>NC_050576.1:96373723-96743723 GCF_011100635.1 Trichosurus vulpecula | reverse complement strand
CTAGGCAAAGATTGCCTAGGTATCTTTTCCCCACCCACTTATTTGCATGAGAGAGAGAGAGAGACACAGAGAGAGAGAGAGAGACACAGAGACAGAGAGACAGAGAGAGAGACAGACAGACAGACAGACAGAGACAGAAGCAGAGACAGAGAGAAACTCAAGAGCTGTTTGGTGATTATAATGTACATTGCCAAGTAATGACCTGGATTGTAGAGATGATTTGGGAAATATACTGTATAGTGACCATAAGTTAAGCCGAAGTATCTTACACTGAGGATAGACTTGTATCAGAAAAGGTTCTTGAAAGGGAATGTATTATGTTTACATAATAAAGACTACCAGTCTGCTTCCCTATCTCCTGCATAGGAGATAGCAAACCTCAGAGCCGAGGTCATGGAAAGTGTCCCATGCCCCGCTCCCTCCCCAAAGTCAACATATACAACAGATGCCCAAGGCAATAATTCTCAATGTCTTACACTGAGATTCCTCATGAGGTCTTAAAGGCTTTTCCTTTGTTTGTTGTTGTTTATGCCAATAACATCCATGTTGTTTTCTGTTCTAAGACACTGGAGTGGTTTGTCACTTCATTAAGGCAAACAGAGGTTAAGTGACTTGTCCAGGGTCACACAGCTAGTAAGTGTCTGAGGCTGTATTTGAACTAAGAATCAATCATACCCTTATATGTATACTGTGAAAATATCATGAGCCAAACAGTATGCAATTAGTTATACTTGAATAGGTCCTACAATATCTAGCTACTGAAGGAAAAAAATTTTAAAAAAAGAAAGTTACATGATACGTTTACTATATATTTTAAAGGAATAGCAAGTTGTATATAACAGATTTGCAGTTTCATGTTCAATCATCTTTTTTGAAAATTCTAAGTTATGGTATTGTTTTATTTCATAAATTAAAAAATAAAATAAAAAATGTTAAAAAAATATACCTTTTGTGAAGATATATCAAATAATTATTTAAGGATATTATCAAAGAAATGTATGATTAAAAAATATGAGTTGGTCATGTGGAAAGAGCAAAGGATAACTCTGCGCTCCACTGGTATCCTTACAATGTCAAGAGAAGTTGAGGAAGGCTCTAAGCATGTTGGATGGACATCCTGTGGAAAATTTAGTCAAATACGATGGACACATATGAATTAATTACAGTCTTTATCAGTGGATAGAACGTCCACAATGATGAGATCTCAGATCCATTTAAACACGCGCCATGAACTCTTATAGGCCCTGCCAATCTTGATGCTACAAAGCTTAAACTTCAGCGGTGAAGCTTCATTTCCCTTCCAGTTCTGTTTTTGACTTTCTAGAGTTCAAAAACATATTTCTACTGCTGTCTCATCCCAGAACTTCCCTCAGGACCTGATTCCTCCTTGACCTGGAACATCTTTTTGCAAGGCCTACCCCTTTCTACCATTGGCGAGTTCTTTCTGGAGCCTCTATTTTGTGGAAGGCTCCAGGCCAGCCCAATGTTATATTATGTCCCTTCTAGCCATATTCCTAACTTACTGGATTTCAAAAATATGCCTCTTCTCCTGTCTTCTCCTGGAACTTCCCTCAGCTCCCAAGGCTTCCTAACGATAGTACATCCTGCCTTCATTCCCCTCTTGGCCCTATTCCTGACTTTCTGAACTTCAAAATCACGCATGCTGTACTATCTTGGAACTTCCCTCAGGACCTGGAATCTCTTTACTCTGGAGCATCCTACTACCCCCATGACCTGTTCACCCTGGAATATCCCTTGACAAGACCCACCACTCACAATGGAGCCTCCATTTCATGAATGGTCCCAGGATGGCCCGCCTTCATTCCCCTCCTAGTCCTATTTCTGGCTTTCTGGACTTCAAAATCATACCCTCTTCATTTCTCCCTCCCCTTTCTCTCCTCTCCCTGCAGCTTTTCTGCTCCCTTTTGTGTGTTGTCTTACCCCATTTGAATGTAAGCTCCCCTTAGGGGCTGATAAACTTAGAAGCTTTGACCTGCTCCGTTTCTGGCCTAAACTAATTTACTCTTCCTTAGGCATCCTGGTGCTCCATGTTCTGAGGCATTCACCATATTGGTGCCAGACTTAATCCTATTGCAGGTCAGAACTCACAAGGTCAAGGGATCCACCAGTCTCAGTCTCCCCAGAAGCAGGAATTACAGGCATATGCTATCATACTCTGCCAACCATACAGTATTACTCTATCATTCCTTGTACCTTATGACCCCTTCTACCTCACCTTAACCTCAAAACCCTTTTAGCTGTCCCTTCTTTTCTAGGCCATTATGCTGGCACTATCTACACTCTCCTCCCTTCCTTATCTCAATGACTTGGTAGAGTCAACTTTATGTTGCCCTCAATGCAACTCTGTGCTGTGATTGTCCCCTCCATCACTCTCATTCTCTCACTTGTCTCCAATATCTTTCTACTGGCTGCTTCCCTACCACCTACAAACATTCTCATGTCTATCTTCAAAAAAATTCTCACTTGATCCACTGATTCCCTATTAGCTATATCTCTCCTTCCTTTTCGTCGCTGAATTTGAGAAGGCCTCTATTTCCTTTCCTCTCTGCAGTCTGGTTTCTGATCTCATCATTCTACTGAAACTGCTCTCTCTGAATTTAGCAATGACCTTTTCTCAAGCTCATCTTTTTTTTTTTTAGCTCTTTGTAGCCTTCAACACTGTCAATCACCCTCTTCTTAAATTTCTCTTGGTTTTTGTGACATTGCTATTTCCTATGATTGCTGACCACTCAGTGTTCTTTTTGGATATTCATCCATGTGATGCCTGCTAAATCTGAGTTAGCAGTGAACCCTAAACTGTGAGCCCTAAAGGCTCTCTCCTGGGTCCTCTTCTCTTTTCCCTCCATATAAAAGATATCTCATTAGGTCCCTTGGGATCCAATTATCATCTCCATGCAGATGATTCTCAAATTTATCTATTCCTAACCTCTCCTGGTCTCCAGTCTCACATCTCGAACTGATTATTAGACATCTAAAACTAAATGTCCTGTAGCCATCTTAAATTCAACATGTTCAAAACTGAACTCACAGTTCTACTCAAACCTTCCCCATTATGGTTTAGAGTACTACTATCCTCTCGGTCATCCAGGCTCACAATCTAGGTGTCATCTTGTTTCAACACTATGGCTAGCAGCTGCTGTGGGGGTGGAAGACCAACCCAAGCCCAACATTAAGAACGCTACCAGCACGCTGCAAAAGCACAGGTTCTTTTGATCTGCTTAACTAAGGAAAGCTACATGAAGGGGTTGGCCAAGCTTACTTTAATTCAGCATACAAATATCACTCACTTAGTTCAGGGGAAAAATCCAGCATCCTGAACTTCAGAACAAATACAAACGAATTACAAACATCAACAGGCAGACCTTGTCTGATTCAAATCCCAATACATAGTTACCAGAGTTTAACAAAGTCCCAACATCCAGGTTTACGAGCTGGAGGGCTTCTTAGCTACAGCTGCCCGGGAGTCTCCAAATGCCACTAAGAGTGAGAGCCCCAAGCAAATGGCTCTGTCTTCTCTTCTTATAGGATTTCAGATGTCATCAAACGTCATCTGAATGACCAGAATTTAGGCTCTTATGATTGGCTCTTGAGTTAGCCCCTCCCCTTAAGACCCTGGGAGGTTCACATCCACATAGGTTAGGTTAACACCTAACAGAGGTTAGAGCCTGGTGCTTAGCACTTAGTAAGACTCAACAAATACACTGAATTACTCAAAGGAAACAAAAGCCAAACTCTTCAAGGGCACTTGTTGAACTAAGTGCTAAGAGCCCATTTTGCTTACCAACACACATCTTCAATTTCTTACTTTCCTTATCCAATCAGCTGATAAATCTTGTTTATGCTACCTTTGTAATATTTCTTGAATATGTTCTTCTTTTACAGGTCCTCATCATCTAATGCTTGAATAATCGCAATAGCCAGCTGGTTGGTCTCCTTGCTACAAGTCTCTCCCCACTCCAGTTCATTTTCCACTTCAGATGTCAAAGTGGTCTTCCCAAAGCACAGGGTATGACCATGTTAGTCCTCTACTCTATAAACTTCAGTTGTCTAAAGTCACAAAGATATGGAGGGGCAGAGAGTGGATTTGAATCCACAACCTTTAAGGCCAACCTTAATTCTCTTTCTTATATCCTCCAGTACAAATGACAAGGATACAAACAGTGCCCCAAGGGTTAAGAGTTTCTTTTCCCTAGTTTATTCTCTAACCTGAAGGCATCCTACAGTCTTTTTCCCTTATCTTGAAATACCATAAAACTTCCCCCTTATGCTGGACCATAAAATTCCTTGTCTCCCTCCATCCTGAGTCATACAATTTTAGATCTCCCTTATCTTGTGCCTCCTGTCCTGTCATCCATCTTCCTCATCCTGCCCCTATTCTTCAACCCCCATAAAAACCTCTAAAACTACATCATCATTCTGAAACCTCTATATAAGCATAACTCCCGCAAATATCAGAGTCTCACTTAGCTTTCTTGCTAGGAGACCTGTACTACTTTTGAGTCAATAAAGCTCCAAATGAGTGGCTAAGAGAAAATCATCTAAGTGAATTCTTTCACACCCGAACCAGTTCTACCAACTCTAAACCTCATCACTAGGATCACTTAATGTCCATGAGGCTGTTTCCTTTTCTGTAAAACAGGAATAATACCTGTAGTACCTATCTTATAGGGATGTTGTAAGGATGAAATAATGCATGTAATGTGTTTTGAAAACTTTAAAGTGATGCATCTTAGTTATTATTGTCTTCATAAATTCCCTTACATTTCATTACATTTCTCCTCTTCTAACAGAACAGAAATACAAATTCTGTTAATTACGCAGTTGTCAGTTAACAAGCATTTATTAAGTGCTTAATATGTGCTCATCAATGTGCTAATTGTTGGAGATACAAATAAAAGCAAAAATGACATGCTCACAGTTCTAATAGGCACACGAAGATAACGCCCTCTCCCCTCCCCCTTCCCCCCCATTCAGAATGAAAATGGAAGGTAAGCAGAGAAGACATCTAAAAGCAGCTAGTTCTCGGATTATACAACTGAAATATATTCGTATTCAGAAGACAGAGTAGTACTGCGGCCCTTACGGCTGTAAGTTGGGTGAGAACAACTTCAGGAGCTTCTAACTTCAGTAAAAAGAACTGATGGCTTTACTGGCACACCCTAGGAAGGTTGTAAACTGAGGGTCCTTTCCCTTAAATATTTAAATCTCTTCCATCGATTCACTTCGTCACTTCACTTATTTCCTCCCCCCTATCAGATCTGTCAGTATCTCGCTAGGAAAAAGTGAGCATTTCATTACTTTTTTGTGCTCAAGAGTTTTGCCCCTTCCATGTTAACCAAATTTCGTAGCAACACCTCCCCCCCCCACCCCAACAAAAAAAAATTCGACACAGCTTGCTTCAGGTGGCCTAGATACTTCAGCAGCAGCCTCACTGACTAAAGAAAATAATGTGGACGTTCACATTCTGTGTCAAATCACCTTGCTTATACTAAACTGTGTGTTTGTGTGAATAAATAACCTAGTGTCTCTATTTAAATAGTAACATCGTAGACGTTAGAGCTATGAATAAGGGAGAAGGCCCGGGGACTTCCCCACAGTTACGGAAGAGGCAGCTCAGGACCAAGCCCCGAGGAGAGCACGCATGTGCGTACGTGTCAGAGCCTCGGAAGAGGCCCCATGGCGCATGCGCGGAGGCCGAGAGAATGCTTTCGCGAGGAGGCCTCAGTTCCATGATTTTGCTACTATCTGTTCAGTGCCGCAGCCTCTCTTAACGCCAAGACTGGTCAACCTTCCCCTCGGCTTCTTTTCCTATCGCCTCTCTCCTTTACAGCTCCGCCCCAGGTCCTTTGCCAGAGTCAACCGAGCGTACTGGGCCACCCAGCTATCCCTTCAACCCCGCCCCGCTCCGCCCAGTCACGGATACCAGGAAAACCCGGAGCACAGTCTCGATCGGCAGTTCTAGTAATGTCTCCCGAGGTGGGAGGGCGGAAACGGAGGAGGGTGGGCTTAGTGAGCATGCGCTGAAGGATGTGAACGCTCATGCGCAATGGCCCCGGTGGGGGTTCGGGAAAGAGTTATTGGACTCGCTCGGAGCCTGCGTGGTGGGTGGGTCCCGTGGTTGAGGTCGCAGTTGTGGCCACTGGAGGGAAAGGAAAAAGGGAAGAGGAAGAGGAAGGAGGGGCGGAGAGGTTGGCCGAACCCGGAAGTAGGTAGACACTAGGAGGGAACGCGCCTGTAGTGGAGCTCGGCGGCCGGGAGGCAACGGAGGCGCTCTGAGGAGGCGGTAAATGGAACTGGGGCGGCTGCCTCGGGAACCCGGGGTGGGAAGCGCGGCGACTTCGCCGCGGGCCAGGGCCTCCCCTGCCCTGGGAGGGCTTTCTCCCTTTCGTCCTCTGTTGTCCCTGCGCCTTGCCCGTCCTGGCGCTGTGTCGCACACTCGGACTCCCGAGTAGGAGGGGACGGGTCTGAGGGGACAAATGTATTGAGCATTCTCCCATCTCCCCTGTTCCGGAGAGCTGTGGTGCGGGGAGGACCGTGATGACCCAATCACACACTGGACCCTCCGCCCCCAGCCACACCCCCTTCTCTGGGGGCTTCTCCCCACAGTGTCCTCATCTACCCACCCTCTTGTGAGTCGGGCTTTGCAGGTGTGAGGGTGCTCTGTTTCCTTTAAAATTGTTCTTTTGTCGGCTTTCTCGACTTCCCCTAACCTCTCCTCTTCCCGAGCCCTAAGATGTTAAAACACTTACGTGTGTAAGCTGTAGGGTTTTTTTTTTTGTCTCCTCGTTCATTTAATGATAGAAAATTGAATGAAGAGCACTTTGAACAAATGCAACCAAGTCGCCGGTGGAGATATGTTTATAGGGTTCTTATTGTTTTGCAGACCATGAAACCCTTCCTCACACCTCTCCAGAAGGTGTTACTCAAGATTGAAGCTAGTTTTCCTTTTTAAATCTCTTGAGACACTTATGAAGCCTCTTGTCCTGAAATTGCATTATTGCAATGAAGAAAAGGAGAAAGGTTACTGCAAATTTTGACGAGAAGATCCATCTAGGCCATCATAAAGATTCTACTGATGGAAACAGTGCAGTAGATAGCGACCAAGTGACCTTTAGTCATTCTACGGAAGGATCTACTCCTGAAGATCTAAAGTGCTATCAGCAACTTCCGCCATCACCAGATCAGAGAAAGCTTCTGAGTTCTTTGCAGTATAATAAGAATTTACTGAAATATTTAAATGACGATAGACAGAAGCAACCGTCTTTCTGTGATTTACTCATAATTGTAGAAGGAAAGGAATTCAGTGCACACAAAGTTGTTGTTGCTGTTGGCAGTAGTTATTTTCATGCTTGTTTGAGCAAAAATCCAAGCACAGATGTTGTCACTCTGGATCATGTAACACATTCTGTTTTTCAGCATTTGCTAGAATTTCTTTACACGTCAGAATTTTTTGTCTATAAGAATGAGATACCTCTAGTTTTAGAGGCTGCAAAATTTCTGGACATTATAGATGCAGTTAAACTGCTAAATAATGAAAATATTTCTAATTTTCCTTCTGAAATAACTGAAAAGGCATCACCAGCAGAAACTCTAAGTGAATTGGCTGGCAGGTTGTCAAACAGTCATCAGTGCAAATTCTGCAGTAGAAATTTTTGTTACAAGAAGTCTTTAGAGAATCATTTGACCAAAACTCATAGATCCCTACTGATAGGGAAAAAACATGGGTTAAAAATGCTGGAGAGAGGTTTTTCAGCAAGAAGATCAACGAGGAATCGAAAGTGCCCTGTAAAGTTTGATGAGGACAGTGATAATGAAAATGAAAGTGGTGAAATATCAGACAATTTTGATAAAGACAATTTGGATAAAGTCACTTTTGCTACGGAAAAGTCAGATAAAAATGACTCTGAGGATGCTGGAAGTGAGTACAATGCAGATGCAGAAGCACAGGAGGAGGAAATGTCAGATGAATACTCTGAAGGGGAAGAGCAGAGTGACAAAGAACATGATGCAGAAGAGGAGCCTGAAACTGCTGATTCTGTAGGAAATATTCATGAAGGGTTAACTCCAGTGGTCATTCAGAACAGTAACAAAAAAATATTGCAGTGTCCTAAGTGTGATAAAACATTTGACCGAATAGGTAAGAAACAACTCTGTCTCATATTTTAATGCTATTTTAACTTTGTAAATTTGGTTGATTCTTTGTGAAGTTTAAAACAAATTTTTTTTAGCATTAGGGAAGACATTTGTTACCGTTAGAAATTTTAAAATTTACTGTTACTCGAATTCAAATATGCTGGCTTAGAGCAAGTACTTTTTTCCCCTCTTCCTCTTTACATCCCAGAAGTGAACACCCTTCACTAATATGCTTTGCATTTATTTGGTGCAAAAAATACTGTTAATGTTCTGGATTCATTTAATTATGTCTGTGAAGTGCTTGCTCTGAAACTGAAAGCAAGACTTGTAAATAGAATTACTAGTCTTATATAGTTATAGAAAACTAAGTCACTTAAAAAAATTCTAGTTAAGGTAACATAGGTAAGTCATGCCATTTATTCCCTAACAAACATTTATTAAATGCTTTAGTGCAAGGAACTAGTCTAGGCGAGGAAGAGGTAGATATAAAGATGAAAGAAGCATAGGTTTTGCCTTACAAGAGGTTATGAACTAGTAGAGGAGTTAAGAAGGGCAAAACTATTTGAATGCATAGAAGAGATGAATATAATATGCAAGCATCTGAGGTAGCTTTTTTGTAATTATTTGGGATCCTGGAAAACTTCGTAGAGGAAGCAGTTGAGCCTGAGCAACATTTCATTAGAAGGGAATTGGAAAGATTGCCATTTGACAATTTTTATTCTCTTTAATGGTTCCAGGGTAAATTTTTATATCCCTAAAAAATACTATTTTTTAAAGAAATGGGAATAAAAATCTTTGTAGGATTTAGAGCTGGAGTCCAGCATTATTATTTTGTGGATAAGGAAACTAAGACCCAGAGAAGTGAAAGTAATTATCAAGATGGAACTTGAACCCAAGTCTTACGCCTCTATGTGCAGTAATGCATGTATTACAGTTAAATGATTTATATGAAAATTTACCAGTTACTAATTCTCTAGGGGGATAATTAGTAATGAAATCTTTATTCAGTAAGTTCTCTTATATTCATTATGATTTAGGGATAGGATGTTGTAATAATATTACTATGCTGTCAGTGAGCAGATATGGATGGTAAGGCTGGTCAGAGAACTTAAGTTCAAATCCTTATGTAACCACGTAGGCTTCTAAATAGATTTCTAATTTCCAAAGAATAAGAAGACAGGAAATGTTAAAACTTCACTGAATATAATTTAATTTTGTTTTGATTTTTCGAAAAGTATTTAAGAATCAGTCTTACAGAGCTCTAGGGATATATAGAAAATACAAATTAGCAGTGATTTTTGGATGAAAGAAAACTGAATAAACTTTTGTAGAAAATACCAATTAGCAGTGATTTATGGATGAAGAAAAGAAAAACCAGCTTTGCTATTCTAGTCAGGGGATGAATTTGTACATGGTATGTAGAATTTTAAAAGTTGTCAAGTTTAAATAATGGATTAGTCATTTTGAAATGTTTTATGTTTATTGGGAAAAGTTTTCTGATTGTGTGTGTGTGTTTAGTTAAACAAGGGTGAGTTAAAAAACTATTTCTAAGCAGATCTTATTTGGAAAGTTGGAAAATGTTATAACATATGATGATAATAGGATTGCACAAGTACATTTTGACAAGTGTAAAGTTAGTCCTAAACCATGGACTCATCTGTAGAAATTTTGTAGTGTTGGGTATTAGTTATCAATTTTATTTGCATACAGTTTTATAAAGTGCTGATAACATTTTAATATCACAATATGACACAGCTTTTGAGAACTATCACTGGATCTGTAATTTTCTGCCTGCTAGCATTTGTTTCAATATCTCTGTTCCTACTGACCATTCCCCTTCTCCTAGATGCTTTGGTTTGAGTGCTTTATGTCTACAGCCTTTATTGTGGGCCTGGGCCTGGAACTGTACCTTAAGAAATGCGATTGGAGTCAAAGTGCTGGTGTCTTTTGAAGAAGGGATTCCCTAAGCTTTGTTTTCTAATTTTGCCCGGATCTCCCTGGATAGAGTTTTTACCCTTCCTAGCTAGTTCCAAAGTGCAAAGGCCAAACTGTTATACCTAGACATGTTTCTCCTACCATAAATAGGTTATGACTAGACTTCACATTGTGAATTGTAGCTTATAAATCGATCTTCCTGCTCATATTACATCTCTGCTCTTCCAGGTTGGAAGGACCCAGAAAAAGTTATGATCAGGCTCAGAAGCATTTGCTCTTAATGTACTAGGACCGTAATCTTTATTTTAGCCAATCATTCCCTTTCCCTTTCTTTCATAAGCGACAGGTGTAGACATTGTCTTGTATGCATTTACGCCTTTCCTGAAAGCTTATTAATAGCTCACATCTTATCTCCCTTCTGAAATAGAGAATGCCTAATGACTCCTTGCCCTGCTCTGAAATTATAGTAACAAAAACCAATGGACAATAAAAGCAAGAATAGGGACAGGTTAGCGGGCTTTGGTCCATAGATCCCAAAGAACATATTTCTTCTGAGGATGTCTAGAGTTAACATCTACATCAGTAACATTCTAATTAATCATTTCAAAAATGTATCTTTAGAGTGCCATAATTTCATGTGACATTATCAAATGACTAACTCTTGAATTTTTGTAAATGAATGATTTAAAATAAAACACGCAAGTGAATAAATAACAAACCATCTAAAAAACCCCAGATACATTAAAACTTAATTAATTGTATGCGTGGCCATAAAAGAGTTTGTATTGATTATTGTGATCTTGCCATGTATACTGGTGGTTTGTTTACTGCTAGAAAATATTGACTGCACCTAGGGTCAGGGAAAAAAAAGAGTTTAACAATCAAATGCATCTGTGATCTTACTGATTTGGATTTCCCCTACATAGATATAGATAAAAACTGATCCTGTCCAAGGCCTTCTCTAAGTTAATCACAGGCCTCCCTAAAATGTTTGGGGTTTTTCTTGATTGTCTCCTATATTGCAAGCCTGCTGCAATAGTGCACTCAGGCTGTTCATCATTTTGTTGTCCCTCAACAAGTGACCTGCTCTTTTTTTTTTTTTTTGGTCACAATATTTTTTCAGTGACATCCTTTACTCTTCAAAGTTCCATATTATGTGTTTCAGTCTGCTTTAGACTTACCATATGACTTTTGATTGCCTCCTCTGTAACTGGTTTATGTCTCATGGCCATAAAACAACACTGACAGAATATTGGCATTAAAAACATGGAATTTTAATTGTAGAAGAAGTTTGAGGTCATTGAGGAACTTTGAAGTTTCCTGAAAGCAGTCCAGCCTGCTCTTCTTCTCTTGTTTGCTTCTGGACCCAACTTATCTGTTCGTAATGTCATTTGTGGATTCTGGAGCTTGCATGCTCACTCAGAGGTCCTCCCCCTCCCCTTCCCCCTCCCACACACACACACACACACACACATGAATGTCATTATTTAGACAGAAAAGTTTAGTAGAGAAAATATTTTAAAATTTGACTTCTACTTGATTTTCAAATATAACTACTTACCTAATTTTTTTTTGGAATGAGATTTTAGATGCTTTGTTTGTTTGTATTCCTGAAATAAGACAGCAAGGGCAAAGGGTGGATAGTTTTGAATTTAATGAAACAATATTCAGAGAGAAAAATACCAGTATTGTTTTAATGTTTTATTTTTTGAGACATTTTAGTGGGAGGAAATATCATTAGCAAAAATTTACTTAGACTTTAATATTATATTAAGTTGTTCTTTTGGAAATATATCAGAGTAGTGAATATTATTTAACATTCTTTTTTCTGTCAGTTTGATCACAAATTATGTCAGATAGAAAATCGTTTCTAGCTGAATGTGTAACTTCTAACTTCAGTGTCAAAAGGTTGTGTGGAAGAAGAGGAAATAATTTTGAAGGAAATTTGGAGTTTTGGAATTGTGACAAAAGCTAGAAGTTGAATTTGGAGAGGGGACATTTAGGAGAACTTGAGGGAGAAGTTGGAGGAAGAGGATTTAAGCATAAGGATCTGAGAAGAAGAAAGAACTAAAGAGGAAGACTGGAGGAAGAGAAAGGTGAAAAGGACTCGAGGTGAAAGAGGAGGAAATTAAACAAGTAAGTATGGACAGACAAGACAAGTTGATAAATCAGTGTAAAAAGTTAGTAAGACAAAGGGGGAAAAATTGAATGTGGCCATCAAGGTGTTAAAGAGTTATGTAGGAAAGTTATAGCCCCAGAATTAAAGATGAAACAGGCAGTTAGCTATAGGAGTTCTCCAAGAAAGCTCATAAAAGGTATGATAAGGCAGTGTGGTGTAGTGGATAGAATTTGGACTTGGAGTCAAAGATGAATTCTATATCAGACACTATGTGAACCTGGTGGGCTTCAGTTCATCATGTGTAAAATGACGGGGCTGAACTCTATGATCTAAACTCCCTTCCCGTCTTTGAATCTGTGATCCTGTTACTAAGGATTTCCTTCCAGCAAATTCAGAGAACAAGGAGAATTTTGTGGTAATCTGAGCTCTTCCATCAATAAGTGACTCTTCTCTATGCTTAATGGATAAGGTGGTGTTCTTCCTTGAATAGATGGTGAAGAGGCTATTCTAGATTATGAGAGGAGATGAAGTATTCTTTAAAACAAAATAAAAACACGAGAATGACTTCCATTATGAAAATAAAGACAAAAAATTTGAAGAGACAAAGGGATAATGATGTGTCTGGAAGTTGGAGGATGGAATAATGTAATGGAAGAAAGGTAAGAAGGACCACTGAACACTTTTGTGATATGAGGCCCCTCCTGAAGAGGAAGAAGATGAATTCTTAGGAGGAAGCTTTGCTTAATCTCCAAGAAGTGATGATGTATTTGCATGGGTGATATCAGATTAGAGATCCTCTAGTAAACAATAGAAGATGAAGAGATGAGTAGTGGCTGTGCTTCCTTCCTGAGGAATACTGAGGCATATGATAAGTGATAAATGGGTCTGTCTTCCCAGGATCTGTACCTAGGATGTTGACATGGAATCTCCCCAAGATTTCTCAAACCAGATGACTTAACAGTGATTCATGGGTATAATTGATAATGTCACAAGGTTTCTAACTGGAATTTCTAAAGATTATGGAGTCTTTGGCAAGAAACTAAAAGACTTGAGGGGCTTAGAAGGTAGCTTCATAACTTTTGTTGAGCTGAGGCTAAGGCTTCAGAAAAGAGGGAGGTTGGGAAATTGTGGAGTTGGTTAGGAAGATAGAATAGAATTTGGATTTCTGGACCATTGCTTAAATTACAGGAATGACATGCTCCTGGCCAGAGATGAAATGTGCGTAACATTTTTCCTTTTTTCTTCCTCCTTTTCCTGAAGTTTGGAGGAAGAAATTGCCTAAAGACAGCCACCAAGCTCAGTACTATAGAGTAGCTATGATGTTGGAAGAAGACAACCAGAGATTTACAAGAGGCAAAATCCAAGGAAGGAATTACACATATACACAAAATATGGGTAAAAAAGACGAAGAACCAGATCTTAATACAAAGAGGCAAATGTGACTTCATGATTATCATGGAGATATGGTGGGGTGGAACCCATGTCTGGACTATGGCTCTGGAAGAGTATACCTTATTCAAAAGAAACAGAACTGGTAAAAGCAGGAGTGGCGGGGATAGGGCACAGTGCCTGGCACATAGTAGGTGCTTAATAAATGTTTGTCGATTGATTAAGTAGTATTGTATGTTAAGGAGATGTACTAATGAAGAAAGGGGGCTGGGAGACAAAATGGAAATGACTTGAGTGAAGGTAATTGGAGACAGAAACAGAAGCAATAATCTCATTGGAATATGTTATAGGTTACCTGTTCAGGAAAAGGAAATACATGAGTTTAAATTGGGAGAGGAGAAAGGCAAATGTTATCTTTATCTTCAGAAAGAAAAGGAAGAGATCAGTGTCTGCAAATATAGGTTAAGTCAGACTTGAATTTCTGGCCAACTTCTAAAACATATTATTAAAGGGATTTTTAGTGAACACGTTAGTGAACATGTAGAAAAGGAGCAATCATCACAAAGAACCATTGCTGCTTTATCAAGAGTAGACTATCAGACTAGACTGAAAGTTCAATTCTTGGTAGGATTGACTTGATTTGCATGTGAATAGAATGTTGTAGACAATTTACTTAGACTTCAAGAAGTCATTTGACAGCCTTTCATGTTCTTCCTGTGGACAGAATGAATAGATGTGGGCTAGATGGCAGTAACGTTAGATAGATTTGGAACTGCACATGACTCAGAGTATTCTGTTGTTTCAGTGTCACTTTGGAATAAGTCTTTAGTGTAATGTACCGGAGATCTGAGAACACCATATATGGCATACTTGTCAAATTTGTACATGGCATAAAGTCAGGAATGATAGGTAACATCTTGATGTCATTCTAGATTGTCAGACTGAGTCCAATAAGTTAAAAGTTTGAGATATATACCAATTGCTGCACTTTAAAAAAAATTATCTTCAGAGATACAAGATTGGAATGGGGAGGCTAGATAAAAATTCAGTCAGAAAAGGTTTAAGGGTTTTAATAGACTGCAAGTTTAACATGAGTCAGCAGTGTGATAATGCCGTCAAAAATGTTAACATGATGTTACTCTATTAAGTGATTCATAGTGTCCAAGATGAGAGGTGTGATAATTTTACTTTATTCAGTCCTAGTTAGATAATATATGGAGGAGAATGTCCAGGACTAAGTAACCAGAATGCTGAAGTCAGTCAATAAACATCTGTCAAGCACCTACCGTGTGCCAGGCACCCTGCTAAGCACCAAACACTGGAGATACAAAAAGAGGCAAAAGATAGTTCTTGCCCTTAGGGAGCTTACAGTCTAATGGAGGAGAGAAAAAAAATGAACATATATGTACAGACAAGTTATACACAGGATAAAAAGGGAAGGGACTAGAATTAAGAAGTGTTGGAACATTAGGCAGAGATAAGGGGAGAGAGTGTTCTAGGTATGAAGAATAGTTAGAGAAAATGGAGTGTCTTGTTCATGGAACAGCAAAGAAAGTAAGTGTAAAGAGATTGAAGAGTAAGAGGCAGGTAGTTATAAGAAGACTGGAAAGGTAGAAGAGAGCTAGGTTACGAAGAGCTTTGAACAACAGATAGGAATTTGTATTTGATAGTGGAGTTAATAGGGTGCCACTGGAGTTTTTTGAATAGAGAGGTTTGCACCTGCACTTAAGCAAATCACTTTAGTGCCTCAATGGAGGATGGATTGGAGTGGAGAGAGACTTGAGGCAGACAGACCCACAAGCAAGATCCTGCAAGAGTCCATGTGGGAGATGGTGAGGGCCTGTGCCAGAGCACCAGCTATGTTAAAGAACAGAAGTGCTCATTTGAGAAATGTTGCAAAGGTGAAATCATCAGGCCTTGGCATTAGATTGGATATGGGGGCAAGAGATAGTAAGGAGTCCAGGATGACACCTCTTTTTGAGAGCCTGAGGGACTGGAAAGAAGGTGGTGTCCTCTATAGTAATAGAGAAGTTAGGAGGGGGAAGGTCTTAGAGGGAAAGCAAATAAATTCCATTTTGGAGATAGTGGATTTAAGATATCTATTGGGCATCCATTTTGAGATGTCTAAATGGCTGTTGGAGATGTGAATTGGAGGTCAACAGAGTTTAGGGTTGCTAGGTAGATTTGAGAAACATCAGCGTAAGAGATGGTAATCAAATCCATGGGAGCTGATGAGATCACTAAGTGAAGTACATTGTGGGGGGAGGGTTAAGGGTGCAGCACTCCCTTGATCTGGAAAATCAGTGTAAAATTTTTTGGCCCTCCTTTTGTATCAGAAAAGAAGTCTGAAATATGGTATTAAAAGATAAAATATGTTGATATCATACAATGCTATACACATATTTTATGCATTTCTGAGTTTCTAAACTTTTTTCTGTGTTGTCTGCAGGCCTTTGTGTGTCATCTGTAGCTTCCACAAAACTCCCCCCAAGTTCCCATTTAATCTCTTATGCGGACCCATGATATATTGAAATTGCAGTGGGGAAAGTCGTAATGTGGAAAAGATAAGTATAGTTTAGGAGAAGAGAAGAGGTCCCAGGAAAGAACATATACAGTTAGTGTGATCTGGATGAGGATCTGGCAGAGGAGACTAAGAAGGCCATTGGATATGGCTATTAAGAGATCATTAATAACTTTAGAGAGAGCAGTGGAATTAATGAGTTCAGAAGCTGAATTGTTTGTCATTTGTTTTCAAAGAGGACCAGGGACAGTATAAGGTGATATCTTGACTTGCCAATGAATTGGATTTAAGTGAGGCAGAATTCCACAAAGTTGTTAGTCTCACTCTCTCTTCCAGAATCATCTGAGTCCAGTGGCAAGACAAAAGTCAACGTGGATAGCAATGGCCCAGGATGCAGTGAATGACCTCGGCATCTTCTGATGTCTGACCAATCTCTAAGCACTTCACAGTGCCTGCTTCAGCTGCCTTTCTGACTGTAAGGGGTTCAGAAAAGAGTGAGAGGAAAGGTGAGGGCACCTGTTATAGGTGGCCTTTTTTATTTAGTCACAAATTCAGGGATGGAAGGAACAAGTAAGGGTTTCTTGAGGAAGGGGGAGATGTGGGCATGTTTGTAGGCAGTAGGGAAGGGACCATAAACAGGGAAAGATTGAAAACAAGTAACAGTTGGGATGAAAGGGGACAGTCTGAAGAGTCCTAAGATCATATGAAGATCACTTGAAGGGACTTGGAATGCTTAGCCTGCAGAAGAGAAAATTTAGGAGGAATAAAAGAGCTGTCTTCAAACATTTAATGGTTTCTAAAGTGAAAGAAATGGATTAGATTTGTTTTCTTCGGTCCCAGATGTTTGGAGTGTGTAGTTGTAGAGAATCAAATCTTATTAATGATTAGTGCTGTGCAAAGTTGAATGAGGTATTAAGTTTTCACTCACTAGAGACCTCATTTAAAGGCTGCATAACATCCCTTGTTGGGTTTGTGGTAGAGAGGATTCTTATTTAGGTGTAAATTGGATTAGATGACCTTTGAGACTCCAAGAGTGTGAAATGTGGAACTAAGGCTTAGGTAGAGGTAGGGGCTAATGATAAACATTTGTGAGTCATCTGCAAAGAAGTCAAAATAATATATGGTAGACTCTCAAGGGAGAAATTGTAGAGAGAGAAGAGGGCCAGAGGCTAACTTTATGGGTTCAGAAACTAACACTTGGGGTGGGGGGAGGTGATGATGGAGTCTAAGAAGGAATTGATGTAGTTATTGGAAGAGGAGCGTGCAGTGTTACAGTATCTGAAGACAGAGAAAATATCAAGGGATGTGTTACTGGGAAGGTATTTCATATGCTTTGGAAAGGTCAAGGACTGTACAAAGGCTGTTCATTGACTTGGTTATTAAAATATTGTTAACCTTGAAGAGAGCAATCTCATAGTGGTAGGTACTGAAGCTAGATTTTAACAAGTTAAGGAATATATGTGAGTGTATGGTAACAAAGTGGTGGAAGTAGTCTATTCCTTTTTTTAAGAAGTTTTGCAATGAGGAGTAGCTCATGGCTGGGTAGAAGGAAAAAATTATCATTATTATTATTATTGTTTGGTTGAAGGCTCAGAGACCTTTTGTAAGTAGAGGGGAAAAGCTAGTAGAGAGGGAATGATTGATTGAGCAAGATCCCAAAGGAAATAATAGGGTAGTTGATTAGAGACTCAAGAGTGAAAGAAGGAAAAGCAAGGGTTAAAACACAAGGAGATATTTTGAGGTGCAGAAGAAGGGATGTAGTATCTCAAAGTTGGCAGGGCTCTTAGAGATCAAATGGTCCAAACTTTCTCTGAATAGGACTCTCTTTTAGAACATTGTTAAATAAATAGTCATTAATCCTCCACTGCTCTTTTCCTCTGCTGCCTATATCTTTTTCTCTCCTATATCTTTTCCTCACTTTCACTACCAAATCCTTAAAAATATTTGTTTGTATTTACTTCTATTTCTATACACACTCATTGTTCACTTCTTTGCCTTCTGGCTTTCTGCCCTACCTCTCTACCTAGATAGTTCTGCTAAGGATTATTAGTGCTCTTTTAACTGCTAAACCTAATGATCTTACTGGGCCTTTCTGCAGATTTTGACTTTGTCAACTACTTTTTCCTTTTTGTGCTACTGGGACACTGTTAGTTTGTGGTTCTCCTCCTGCCTGTTTGACCACTCTTGAGTTTTCTTTACTGTGATATCTTCCAATTCCAGATGCTCTAAGGGTGGGGGCCAACCAAGACTGTCCTGGGCCTGCTTTACTATATTTTTTTCTTTCTGGAATTTCCTCAGCTTCCATTGATTAAATTATTATTTAGTATATTTTATTTATTTATTGTTTTTACATATATTACATATACTATATTCATTTTATCTATACTATTATTTAATATATGACACCAAAATTTCACAATTTGCCCCTTTTCTCCACTTATACCACTGCTATTGAAGTTCAAGAACTCATCACTTCTCCCCTGGACTTTTGCAGTCTCCTCCTAATTAGTTTCTCTGCTTCTAATCTTTCCTCTCTCTAATCTAGCTGTTTCAGTTTTCAAAATAATCTTTGTAAGGCGTGTGTCTCACTCAAGGCATTCTCCTGTTCAAAAACATTTCACTGTCTTTCTGTTGCCTCTGGGATAAATTTTGGCCTAGCATTTAAGGCCTCTCCTAACCTGGCCCCAATTTACCATTCTTTACTCAAACTATAAAACCTTTGTTACTAGCCTTCTTTTGCTTAGCTAGGCTACTGCACAAGTGCAAAAACTGTTAGTGTTTCAGGAATACATTCTCTTCTAGCTACTGACTTTCTGAATTTTTATCTCATCTCAGATTTCACCTCCTCTGGAAGCCTTTGCTGACCTCCCCTCCCTCTTTTCCTCCACTTTTCCAGTCTTCTAGTTATTAGTTCTGCCATCATCAAATTACTTTGTCTTTGATTATCTGAATAGATGTTGTATTCCTGAGTATAATACAGTGTCTGCTTCTTGAGGATAAAGACTGTTTTGGTTTTGTACTCATATCTTCTTACACATAGTAGGCACTTAATAAATGTTTGTTGAATTGAAATCTTTTCTTCTTTGAGGCTCAGTTTCCTCAGCTACAAAATGAGGTTGGATTCCTCTTTGAGATATCTTCCATTTCTAAGGTTTTCCCTTTCCATCTCCAAATTTAGCCACTGTGGTGTAAATGATGCCTTTACTTTAATGCCTCCCTGCCCCAGAAGAAAGGGAAAAACAAGTCCTCAGATGTGTTAGGCAAAGAAGAGTAATTCTGACAGCCCTAGTGCAGTTGGATGGTGTATAGCAGGTATTTTTAGAGCTTTGCATTTTATATAAATGTACCTACATATTATGAGACAGCTAGATGACTCAGTGGGTAAAGTACTGGCCTGGAGTCAGAAAGACCAGAGTTCAAATGTGAACTCAGACTTTCAGCTGTGTGACCCTGGGCAAGTGACTTAATATTTGTTTGCCTCTGGAGAAGGAAATGCAACCCTGTGGTCAATATTGGTATGCTATGGCCCAGTTGATGTGTGTTGACTTTGTTTCCGATTCTTAGCTATCACAAAAAGTGTTGCTATAAATAATTTGGAGTATATGGGCATTTTCTTCTTATTAATAGCAGGATGTAAACCTAATAATGGAGACTGGTTCAAAGGGGTGGGGAACCTGCGGCCTCAAGGCCATATGTGGCCCTCTAGGCCCTCAGGTACGCCCCTCTCCCTTTGACTGAATCCAAACTTCACAGAACAAATCTTTTTATTAAATAATAGACATTTTAGTCACTTTCTTTGTGTGATTTCAGATTGTTTTCTGAAATGGCTATACTATACTATATGCTATAGTGGTTATTACTGTAGCTGCACCAGCTATAGTAATATGCCTGTCATTCCACAACATGCCCCGCCCCCCCGCCCCCATTGACTATTGCTGTTTGTTGCCGTTTTTGCCAATTTGCAAGGTTTGAAGTGAAACCTCAGGGCTGTTTAAGGAATGTTACCATATGATTTATTTGTTCTAGTTAAAAGTCAGATGTTACTTTCCCTGCTTAGGATAGCTATTTCCAGTTCATTTTTTTATTTAAGCAAGTATTTATTGTATGCCAGGTACTGTGCTGAAACTGGGGATACAGATATAAGCAAGCAAGACTGAAGATAAGCCTTCTCAGGGAGGAGCATATATGTGTATAAATGTGTGTATGTCTGTATGTATGATTGTTGTGTTTGTCCTTCGTTCTTGAAGAGGACCATGACATCAGGGAAATGATGACATGACTTGCAATTGACTTTGATTTGAGGGAGGGAGGGCTGTGCAAGGTCACCAGCCTCATTTTCTCCTCCAGAGCAATCTGGGTCCAGTGGTCTGATATTCACCAGGACCCCTGGAGATGGCCCAGAATGCACTGGGAGACCCTGGCCTTTTCAGGCAAAGGAATTTTCAGGTTTCTCACTTTGAGTGAGGTAATGCCCATGCAGTGGATAGGCCTCTTTAAGAAGTCAATCAAGGGGTGGCCCCTTTATTCAAAACTCACACAAAAAAAATCAAACTGGGAGGGGAAGACCCTCAGGGTTCCTGGCCAAAAGAGAAACATTTATTTTATTTATCCCTAGGAATTAGCCAGTGGTCCTCAAATTTCAGATCAGAGAATAGAAGGCAGTTCTGCCCCAGGTGGGGAAAAGAGGGAGTTAGATGCCACAAAGCAAGGCGCATGAAGCTTCTGTTACCGGTACAGCCTTCAGGAACCCAACTCCATCCAAACCGTGAGGTGTGGTAGAAATAGTACTTGTATGCAAGTATTGGTGTTGTGATCTGCATGTCTACACATTAAGGATCATAGGACTGGGAAAAGTCCTTTTAGAGGTCATCTAGTCCACTTCATTTACAAATAAGAAAACTGAGTCTCAGAGAGGTCATTTGCCCTGTGACGTGCCCACAGTCACACAGGGAGTAAGCTGAAGGAAGGGGATTAAAAGCCAGGTCCTGTAATTCAAGGTGAATCCTGGACCCTCTACTCTTCTCTTTCTCTTTAATCTACATTATCTAACTTAGCGAGCTTACATGGATTCAGTGATCATCTTGAGGCAGATAATTCCCAGATGTACATATCCACATATATGTAAATAAATAAATATTTATATTTAATATAATATATTTAATAATCGATATAATAAATATATAAATAGAATGTTTATACATATTTGTATAACTTTGTGCAATATATTATTTATTGAAATCATTAGCTGTGATATTAAACTTTGAGACAGAGTTGACCTTGGCCAGAAGTGCTAAAAAATTCTCTTGGGCTGACATAGGCTCACTAATATGAATGACTGTTTTGTTCATTTGTTTTTAGCAGAAGGAGTTTAAGAATATTGTGAATTGTAGCTACTGGGGAAAAAGTTAAGATTCATATTAATAATACAGTTTATTGTTTTAGCTGAAAAATATGTGAAGAAAATTTCTAGTTGAATTGATTTTATGGTGTTGAATTCCAATCATAGATTATGAGTTTTTGTTCTTTTGAGTGATGATGTAAAAAAAAAATTATAGATGCAGTTTTTATTTCTTTTCCTATGCCAGATTCTTACTTTGGAAAGACTGTGTCAGGTTACTTGATCTTCTAGGAAATGGGAATGAGTTCATTTCAAATGAGAATGAAAACATTAATATCTGTCCCTCTTTTCTTCCCCTCTTTTTTACTTCAACCTTCTTGAAATCTTGTTCTTGATAATTTAATATTAATAATATTAATTCACATTTGCATAGCCTGTGACAGTTTACAAAGCTTTCTCAGTGCCCATGAAGCAGCCTATGCAGGTACTATTACCGTTTGAAAGATAAGAAAGCTGAGGACTAGCTTGTCCACAGCTAGAACTCAATCTCATGACTTGTGACTCTATGTCCAATACACTTTGTACTTTGTGAAACCTCTCTTTTTTACTTTCAGGAGTCAAACACAATCTATTTAATTATTTTCATTTAACTTTCATAATTTTTAATTTTTTGATTTTAAAATTCTCAACCTCAACACTAGATAAATCAGTCATTTCCATGTACATGGTAATGAACAGAAAAAACAAAGAATTGCACACAAAACTGCAGTTATGTATAGGTTGCTGTTTAAGAATATCAGGCAGATCTGTAGCTTTCAAGGGTGTCCTGCTTGTTTGTACTTCTTTCTTGCCTTCCTTCTGTTCTCTTCTTTGCATTAAAAAAAAAATTACCCATTGACTCTATTTCCTTCTCTTTTCCTTTCTTTCTTTCTCTGAAACTGCCCTTTTTGTCATTACTTATGGCACATTATATTTCGTAGCATTTATATAGCACAGTTTTTTTATTTCTCAATAGATGTAGTCTCTACATCTTTGTTACTTCAAGAAGAGCTGCTATAAATAATTTTGTATATAAGGATTCTTTTCTTTTTGTTTCTCTCTTTCATAGGACAAATAGACGAATAGCTGGGTCACAGAGTATGCACAGTTTAATAACTTTTGGGGCATGGTTCCAAATTTCTTCCTTGAATATCCAGACCAATTCACAGCTCTGCTAACTGAATTAATGTGCTTGTTTTCTCAAAGGCCCCATAATTGTCATTTTGTCATTTTTGCCAATCTCATATTTGTGAGATTTGGTTGCTTTTTTGTGCATTTATGTTATTAGTGATTTGGAACATTTTTCATGTGGCTATTGATACCTTGGGCTTCTTTATTTGAAAATGTTCTCTTCATATCTTTTGAACATTTATGGCTCTTGTTCTTATAAATTTGAATTTGATCTTATATATCTTGGTTATAAGACCTTTATCAGAGAAACTTTCTGTAGAGATTTTCTCCCACTTACCTTTTTCCCTTTTAATTTTTGCTGCATCTATTTTGTTTGTATAAAAATCATTTTAATTTTATACAATCAAAATCATCCATTTTCTTCTGTGATCTCTGTCCCTTGTTTGGTCATGAAGTCTTTCCTATATTATCCATAGATCTGAAAAATATTTATTTCTTGTTCCTCTCATTTGTTTGTAATGTCACCCTTTACGTCTAAATTATGTATCCATTTGCTCATTTTGATAGGAGATATTTGTCTGTACCTAATTTTTGTCAGATTGCTTTCCAAGTTTCCTAGTGATTTTTGTCCAATAGTGAGTCCTTACCCCAGTGCCCAAAAAGAGTCTTCACACACTGTGCTTATTCTCTTGTCCTTCCCTCCTATCCCTTCCCTCTTCTTCCCTCCTTCATTTTTCTCTCTTCCCTTCTCTCCTCCCTTCCCCTCTCCTCTCCTTCCTTTACCTTTTTTTTTTGAGGCTTCACTTTCCTTGCACAGTAAGCTGGTTAGCCATTGGTTCAAAATTTTCTATCCTCTCTTCTCCTCCAGTCTTTATTTTGTGTAATTTTTTTTTGCGATCTTTTCTGAGGAATTTTCAATTGTATTTTCCTCATTATTTCTCTTCCTTTCTAGTCTATTATTAGTGTTTTTTTTCTGATTCATGAGCTATGCCTTTTAGCTTATTTATTTTGTTGTGCTCCTCATGAGTGTAAAAAGCTTCTGAAGTATTCTTTTCTGTGTATTTCCTGTGATATTGCCTTTGTAGAATTCCCCTCACCCCCACCCCCTGACCCATTATGCCTTTTGGAAATAGCAGTTCATAGATAGAAGCAGTGTGTGGTTGGAGACACTTTGTGCCACAAATCATGAAGCCTGGTTGTATCCCTTCTCTTACTATAATTAGTCTACATTTTTTTTTTGCAGGAGGGAAGGCAGGGCAGTTGGGGTTAAGTGACTTGCCCAAGGTCACACAGCTAGTTAGTGTGTCAAGTGTTTGAGGCCGTATTTGAACTCAAGTCCCCCGACCTCAGGGCAGGTGCTCTACTCACTGAGCCACCTAGCTGCCCCTATTCTACATTTCTTTTTTTTTATTTTTTATTTTTGGTATTTAATTTTTTTTATTTAATATATTTAGTTTTCAGCATTGATTTTCACAAGTGTTTGAATTACAAATTTTCTCCCCATTTCTACCCTCCCCCCCATTCTACATTTCTACGACCATGTTATATTACCTTAGGGTTATAGTAGGTTACTATATTACAGTAAGATAGTAAGGGGTTATTGGTTTGCCCTGTACCCCTCTATTTGTCAGTTGCTAGTGGGAACTGTTATATATCCCTTCTCATGGCCCTAATTAATTCTACACACCCACTCACAATGGTTGTCACTTGACTTTGGAATTCCCTCATACTATTTGGTCTCTCTCCTTCCCATGGCCCCTTGAATACTCTATGATGGGTATTAGATGTTCTTAGCATCCTGGACTTGGAGGATATAGGGATCAGTTGTCAGGATCTTTTCATGAGGAGAGGACCAATTCCATTTGATTTTCTAGACCTCTCTCCCTCAGTATTCGCTCATTCCCTTCTTAACTGTGACTTTGCTCATCTTTTCTTGTCGAAGGCTTCTACCCTTCCATCCAGTTATTGTCTTTTTCTCTCACATGACTAGGTGATATCAGTTGTTTTTTGCCCTCTGTTGGATTAGGGGAAGGAAAGTTAAGACAGAGTCCATTGCAGGGGGTGGTCTTATAGGCAGAACCTTATTCAGAAGGTTCTATAGATGCTGAATAGGTGATCTTATATTTTTAGTTTGAAGTTTTTAATTCATGAAGTTTTTGCCTTGTGTGGGATTTCTTGTCCTGTGGATTCAGTTTTAGTTGCATGGTGCATCATTCTTTTCTTTTGAGATTTTGGGGTTGGAGACTTTTGCAGGCAAGAACTCTTCCTCCTGATTGTTGCCACAGAAAAGAAAGTGAAGACTGGTTAGAAAGGTAGGAATAAACCCTTGAAAGTGTGGTGTCTGAAATTAAGGGGTAAAATATTCAGTAGAACATAATATAGTTCTACAGAGGAGGCCATGGGGAAATGAAGACTGATGATCTGGCAAGTATGGAAGTCTTAGTGATTTTTGATAGTTTTTTTTGTTTGTAGAGGTTAGATTATGTATAGTAAGGAATTGGAGGCATAAGGTGTATGAACAGCTTGATTGTGAAATTTAATAGTAAAGATGAGAGAGCTCGGATGGGATTGAAGTATCAAGCTAATTCTAAGCATTAGGGAGACCTGAGCTGGTTTGTAGGTAAATGGGAAACAGCTAATGGAGAGGTAGTGGTTGAAATTGGATGAGAAAGCCAGTGTCCCTTCTAGAGCAAAATCCCAGAGGATTAATATGCAATGGAATGTAGGCTACTTATTGAGGAATTAGTTTCAGTGAGGATTTAGAGACAGCTCTTTTGTGATCAGAGAGAGAGTAATGAAGACATTTTTTGCCAAAAGGAGGAGGCTTGCTGAGCTAGCTCACATCCCATGTCTCAGTCATCAGAGTGACATATGAAACTATGCTGATGAGGCAAGGAATGAGGTGTGGTAACAAAGGTCCCAAAGTCAATAAGAAATTTAGATAATAACTAGCAATAAGGATTGTTAGACTTTGAACTTCAGGAGAAAAATGTTGGGGAAGGGAATAGATGTTGCCAGAGAAATATTTTGGAAGCAGCATTAGGGAATAAGGAGCATATTAACCTTCTCTCCTGGTCTTATGAGTTGGGAGAGTGTGTGATTTCTTTTGGAAGGAGTTGCAAGTGCCGTCATGTTTTCAAGGGAAATCCAGGTATCCTGAAAGTAATCAGTTGAAAAGCTTGAAAATGTAGAGAATTTCTTTAAGAATAGTTAGAGTTCGAAGAAAGATTTATTTGTCCTGAGTGGAATAGGCCTGAGGATGAGGAGTAGAATGACTTTGTATAAGGTTGGGGATTCAGTTACTAGTAGTTAGGGAATGTAGTTTGCTCCAGGGTGGTTAAATTAGAGAACTGGATTTGGAGAACTAAAAGGATTGAAGGTAGATTGGAGTAGAATGTTGCCAGTGAAGGGTGGGGGAAGGTTGCTTAGTGGGTACAAATTAGCCCATGGAGGAACTTGTAGAATTACTTGTCCCCAGAGTGTTCTAAAGGTTACTTTCTAGAGGAGGAATTCTTAACTTGTGATGTGTGAACTACGATAGATAGGTAAAGAGATAGATAGTCAAATTGTAATATAATTGGTTTGCTTTATAATGTTATGTATTTTATTTTATGCATTTAAAAATATTCTGGGAAGCAATATGTTTCGCCAGACTTCCAAAGGGGTCCATGACACAAAAAAAGCTTAAGAACCACTCTTCGCAGTTGTGTGTATAGAAAGAATGAAAAATGAATTTAATTTTCAGTTAAACTTAAATGATGAATAAATCTTTTGTAGGAAGCTGGTTTGTAATATTTACATAAGTTATCTTTTAAAATTTATCTTTTATTTGATTTCAAGGAATTCATTGAGAAAATAGCTAATTAGCTAATCCACAAATTTCCCCCAACCTTAGTGTTTTACAAGCCATTGAATATGAATGACTTCTTTAACTTTTAATCCTTAGGTATTTGTTGGGGTTGTGGGGAGGAGTGAGGGGTGTGAGGAGAGGTGCAGCTTATTTAAATGCTTGAGATTTGCCAAAGGTAAAGATGATTTTTTTTTTTTAGTGTCTAACATGATATAATGAGAGGCTGCATAATATAACCCGTGATTAAAGGGTGTCTTAAAGCCAGAAAGACCTGGATTCAATTTAACCTCTTGGTGTTCTAGGTAACTCTCTTAAGACTCCAGTTAGAGGAGGTGCTGACTTGTGTCTGGGGAGAGTATTTTGTCATCTGGTAGTTTTCCTCATCAGGAAGCTTCTTATTAATGAAAAATATATTACTCTTTTATTTATAAAATTTATAAATCAACATAAATCTCAATAAATTCTATGTAGTAAATTTGCTGAATTAATTCTAGTCTCTTTTTTTTTAAAAAATAGGAAAATATGAAAGTCACACCCGTGTTCACACGGGTGAGAAGCCCTTTGAATGTGATATTTGTCATCAGCGTTATTCAACAAAATCTAACCTAACCGTTCACAGAAAGAAGCACAGTAATGAAACAGAATTTCATAAAAAGGAGCACAAATGCCCTTATTGTAATAAACTTCATGCAAGTAAGAAGACTCTAGCTAAACATGTTAAGAGGCAAGTATTCACTTTACTATAATTTATTGTCTTCAAAAATGGTTATTTTTCTAGTTATACAAAAAAATTTTGTGAGGGGCACAGTCCAGATTTTTTATTTCACTTGAATAAGGAGTTTTCTTTGTACAGACTCCTGCCACTAATACACATGTCCAACTACCTGTAAGAGGCAGCTAGGTGGTACAGTGGATAGAATGCTGGGCCTGGAGTCAGGAAGTTGTTCAGTTGTGTCAACTCTTCGTGACCCCATTTTGGGGGTTTTCTTGGCAGAAATACTGGAGTGTTTGCCATTTCCTTCTCCCACTCATTTTATAAAAGAAACCTAGGCAAACAGGGTTAAGTGACTTGTGCAGGGGTAATACAACTGGTAAGTGTCTGAGACTAGATTTGAGTTGAGTCTTTCTGATTTGAAGTCCAGTGCTCTAACCACTGTGCCACCTAGCTGCCAGGAGTCAGGAAGACCTGATTTCTAATGTGGCCTTTGACACTTAGTAGCTGAGTGACCCAGGGCAAATCACTTAGCCTCTACCTCACTTTCCTGAGCTATATAATTGGAATGCTAAATAGTACCCTAACTCCTAGAGTTGTGAAGATATAATATTTGTAAAGGGCTTAGCACAGCCAGAAGGTGAAATGATGGTATCCCATAAAATGATTTTTGATCACAGTAGACTTTCTCTTAAGTAACTGGTTCATTGGTTCCTATAAAATACTAGTTTTATGAAATTTAAGTGTGTTCTCCCTTAGAACATATCTTACCTAAAGTGAGGTATGACTACATTAAAATTTTATAAAATACTAATATGCATGCATATGTTTTGAGTGATGAATCAATACTTGACGCTCTGTGATTGTTAAGTGTATTCATATGAGTTGCAAATTTCGGTCAAGGATATAACTTATCCAGAATATCCTTGTTTTTCCATTGTAGATTTCATCCTGAGAATGCACAAGAATTTATTTCCATCAAGAAGACTAAGAGTGAAAGTTGGAAATGTGATGTAAGCAGCTTATTTTTTTCTTTCTTTAAAAAATAAAACACCTATGTTATATACTTCCGTTTGGGAGCAGTAAGACAAATCTGTTTTTCAAACAGAAATGTTCTTCCAGGAACACGGTATGGTTTTGAATCTTAGAATGCTACTACCTCCAGGAATCAGCGTTGCAGATGACACAGTGGGGAATGGAGGGATGCATTTTTCCAGTGATCACCTACATGCAAGAAATTATATAAAAAATATCATTGAATACTATATAATCAGAAAAATTGGTGGCTGGGGATAGTCTGAGTGCTCCATTGTTATACAGAACAGGAGGAGACTCAGAGGAAGGCCGCTGGTATGTTAGATCTTTTATGAAGGCCTTTGGAAGGACATGGACAAGAATTATACAGGATGAGATGGTATGGATGGATTGTGGTTTTCATTAATGAAAAGAACACTCACATTAAAGAGACAGACCTATCAAAGTACTTTAAAGCTAGGTAGCAAAGCTGAAACTATGTGTGGTTCTGTGATTCACTGACACTTTATCAAAATGATAAGCTTAAATTATTCAATCACTAACTATATTCAAAAGAAATGATATTTTTCAGTTGGTTTGTAGACATTAAGTGCCAGCACTGTGTTAAGCAATGAGGATATAAAGAAAGGCAAAAGACAGTCCCTACCCTCAAGGAATGCATAGTCTTTTTTTTTTTAAGGGGGGAAGGCAGGGCAATTGGGGTTAAGTGACTTGCCCAAGGTCACACAGCTAGTAAGTGTGTCAAGTGTCTGAGGCTGGATTTGAACTCAGGTCTTCCTGACACCAGGGCCGGTGCTCTCCTCATTATACCACCTAGCTGCCCCAAGGAATACATAGTTTTAACAAGTGAGGCAACATGCAGACAACTATGTTCAAACAAGCTTTATACAGGAGAAATTGGAAATAATCAGCAGAGGGAAGGTACTAGATAAGGGTGATTGGGAAAGATTGGGTAGGATTTTTGCTTGAACTTGGAAAAAGCCAGGAAAGGCAGGAGATGGAAATGAGGAGGGGAGCATCCCAGGCATGGGGAACAACCACTGAAAATGCACAAGTAGGAAGGTAATTTTTTGTTCAAGGAATAGCACGTGAGGCATATAATAATAGCATGTAAGTCACTGGATCATAGAGTATATAGATGTAAGAGGAAAGAAGACTAGAAAGGTGGAGTGGGTGGGGCAGGTTGTGAAGTTTTTTGAATGTTAAACAGGATTTTATTCTTGATCCTGAAGGTGATTGGGAGCCACTGGAGTTGTTTAATGGTGTTTGTGGGGAGGGGTGGTGGTGTTTATGTGAGAGAGAGAGTCCGACTTAAGCATTAGAAAACATCCTTTTGACGACTGAGTGGAGGTGATGAAGCAACAAGCTATTGCAGTAGTTCAGACATGGGGGTGATGAAGACTTGCCTGCATTAGGGTGGTGGCAGTTTCAGAAGAGAAAAGGGGAGTAGTATGACCTAGTTACCTATTTATATTTTTTTTGCAGTTACTACAGTAGGTAGTCATAAAGCATTTAAGAAGTACAAACACCCAGGAGCCAGATGTATTTAATGATGGATAAGGGAAACAGAACTTCACTGATGTTGGCTCCATCACTTGACCTCTTTAGGACTTGGATTCTTCATATGTAAAACAATAATCATAGCTGAAATTTACATACTACCTTAAGGTTTGCGAAGTGCTTGGCATATGTTAACTCATTATATTTTCAAAATAATCCTGTGAAATATTTGCTGCTATTATCCCCATCTTATGGATAAAAGAACAGGTTCATAATTTTATTAACTTTCACTTTAACCTTTAAACAAGTTGTCCAAGGCCAATAAAAGTATGAGGCAGAATATGAGAGGTTTTCCTTATTCCAGGGCCAACAGTCCTACAGAATCACACAATCCCCAATATTAATAACAAAAATTATAATGTAATGATAATATTTGTAAAGTGCTTCATAAAGCTTAAAAGTGCTATATAAATGCTAGTTAATAGTAATAGCTAACATTTGTATAGCAGTTTTAAGCTTTACAAAGCATTTTACATGTTTTCTCATTTAATCCTCATAATATTGTGAGGTAGGTATTATTGTCCCCATTTTATAGGTGAGGAAACTGAGATAGAGAGGTTAAATGTTTTTGCCCCAGTTCATGAAGCTAGTGTCTGAAGCAAGATTATGGGTTTTCATGATTTCGGGCCCAGTACTTTATGCCACCTAGCTGCCACAAAGAAGACACCTAAGTAATGGTCATCCAACTTTTCCTTTAAAGTAAAATTAGACAAACTTCAGTTAGGCAAAACTTTGCTCTGATTGTTGGGTCATTTTTCCTTAGAGCAATCCTAAATCTGCCTCTTTATTCCTTATTCAAGTTGTTCCTCATTCTGTCCTTGGGGGCCATATTGAATAACTGATCTCTCTTTGATGTGACTGTCTTTCAGAGGTGGCTATCATGCTACTCCTAGTTGTCTTCCTGCTGAATATCCCCTATTCCTTTAGTCAGTCCTCACATGGCATGAATTTGAAGTCATTCACCATCCTTGTTGCTCTCTGTCATACTCCCATCATTATCTATCCTACAGTGGCACAGTTGAGCACAGTACTGTAGAGGGGGCCCAGTCATGGCAGAATACAGCTCAGATATTACCTCATTATTGGAAGCTGTGTCTCTTTTAAAACCGCCTAAGAGAGCCTTAGCCTTTTTGGCTGTTGTGTCCTGCTGCTTGCTCATAATGAACTTGTAGTTCACTAACTTTTTCAGATGAACGTTTTATAGAAGCCATGATTCCTTCATCTTATATTTTTAAAGGTGATTTATAACCTGTATGTATGATTTGAAATTTACTAGAAATAAATGTAATTTTATTTTATTTAGCTAGGTTCTCCTTCTGCATGTCTCACTGCTCCTACCCACTAACAAGGTTTGGCACTCTTCTGTGCTGTTTTTTTAGTAGACTCTGCAGTTCCTAGGGATTCAATTATCATCTCTTTCCTGAAGATTCCCATATCCACTTATCTGACCTTAATGTCTTCTGATCTCCCATCTTGTATCTGTAACTGCCTGTTAAATGTCTTGAACTGGTGGTCCTGCAGACATCTTAACCTCAGCATGTCAAAAACTAAAGATCTTTCTTCTCAAACCCTCCCCTCTTCCAAATTTTCCTTATACATCATCCCACTCATCTAGGCTTGCAAACTTGGTTTCATTCTTGACTTTTCACTGTCTTATCCTCTTCACAATCTATTGCTTAGTCCTGCTAATTCTACCTTTATAACATTTTTCATATAAGCCCTCTGACACTGCTACCACCCTGATGTTGGCCCTTATCACTGTATTCCTGAACTATTGCAATGTCCTGCAAATGAGTCTGCCTGCCACAAATCTCTCCCCATTTCAGTCTGTGTGTCATTCAGCTGTCAAAATATTCTTCTTGAAGTGTATCGTATTACTCCTGTACTCAGTAAACTCCAGAAACTCCCTATATCCTCCAGGATCAAATATAAAACCTCTTGTTTGACACATTCAAAGACCCTCATAACCTGCCTTCTTCCTACTTTTTTCCACTCTTCTTATACCTTATTCCCTTTCATGTTCTTTGTGGTCCAGTGACACTGGCCTCCTTTTTGTTCTTCAAACAAGGCACTGTCTTCCCACTTGTGCATTTTAACTGGCTGTTTCTCAATTGCTGGAATTCTCCCTCCTGACCTCCCTGGTTTCCTTAAAATCCCACATTCTACAGGAAGCCTTTCCCAGTTACCTTAATTCCCATGCTTTCTGCCTGTTAATTATCTACAATTATCCTGTACGTAGCTTGTTTGTTCCTAGTTGTTTATATGTTGTCTCCCCCTTTAGACTTGGCTTTCTTTGTATTAACATTGTTTAGCCCATTGCCTGGCATATAGTTGGTGCTTAATAAGTGCTTGTTGACTGATGTTTTAGCTTGACAGGTTCATTTGAATTCTGACTCTGGCATCTATTATGTTTGCAGTGGATGCCAGAGTTAGGATTCAGAAAGGTCTTGTCAGACCAGCGCATTTGTCTCAGTCTTCTGCAATATCTATCTCATCTGCCTCCTCTATTTTATCCTGGTTCAGCTTTAAATTAGCTTTCCCCTGATATATTTATTAAATTAGCCTCCCACACACTGCTGATCTATTAATCTCCTGAAAACAAAGCTTTCATAACTACCTGGCTTTAAATCTTAAGTGACTTCCCATTGTCTTCTGAATAAAGTCCAAATTCCCTGGCCTGGCATTTAACACTTAATATAGTCTTAATATACCTTTTTACTCATATCTCATCCTATTTCCTCTGATATTCTCTTAAATACTATCCAAATTGAGCTACTTACCATACTATAAGTAAATCTTGAGGTTTTTTTCTTCCTCCATACCTTTCTTCATACCATTCTCTCTATTATCTGTGATGATTTTTATTCTCATACTTTTTCCCTATGTCTGGAATTCATATGCATCTCCACTTGTGGAAATCCTTTTTGTCTCTCTAGGTAATTGAAATGCCACCTCCACAAATCTCCTTATTCCCTCAGTTTAATATAATCTCTTTCGAAATGTCATATCAGCTTGTTTGTACCTTTTTTTGTGTACCACTATCCCAACTATACTTCGTGTATGTAGGTGTGTGTATACACCCATATATGTGTAACATATAATATTTTGTATTCTATTTTTTATATGCATATGTATGTAATACTTTGTAGTGATTTACTTTTATATTTACTATATTTGTATATATATTTATAAATACATAATATATAAATGTATATTTATATTGACTATATATAGTATATGTATGATATATACTATTACAAATAGTTATTTGTGCACATATATTCTGTTTCTCTTAATTGTTCCTTGAAGCCAAAACTTGTATGTTATTTGTGTTTTTATCTCTTAATATCTGTCACACTGTCCTGAACATCAGGAGAAGGATAAGGATTAAATCTATAATAGTATGGGGAACTTTCAGATGAGAGAACACTCTTGATCAGTGCAGATTGGTGTGTTCTCTCCAACTGATAGCCTTAGTGAGTTACCTAGAGCACTGAGAAATTAGGTCACATCTAGTATGTGCCAGATGTGAGACTTGAACCCAGCCCTTGCTGGCTTTGAGGCTAACTCTATCCATTGGCATATAGTATGCAGTTATTTGTAGAATGAATGAATACGTAGCATGGCCTAAAGCTAAAAAGAAATGCTGGGACTGACATTGAATTGGATTTCTCTTCTATTAACTTGAGGACCAAAGCTGTTAGCTTTGTCTAGCACTAGAGAAGATCCTGTGCAAACTTTGTGATGGGCTTTCTCAATAAGAGCTTTTCTCTGGAAATGGAATTAAACATTAATCACTTCTATCCACATAAGATCAATCTTTCCTTCTGTAGTTGGCCTCTTAATTGCTTAAAAATTTGACTTCCACATTTTAAGAAATTTTTTTAAACCCCTGAATATTTGTTTAAAAAAATTAAATAACAGTTTAAAACAGTTACACAGTGGTTTTGTCATGGTTACTTTCTTAAATAACTAGTCAGTCAGTCAGTCAACATTGAGCACCTTTTATGTGCCAGATACTGTACTAAGCTCTTTGGTATAAACAAAGGTAAAAGATAGTTCTCACCCTCCTCCCACAATCTAATAGGAGAGATAACATGGAAACAACTATGTACAACAAGCTATATACAGGAAGACAAAACTTTTCATATACAGCAGGGTAAAAGAAGAAGTTAGTGGATAGAGTATTAGACCTGGAGTCAGGAAAAACTGAATTCAAATCCAAGCTCAGACTACTAACTGTGGAACTGTGGACAAGTCACTTAACCTCCATTTGCTTCAGTTTCCTCAATATAAAATGGAGAAAATAACAGGACCCACCTTTGAAATGTTATTTTGAATATTAAATAATAATTGTACTTAGCACAGTGGCCCGGTATATAATAAGCACTGTATAAATGCTTATTCCTTTCCCCCTTCCCTAAAGAAGTTAAATTTTTTTTCATATTTCTGTTGAACGTCTCCAGGAATAAGTACACAAAAATAGAGAAAAGTTAATTCAGCAAAAATTTATTGAACACTTTCTGTGGCCTGGCACTATTCCTTTAAATATAGGACAATACCCTGGAACATAGTTCTTTTCAGTTTCAACTTCAAAGTAAAACTAAAATAGAATATCTCATGTTTTCCTCCTTCAGATGATACTCATTTTGTACTTAATCCCTTGTAGTGGTTTAAAAATTTTTATGATTTTAACGGAAGGCAACATGATATAGCTGGCCTCAAATGTCTTTAAGCCCCATCTTTGATACATATTGGCTGTTTGACCTTGTGCAAAACACTTAACTTCTCAGTGTTCTTAAGTTGTTGACAAGGTATCAGCCTGACTTAGTAGAGGGAATTTTCTCATTCTGGGGATCTCTATTGCAGTGTAAGCACAGGGGCAATCTCTAACCTAGCATATAGAAGTTACTCTTTTGTGCTGTACTTTGTTTCTGAAAATCTTTTCCATAGGAACTTAGACTCAAAAAAGTATCTTGCTTATTTTGTGACTTGTTTTCTTTATAGTTTAATTTTGATTTTGGACTATTTTATTTGAAAATATCTTTTTAGATTTGCAAGAAGTCATTTACTCGAAGACCACACTTGGAGGAGCATATGATTCTTCATTCTCAAGACAAACCTTTTAAGTGCACCTATTGTGAAGAACATTTCAAATCACGATTTGCACGGCTAAAACACCAAGAAAAGTTCCACCTGGGTATGTAAATCACTGTTAGTAACTAGTGATGTTAGCAGAAGCTAACATCTGAGCTACTGCTCCCTGATACTAGAATAATCTACTTTATTTTTTAAAATTAATATTTTATATTTTTCCCCAATTACATGTCAAAACAATTTTAACATTCTTTTTTTCTTCTTCTAGTGCAATTTGACATAGGTTATACATGTGCTGTTAGGCAAAACACATTTCCATGTAAGTTATGCTGTGAAAGAAAATATAGACCAAAAAAACCAAGAAAAATAAAGAAATATGCTTTGCTGTGCATTCAGACTCCCATCAGTTCTTTCTCTGGAGAGGGATAGCATTTTTCATCATAAGTCTTTGCAAATTGTCTTGGATCATTGTATTGCTGAATATAGCAAAGTTATTCACAGTTGATCATCATATAATATTGCTGTTTCTATGTAGAGTATTCTTTTCATTCTGGTCATTTCATTTTGCATTAGTTCATGTAAGTCTTTCCTGGTTTTTCTGAGTATCCTGCTCATCATTTTTTAGAGCGCAATAGTATTTCATCACAATCACACCATTCCCCAGTTGATGAATATGCCCTCAATTTTCATTTTTTTGCCACTACTAAATGACCTACTATAAATATTTTTGTACATGTAGATCCTTTTCCTTTTCGTTTTTTAATCTCTTTGGGATACAGACCTAGTAGTGGTATTGCTTGTTAGCCCATTGGGCATAGGAGAATAATGGACTTTTAACACATTAATGGATTTGTAAGCTAATAGATTTGAGTCATTCTACCCTCAACATAGATTGCAACTTCTTCATGCTGCCTGATTCTTTGTAAGTCTCGTTTGATGCTCTTCCATAGACTTTACAAGGAAAATCCACTTAACTTACTAGAAGCTTTTTTATAGGTCTTTTTACATTTTATAGGTACTGGGGAGCCCTTTGGCTATTTATCTGCGATTTCTTGCTGTTGATAAATGATTGGAAATTTGTTTTGGTATTTTTTTCAAATTAATTTTGTAAATAGGTCAGAAATCTAAATGACAATTTGGTTATTTTATTTGCCAGGATTAGTTGAAGCTAGTACCCAGTTTACTGGGAGTTGAGTGTCACCAATTGAGTAGGTTTGGTAATTCAGTATTTCACGGGACTTATTTTCCCATCATTCTGTACTAGTATAGCAAATTGGAACCCATTTAAACCTTTGCATTCTATTCGACTTTGTGTCTGTAAAAATCCTTCAGAGATTTTACCCTTGGGCAGAAGACCTTCCTTATAAATATCAGTGTAACTCTTAGATTGTCCATCTTTATTTAACATAAGTAGGCACCTTTTCTGATTATATTTGTTTATTCTAGAAGGTTTAATGCCATCTTTCACATGTAGATCATTAATGGTAACATCTGCAGCCTTTTTACTTGTTTACCACATGTCTTTCTGTTCCTTTTTGCATCACTATGGGTCATTTGTGATTCTTCCAGGATGTTGGTGTTAAAGTGATAGGTTAGTATCCGTCTAACACTTTTGGGGTTCTTGACAGGCATTTATGTTCCCAAATAAAATAAAATCCTTGTTCAGTTCTGATCTAGGTCATTGTCTACCTGTAGAACCTCTCTAAGAGAGACGTGTGTGTGTGTGTGTGTGTGTGTGTGTGTGTGTGTGTGTGTGTTAACGGACTCACTGTTGTCTGTCATGTGGCTATATGTTATAATCTTTCTAATGTATATATATTCTTAACTGTGATGATTAAAAAGGTCCAAGAGCTGGGTAATTTAATCATTTTGTTAATGAGGAATAAGGTCAGCAGTTATTAATAAAAGGATGGTCATTTGGCCATCTCTCTTAGACTAAAGACCCCTAATAGTGGTGGGGTTGCAGTTTATATGTCCTTCAAAGAGGAGGTGTTCATGAGAGATGGCAGTCAGTTCAGATTTGTTAACACAAAGACAGATGTGTGCTATATTAAAATGATGTTTTTGGAGTATGTTACTTAGGTCATTCAAATATTGGTCAAAGAGACATCAATTTCCATGTCACCTGTCTTGATAATAGGAAGAATCAACTTTTCCCCAGACCTGTCAGAAAACACAACGAATGAGCAGGAATATACCCATTAGCCCATACTTAGAATTTCTCTTACTGTCTGATTAAATCTTGGCTTAGGTAAATCTCTAAGAGAGATTTCCCACACTGGTTGGTTTCTGGATGAGAAAGTAGAAAAAGGGAAAAACCATGGTCCCAATGCAGTAATTAGAAATATTCCTTTCTCACATTACTGTCTTTCTACTTTGTGGGTGGCTTGGAGGTGATATTTGATGTTTTGCCATGCAGTAGTAGAAAGATGACAAGTTGCCAAAAACAGTAGGCTGGATTGTTGTAGTAAAGTGTTTTTCTTTCAAAGCTCTTCATAATATTCTATCCTCTTCCTATCTTTCCAGTCTTTACCTCCTCTCCAAGTATTCTGCAATGCAGTGACACTGGCCTTTATATGTTCCTCAGACGAAACACCGCATCACCCTCACTAAAGTCCCGCCTTCTTCAAAAAGCCTTTCTCATTATTCCTTATTATTAGTGCTTCCTCTCTGAGATGATCTCCAATTTATCTTGTGTGTATCTTGCTTATAATTGATCAGTACAGAAGTGTGGTAGAAATACTTTTCTAATTCTTACCATTAGGTTGTGCAGCCTAAGAATGAATTAACTTTTTAATCCGGTCAGATTGAGTTTGTTATAAGTGTAACTTTTACAAGATCTTTTAAATAAAAAATTCCACCAATTACTTCTCTACTTACAGAGCACCTACCGTATGTAGACTTCTATGCTGGGTGGAGGGAATGGTACAAAACTTACTTAATCTCTGTCTTCATAGAACTTTTAGGTTTGTTTTACATGACCTGTGGTCAAGCCTAGTCTTCACTGTTCCTTTGATTTTTTTTTTTAAGGCTAAATACAAGACATTACATGAATGAATCTCTGTTGAGCTTAATTTTCCAGATCATCATTCTAGGCCTTTATATCTTGTTTATGCCATTCTCCCTGTTTTCTGGTATCCTCAGAGATTTGATAAGCTTGCTTTCATTTAAGTTATTCTGCACATTTTTCCATCTGTCATTCCCACTCTCTAAGCTTCAGTCTTTCCCTGTCTATTTTTTGGGCTGCAGATGATTTTCAGATCTATTTATCTGTCCTCATCTCCAGGCTCCTATCTCCAACTGCTCAGACTGGGTAACCTGTAGATAATTCATACTCAACCCGTCTAAAACAGAACTCATCAGCTTTCCCTGAAATCCTTCTCCTCTTCCTAACTTCTCTGTTACCATTGAGGACTCCACCGTTCTTCCAGTCGGCCAAGCTCACAATCTACTTGTCATCCTTGATTCCTCTGTTACACTAATTCTACAGAACCAATCTGTTAATAAGTCTTGCCACCTCTACATTTACAAAATCTTTATATGTGTCCCCTTTACTCTCATGACCTGTGGTCAAGCTGTCTTCACTGCCATATGCTTGGTCAGTTGATTTTTTTTTTGAAGTATAGGTGTAAGACATTACATGAACAAATCCTTGTTAAACGGCTATTGCCTTATTATAGACTCTCATTTGCAATAGCTTTTTGGTTGATCTTCCTGCCTCAAGTTTCTACCCAATCCAGTCTATCCTGTACTCAGATGCCAAAGTAATTTTCCTAAAGTTCAGGTCTGACTATCATCCCATCCCTGAGTCAGTAAACTCCAGTAGCTACTTATTACTTCTAGGATCAAATATAAAATCCTCTATTTGGCATTTAAAGCCCTCCCCAGAGATAAGAAAAAGATGATAGAGTAGGAGGAAGCCATATAACCTGGCTTTCCCAATAGCTATTTCAGCAAAAGATTTTAAAAGAGCATCAGACCAAGTAGTGATTGAAAAATCTAAGAAGAAATTCAATGAGTGATCTTTCTAGCCCAAGATCACAAATTCACTTCATCGTTAAATTACCAGGACAGAAACTGTGGAACAGAAGTGGGCCACAATTGCAGATTTCACCCCTAGTCTTTTGATTGTGGGGCTCTTGCTCTTACACGGGAGTGAATTTCTGATTCAGCCCCCTGTACTTAGAATAGGGGTAAGCAGGCAGCTCTTTCATTCTCAATCTATTAAGTCTTCCACCTAGCTGATGGGGCCAGAGCCAGCAACTCTTGACTGGAACTTAACCCAGCAATAAGTCTTCAGTTACGTTGTCTAGATCCAAATTAGAATCTGGAGCCTGGAAAGCCTAGGAAGTCAGTATGCAGACCATGCAATTGATCAAGACTACAGAGGACGCGTTGAAAGTTTGTAGCTTTCTGGTCTGAGCTTCCTCTCATAGTTTCAAGAGTACAGAACGTTCAGTACCCAGAGAAAGTAACAGCAGGACTCCAGACAAGATTCTTTAGGATTACATAAGGAAAAGACAGTCCCACCATTAATGTATATGGCCTGGCCCTAGCACAAAGTTTCAATCTGGTAAGTAAGGTTGGGTATAAAAAAAAAAGGGATAAAGAACTATTATGGTGCCAGAGATCCCCAAGGCATAAATCAAGATGATTATAACTTCAAACACATAGAAGCAAAGGGTCAAAGAAAAATAAGGAAGAGAAGGCAGTGAATAAGCATTTATGTAGTGTCTAGTATGTGCCAGACACTGTGGTAAGCGCTTTGCGAATATCTCATTTGGTCCTCACAACAATATTGTGACGCAGAGTGAAATGAGAATTAATCATAAGCAGAACAGACCATGAGTTTAAATGGGATTGTGAAATGGATTTAGCAGGAAAGAAAGTATATTTATTTTGGATATGACCGACATAGGAATTTGTTTTGCTTGACTGTGCATATTTGTTACAAGAGGTTTTTGTTTGGGATTTTTTGTTTTTAAAGTAGGTGAGAATGATAGAAAAGGAAAATAATAAATATTGGAGGGGGTATGGGAAAACTGGGGTGCTGCTGCATTGTTGGTGGAGTTGTGATCTGATCCAAAACCATTCCAGAGAGCAATTTATAACTGCACAGAGGGCTATAAAACTGTGCATACCCTTTGATCCAGCTAGGTCTGAAAGAAAAAGAAAAGAGAAAAGGACCTAGTTTTAGAAAAAACATTTATGGCAGCTCTTTTTGTGGTGGCAAAGAATTGAAAATTGAGAGGATGTATGTCTGTTGGGGAATGGCTGACAAGTTGTGCTATAAGAAATGAGGAGCAGAATTCTTTCAGAAAAACATGGAAAAACTTACATGAATTGATGAAGTGTGAAGTAAGCAGAACCAGAACATTGCACACAGAAACAGCAATATAGATTGATGATCAACTATGAACGATTTCGTTGTTCTCAGCAATACACTGATCCAAGACAATTCCAAAGGACTCATGATGAAAAATGCTGTCTACCTCCAGAGAAAGAACTGTTAGAGTCTAAATGCAGATGGAAGCATACTATTTTTCACTTTATTTTTTCATGGATTTTTTTTCTTTGGTCTGTGTTTTCTTTTACGACATGACTTATATGGAAATGTGTTTTGTATAATTACACATGTATAACTTATACCAAATTGCTTACTGTCTCGAAGAGGAGGGAAGAAGAGAATCTGGAACTCAAAATAAGAATGGAATTGGGGAAAATTTATTTTTAAAAGCTAAAAATAAAAAATAAAGTTGATGAGAGGGAAAATAAATGCTTACTTAAAAAATATTTTTTGAAAAGTCCCTCACAACAGCCTTTCATTTTTTATTTCTAGTCTTAAACTTCACTTTCCACCATGTATTTTATGATCCAACAACATCTGCCCTCTTGCTATTTCTTCCACTCTGTCTCCCTCTTCTTCTGTATCTTTTCTTTTCTTTTTTTTTTTTTTTTTGGAGGGTGGAAGGCAGGGCAATTGGGGTTAAGTGATTTACCCAACGTCACACAGCTTGTAAGTGTGTCAGGTGTCTGAGGTCAGCTTTGAACTCAGGTCCTCCTGACTCCAGGGCCAGTGCTCTACTCACTGTGCCACCTATCTGCCCCTTTCTGTATCTTTTCAGTGGATGTCTCTCATTCCTGGAATGCTCTTCCATCTTTGCCTCTGTGCTGTGGCTTCCCAGATTTCTTTTAAGTCCTACCTTTTATAAGAGCCTTTCCTGGTTTTCTTCATCGTGTTCTTCCCACCTCACTCACTTCCACTCCAACTTGTGCCTTCTTTCTGAGAGGTTATCTGCCACCTAATTTGCATATATCCTATAGGTAAATAGCTGTTTGTGTGTCTTCCCCATTAAAATGTGGGGATTCATTGAGGATGGGAACCTCATATTTTTGCCTTTCTTTGTCTTTAGTATTTACCAAATGCTTGGTGCATATTAACCGCTTAATCAGAGCATTGCTAACTGACTGACAGGTCCAGAACCGTGAAGCATGCCATTAGATTCCTTTCCTCCCTTTTATTGACATTGATACTTCTCTACTACAGAATACTATTCTATATATTCTGTACTCTGGATGCAGTTGCTTCATGATAAGCTTCTAATTAAGATGTATCTTTTCATTTTCCGTAAGTATATTCTGGCACCTAGCACAGTACCTTGGAATATAGTAGCCTCATAATTGTTGATAATACCCTTGAAGGTTACCTAAATATTTTGAAATCAAGTCATCTGGACATTTTTCAGCAAAAATAATTTCAGCTAAAATACTTTAAAAATTGAAATTAAATTGTAAAACCTAAGATGTGAGATTTTAAAATTTTCTTTACTTAAAGCCAGAGCAATGACTTAAATTACCAGCATTCTTTGAAAATATTAACTTAATTACTGTGTTAATATGAGCCTTAAACCTTTTGTGTATTCTATTCCCCACTCCATCCTACCTTTTCCATCCCTACACACAAAGGTACACCTACTTTAGCATCCTTTCATTTAACCTGAGTGAATGAATTTTCCTTCTGCTCTCAAATTTTAGGTCCATTTCCATGTGATATCTGTGGTCGCCAGTTCAATGACACTGGAAATTTGAAACGACACATAGAATGTACTCATGGTGGAAAGAGAAAATGGACTTGTTTTATATGTGGAAAATCAGTAAGAGAAAGGTGAGATGTTATCTAGAGACTTCACCTCAATTTGATATTATGATACTCAGAAAAATACAGTTAATGGTTATTTGAAAAAATGACAATGATAAGCTCGAGAACATTTGCAGGAGGTTGAGCAGAATGGTGAAGAGTCAAGATCATGCCCTCTGAGCATTGGCTGAAGGAACTGGTATTGTTCTACCTGGAGGAGAGCAGACTTATGGGGTATATGTTAGCTTTCTCAATATTGGAAGGAACGTCAGGTGGAAGAAGGACTAAGCTTGTTCTGTTTATTCATAAAAGGCAGAGCTAGCAGCAGCATGTGGAAATTGCAAAGGCAAATTTAGTTTTGTTGGAAGAAAAAAAGGCATACTGATAGAGTTTTACAAAAGTGGAAGTTGTGGCTTCAGGAGGTGGCAGATTCCCCCTTAATGAATAAGTGAAAAAAAAAGCATTTATTTAGTACTTACTATAAGCAAAGCACTATGCTTTTTCAGTGTCTTTAAAGCAGAGGCTGGATGATCATTTGATATATTGTAAAAGGGGATTCTTGTTTAGGTATGGTTTAGACTAGATTTTGGAGGTCCCTTCCAGCTCAGATTCTGTGATTAGGTCACACTGATTTATGCATTTTATGCCTGAAAATAATTTTGATAGAAGACTTTCCACATTGGAACAGCTCTAATTGTTAGTAAAAGTTTTCTCATTTAAGCCTGAATCCTACCTCTCAGTAAGTTTAAACTCCTCATACTGCCCTATGGCCAAGCAGAGGAAATCTAATCACTATTCCACATGAAAATGCTAAGGACTTCTTTTTTATACCAGATTTTCTGTTTGTTATTAGGACCACAAGATATAAATCTACAAATGGAAAGGTACCTCAGAAGTCATCTAGTCCAATCCCCTTATTTGACAGATGAGTAAACTTGAGGCCTACAGAAGTTAAGACACTTGTTCAAGGTCACAGGTAGTCTCAGGGTTGGGATTTGAACCCAGGTCCTTTCATTCCAGAGTCATTGTTCTTTAAAGTGTTCCGTGGTGTCTTCTCTATTATTATTAGTCAATAAACACTGAAAAATGAAAGTTAAAATAAAGATTTATTATCCTACAAGGCACTGATAAAGTATCATAGGATGGATCCCAGGCTTTAGTGTTGGAAGGGAGCTGAGAGATTATCTAGTCTACTCCTCATTTTATAGTTGAGGAAACAAATCCAGAGGAAAAAAGTGGCCCACCCCAGTAATAAGATTTGATTTGAAGCTTTCTGTGACCTGAAGTGAGTTACATCTTTGTGTCTCCATCACAGTATTGTTATGCCTTCTTTAACAGCACCATCTGCTGGCACAGTTACTTCTTCAACTCTTAACTCTGTTTTTCAGACGTACTGGATAGGAGACAGAAATAAGAATGACAACATAAGAGTATAATTTAAGTTGTTTTTTTCCAGAGGTCCTCAAAAAAATTACAATTCTAGTGTAATTTCTCTTTACCTACAGATTATATCCTGTCTTAGAGAAGCTGTAAAGAATAGCTAACACTGGCTCAATAGTAACATATGGAGTGGCAGACGTGGCTTCCTAGAAACTCATGCCCTAGATCACCTAAGTGGTTTTATGGGTGGGTAGAACTACTTAAAATTTTGTGACTAAATGACATGTAGAAGAAATATCATTTATTCATTGAGTACTTAGTGATCAGTAATAACACTGGTATTGTAAACTGGATTGTTTGACCTCTACACCAAGATTAAGTTTGATTTTCTCTTTCTTAATTCACTATGGTGATTAGGTATTATTTATATGTATTATTGAAACTTTGTTTTGAGGGAATAGATAAAGCTCTGGCCAATGAAAAGACGAAGTCTGTTGACTATGGCTGTAAAAGACGAAGGTTATAATTAAGCGGCAATAATGATCATGATAATAGGTAACATTTATATAACACCTACCATGTGCCAGGCCACTGTAGTAAGCATTTTTTATAAACCTTATTTCATTTGGTCTTTTGTAACAACCCTGCAAGGTAGATGCTCATGTTACAGATGAAAAAACTGAGGCAAACAGAGGTTAAGTAACCAGCTCCACATGACTAATAAGGGTCTGAGGCCATATATGAACTCATGTCTTCTTGTTTCTGGGCCCAGTGCTTTCTGCACTGTGGCACCACCTGGCTGCGCGAGAGATAATAAGGTGACAATTGGTAGAGGGAGCTTTCTCAATGAAGTTTTCTACAATGTGAAATTGCAGGTCATGGCCAAAAAAAAATTATTAGTCAGAAATTTTAGAATTTTCAGAATAGATAATTGCTGGTGATAAATGAAATTATTTCTGTATAGACCACATGTTCCATAGGAAAGGAATTATTGAAGTGGGTAATGATTAGAAGAACTTATTTGCTATGTGTAAATTGAATTATTTTATTATTTTAATTATACTTAGTGCTGCCCTTTCTCTCTGACTGTAATTCTTTCTTTGGCATTTTGGTGGTTGGGTACTTTTCTTTCTGCTGTGTTTGACCCTACATTTTTGTTCTCTCTCTCTTTTTGTCTCTCCCTACCTTCCCCTCTTTTTACTCTCCCTATTCTCTCCTCTCTGTCTTCTGTCTCCTTTCCCCTAAATCTGTTATGAATCTAAATCACTGGGTTTGGATCCAAATGTCAGTAGAAGGTGAATGAATTGTTGTTTCTTTAAAAGACCAGATAATTGCTCACTGAATGGCTGGATCAAAATATTAATGCATTTGTTATTATGAAAAAGGTCCCTGGTAGAGTTCCCTTAGTGATATGGTTTGGTCATTGTGCTGTTTAACATTTTTAATAATTCCTTGGATAAAGGCCTAGGCAGTATGGTTATAAAATTTTCATTTCACACAAAGCTCATGGGGGCCTGGTTTAGGATCTAGAAAGATTTTGACAGGTTAGAACAATGGACAGATTTTAATAAGGCTGAATTTAATAAGGGTAAATATTTGGGTAAGTGATTTTTTTTTAAACTCATGTAGGACTTTATGAGGGTTTGGGAAGACCATCAGTCATTTGAAAAAGATCTAGGTCTTTTAGTAAACTACAAGCTCAATGTGAGCTGAAGGTGTCGCGGCATTAGGTTATATTATGAATGATATGGTATGTAAGAGTACTATAATCTACACTGGTCAGTGCACATCTGTAGTGTATTGCCTTAAATTAGGGATACCATATTTTTGGAAAGATTGATAAGCTGGAGTCTGATCATGATGTGGAAGGGTCTCAAAATAATGTCATTTGAAAGTTGGAGCTGGAGATGTTTATTGTGGAAAACAGTAATTGGATATTTTTGGGGTAGTGAGAGGAAGATCAACACCTTCATTGATTTGAAGGATTGTCATGTGGAGGGATTGTATTTGTTCTGATGGTCTCATTACAATATGTATATGGAATTAGTTGGGGGATAGATTTCACCCCAAAGTAAGGAAACACTCACTAGCAGAGCTGTCCAAGAGTTGACCGGGCCCCCTGGGCAGTAGTGGATTCTGTCTTACTGGAGGTCTTTAAGCACTGGTTGATTAACCCTTATTAAGCATCTTTTGAAAGACTCTCCTGTTCAAGTACAGGTTGGACTAGGTGACATCCAGGGACACTTGCAACTCTGAGATTCTGTAATTGGTTCTTTAGATTAAGGAAAATCTTTCTTTAAATTTTATTATGGATGAAGAATGGTTAGGTGGTATTACTGATTGCATTAATCAATATTTTTGATGTTCAGTCATTCACTTGTGTTTGACTCTTTGTGACCCTGTGGAACATATTGTCCATAGGGTTTTCATGGCAAGGATACTGGCGAAGTTTGTCATTTCTTTCTCCAGTGAATTAAGGTAGACAGAGATTAAGTGCCTTGCTCAGAGTCACCCTGGTAGTAAATGGCCAAGACCGGATTTGAGCTCAGGTCTTCCTTACTCCAGGCACAGCACTGTATCCACTGAGCCACCTATCTGCCTCCTATGAAGGAATACACTGTATATACAAAAACAAACTAATCAGTATACTATGGTTCTGGAATTTCAAACAGTAATTTTAGAAAGGACCAAATATCCCGGTTCTTGTTAATTATTTTTCTCAATACTCTCTCCCCTGACCCACTCTTCACCCTCCCCCCGCCAGGATTCGTTACATCTCTATCACTCCTCACATATGTACTACTTAAACTTTTTATTCCTTTGGAAAGAGAATAAGGCGGCAGTAGACCTTGCCTTTCTCGTTTTCTCTTGCTCACTATTGGCTTTTCTACTTTGCACATAAAGGTTTAAAGCACCTGGGTAAATTTCCCTTCAGCATTTGAAATACAGAGCAGTTTTTAGCTGATACTAATTCCTCTTGTTTAGTACTTCAAGCATCTGTTATTTTGTTGGTGTTAATTTGGACTCTGTCAGGATATATCAACCCTCTTGGATGGTTTTGATGAGTTGCTTTAGCTGGAAAAAATCACTCAGTGACTGTTCATAACTGGTGATGATTCTCTTGTGCTTGGCCAAAATTCTTATTAAATGCTTGTTGACTTATGTGGAAGAAAAAATAATACTGAAATATACTCTGCAATTTTAGGCTCAAGTCTGCCAAAAACAATTTAATATAATATTAATTAATATTCAGGGGAGATCAAACTAGCATACTCCCCCAAGCTTCCTGACCCATTCCCTCACTGCCTTTAAGAGAATTTCATCCCTGGGTGCAGGGGTGTGTTGGAGCCAGCTCATACAGGGTTTGGAGTATGGATTGTTACATATTCAGTGTGAACTTGATTTGGTATTTTGTTTATTGTCTATATTTAAGAAAGGAATGTAGCAAATGTTAGTAATGCAGATTAAACAAAAAAGTGCCATGTGTTTTCATAACCTATTGTTAAAAAATTTATCAGCATATCCCTGTACTTAGGTAATATTTATAGGAATGTTGAACAGGGGGGAAAAAGATCACAAATATATAAAAATACAGTTTGGGCTTATGTTCTAGAATTGTCAAGTAAGCCAGTTACCACCTGATTGCTCCTCAGTTAAACCTGGAGTAGTACCTCTTCTCTTTCATCATTATCTTAATCCTTTCTTAATAAAAAAGGATGGATGATTCTTACCTAGTACCAAGTCTACACAATGATGTACCAGGTAAGACCCAAAGAACTATTTCCATTTGTTGGTACGTCTTCAACTGTAATCTCTGAAGGCTTAAATAGTTATTTCGATTAACTGGATCCAAAAAACTAGCCACTGGTAATGACAGAACTGGTATTTGCAATAGTAGGCAGAAGAGAGGGTTGGTTACTCATTTTATTACCTCCCTTACGTCACCTTTCTTTAGTACATCTTTATGCGTGTAGAGATTCACTTTCATCATAAATATTCTGATAGAATAGTTGGTTAATAGATTCTTCAGCTTTCTGTTATAACAGTCCCTAAACTGTTTATGTCAAGATGCTGTTTTCTTTAAACTTTAGTCTATAAAGGAGAGAGTCCTATAAACAACATCATTAAATGGTATTAAATGACGTTGCATTATTTTTGAATACAGAACTACCTTAAAAGAACATCTGAGGATTCATAGTGGAGAAAAACCACATCTGTGTAGTATTTGTGGGCAGAGTTTTCGCCATGGGAGCTCATACAGGTAAGATAAAGCCAAGCAAGATGAAGTTGTCACGTGTGTGTGAGTGTCTTTTTAGTGTTTTAGTGCCAACTGCAGCAAAAAACCATTTCTTGAGCACTCTGTGGGACCTAACTGTGCTATTTGTGTACACAGGTTTATGAAGGTGGATCAGCCTTCTGTTTTATAACTTTGCAGCTGTTGATATTGTAGTTATCCTTAAATATAATTTATGAAATATTTTCACATCATTAAGAACCAACTGTGCTAGAAATGCTATTCTAGGTAAATTATACTTAACTATATGTGCATATAGATACACGGGTATACACGCATATATATTACATATGTATACATACATTATGTATATGTGCATAGTTAATAAAGCTTTCATGCACAGTCAACTTAATAAATCTATGTTGGAAGTTTCCATGTTGTTTTTGTCTGGTTTTTATTTAGTAGATAATGTTGCATTCTAGAATATTCTCCATTCTCTTAAGAAAATTGTGCCTTATTTAATCACGATCCATCTGCCTTTTTCATGATGCTTATCACTGACTATATTTACAATTCATGTGTATGAGGGAGTTTTGGGGGAGGTGAGGGATGGAGGTAAATAGCTAGGAGAAATTTGAAGATAAACATATATCTGTGCATTAATAATACTGTTTTAAGAATTGTAAGTCAGCATTTTAAAATAGTTTCCTTTTCATCATCTCTGAATTTCATCCAATTTAAGGAAAATAAAAATGGTATGGTTTTAGTCATTTCATTCATTCACTTCATTATTTTTTGTATCAAAAGTAGCAAAAAAAAATCTATTCTAGCAATTTATCTAATAGGAGTTAGTGTTTCTTTTCTTCCCATAAACCACATTTGTTTGTAATTAGAATAAAGTTCCTCAGGTTATAAAATAATCTATGTAAAATGTAGTAAAATATGGTTTTTATAAATGTGGGGACAAAAGACCACTACTCAAATAAAATTAATACAAAGACGTGGATACCTTGAAAGCAGAAAGTTTATTACTTTCTTGCAAGAAAGGGTACAGCCCCTCGTTGGTCAGAGCAGCACCAGACAGGGAGTACAAGTTGGGAGTCGCACCCTCAGCCTTTTATCCCTGATGCGAGAACCCCTAACCCCATCCCCCTTCATCCCATTGGCTGGGCTGAAGGGTGTTCAGTGTATTTCACGAAAATCCACCCAGCGATGGAGGAGGCTTTGCTGTTTGTTTACCATATAAGGGAATAAGGTACACAGGGTGGTAGGAAAAAAACCGCAGACAAGGGATGGGGGGTGTCTTTTGGTAATTTGTTTCTATTTCGTGCTCAAAAACAGGGTCCAGGTGACTGGGGAGAGTCGAGTACAATACAGGATATGCTGATAAACATGTTTTCACAAAATTAACTTGCTGTGGATGTTGTTTTTGTATGAGCGAGTATATTTTATTAGAACAGGGGGCACAAGAAATTATTAACACTTTGAGAAGTCTTCACTTTTTGAGAGATCATCTCTCACATAAAGATAAATACTTGATGAGGGAGAGGGATACATGGGATACTATCATGATGTAGGAAATAGAAAATATTTATAAAAACTTATTTTAAAAAAAAACTATAACTACCAGTAAAACATAGAGTTGGTTTTAAGTGAAGGAGAATGATCATTTTCTATATTACCCAAAAGAAATTATAACCTCAGAATTTTTTATTTTACCATTTGGCATGTAATACACTGCATAGCTCATATGTTTACTCATTCTGACCTCTAAGCAAATCTTTTCATGGTTCAGTCCTACTTCTGGCCATCCCCAGACCTGGTGGTAAGGAATGGCCATTTAAAAATCTTGGTGTGCAGGGTAAAGTAGCCCAGGAAAAGTAGTAGGGGAACATGTAGAAATATTGGGGGGAACATGTAGGGAAAGAAATAGCACCTTTGCACGTAATTGTGTGATAGTGGGGAAAATACCATGAATCGTAGATACAAAACTGATAATTTGTGCATATTTGAGAGAAAATTTCATATTTTTCAGAGCTTATTAGTTTTTTTCATTCTCACACCAATTACAAATTCCTCTCAATATTCATCTTTATATTTAGACTTCACTTGCGAGTCCATCATGATGATAAGAGATATGAATGTGATGAATGTGGAAAAACATTTATTCGTCATGACCATCTTACAAAACACAAAAAAATACATTCAGGTAGGCAGTATCTTGTAACAATGATTTAAAAGTATTTATAAGGCAAATGGAAGGGAAATAATATTGTGATTATGTATTCATAATGATTTATTTTAAAAATTTATATTTTAAATTTGTGTTGAAGCTTTCTTAAATATGGACTCTTATCTATTTGAAATGATGTTTTACTATTTTTAAAAAGTCAGCGTTCTAGACATTGATGTTTCATGTATTCTACAGGCTTAAGTGGAATACCTGCAATTGGTGATGTCTTAGATGGAAAGGCCAAGATTGTATTTTACACTTTGATATGTTGGAGGGATAATTGAGTTCTAGGAGAAATGGGGAGGAGGGTAAGACATTTGAGATTTTCATGTCACAGTGAGTGTTTGAAGCCCTCTTTGTGGAAAAGGGTTCTTTTGTAGTAACCCTGATCAATTTCAGATCTTCACACTGTATTTATAATTTTCAAACTCTGGGGATTTCTCTCGTATTTTCCTCTCAGATTGATGTTCAGGAAGTGCTAAGAGAGCCAACTCTGTGCGTACAGTAATGGGAGAGAGCCAACTATGAGCACAGTAGAACAGGTGATTATTACTATTATAAACATAATGTACATGTCAAATATGCTATAATCAATAGTTATTCCATAGAACATTTCCATGAGGTAGGTTGCTATTGTTATTATCACCACTTGTCAGAGATGCTAAGGAATTGGTGATTTCTTCATGTATTTATAGTGGCAGCCCTAGGATTTGATTTCTAAATTCTTAATGCTATCTTTTACATTTGGGTCAGGCATGAGTTTTGAAAACCATTAGGCCTTAAAATATTAAGAAGGCAAAGATATCTAGAGTTTAATTTCTATTTGTGTTTTGGCTCATTGGGAATGTAAGAAATCCCCAAGGGTGAAAAATCATTTTAAAATTAGAATACAAAGATCTGAAAATGTTCAGGTCCCCATTTTAAATTATATAGTTTCTTACGGTGTTAATTTACATTTTGTGGTTCTTCATAGCTTGAAAAATATCCACGGGGGTGGAAAACTGAGTTTCGAAGTAATCTCAGTTATCTTACTGCATTACTTTAAAAGGTGATATTTGAAGTCTCCAACAAGAGGCTGCACCTTCTTCTCCAAGTGGGGAGAAGACTTATAACCAGGAAAATAAGCATAAATTCTTGGAAGAAAGAAGTTTGAGTGAGGAGTAGAAGGGAATATATCCCAGAATAAAAGGTGGCTGAAATTCTGATGCTTTATTTAATTCCTGGCATCTTTCTCAGCAACCTTGTGATTTTTAAAAAAGTATTTCTGAAAGAACTAAAATATTACTGCATTCTAATTATGATTTTGTTTGATTCTTTATTTCAAGGTGAAAAAGCTCATCAGTGTGAAGAATGTGGGAAATGTTTTGGCCGCAGGGATCACCTCACTGTTCATTATAAAAGTGTTCACCTTGGTGAGAAAGTGTGGCAAAAGTAAGTAAAAATCTCCAGCTTTTCACATTGGTCACATTAGGTAAGTCATTAATTTGGGTTATTCAGTGACCAGTTACCTAGTTGAAATCTTATTCTTTATTAAAAACCTAGGTCAGGAAAAAATAAACCTAGATCAGGTGATACCTCCTTCATGATGTCTCCCCTACTTTTTCTCTCCCTCACTACCCCTTAGGTAAAAGTGATCCACCTTTCCTCATATCTCTCATGGTACTCTGATCTTTCTTACATGTTAATCATTTGAATATTAGAGTTATTTGTGTATGTTTCAGCCATCTTTTGAGATTATAAGTCTCTTAAAGGCATGTTTTGCTTCTCATCTTTGTAGCCCCAGAATGTAACACAATACCTTGCATATTCTAATAAATATTTGTTAAATTAAATTGTTCATAAAACTACTTATTAGCAACAAATTTAAAATAAGCAAACATTGTTTCTGCTCTGTGCAAAACACAGTATATAAGTGCTTTAAGGGAAATAGTGAAGATCAATAGGATACATTCAGAAGTTTACAGTCTTAGTAGAAGAGATCAAATGTATATGACTATAATATATGCCAGAACAAAAATTTATAAGAAGTAAAAGCTAAGGAATATAAAAAGTAACACCCGAGCAGGACAAAGGGCAATTAGAGAAGAGTTGCAATAGGATTTGGATCTTTAGTATGTGATGAAGCATCTAACCAGTTATAGCAGTTGGAGGTGAGGGTGAGGGCATCTCAGACAGATGTGAGAAGTGTCATTGAGGACACAAATTGTACGACTTGTTCACAAGTTGGAAAATTAGGCCAGTTTGACTGAACTTGTTAAAAAAATGGGTAGGAAAGAAAGAGGAATCAAGGTAAAGTTTGTCAGTCTATTTTTCTGCTTGTTTGATTTATAGTTCTAAAAATGTAGATACTAACTAATATTTATATAGCACTTTAAGTTTGTAAAGTGTTTACATATGTGATTTCATTTAATTCTCACAGCTCTTAAGTAGGTGTTCTTATTATTTTACAAATGAGGAAACTGAGGCTGAGAGAAGTTAAATGATTTGTCACACTCCTAGTGTCTGATGCAGAATTTGAACCCAGGCCTTCCTAACTCTTTAAGTTCAGTGCTTTATTCACTATGCCATCTGGATATTGTTTTTTTTTTTCATTTCATTTATTCATGGTCTTCTTGATCTTCTTTACTACTGAGAGTTGATTCTGTTAGTTTTAATTGTGGGTATCCTCCAAGGCTCTGTCCAGTGCTCTCTTCTGTTTTTGTTCTGGTCTCTTTCCTTCGGTTATGTCATTTACTACCAGATCAAATGGTCACCACATCTTTGTGCCCAGCCCTTTCTTCTGAACTTTACATTCTGTGATCACCAAATGCTTAATGGGTATCTCTACCTTGACATAACATAGTATAACAAGCAAATTATTGAACTTGTCCTCCAGAAGGTCTGGGTTTATATCCTACCTCTGATACTTATCCTTAGTCACACAGTTAATGAGACAGTTAATTTTTCTGTGCCCCAGTTTCCTCATCATATACTTGCATCTACCCTTCAGTATTATTATGAAGCTTAAAAGAGATTTTATATGTACATTTATCTATATCTAGAGGTAAGGCCTTTTCAGGTTCTCACTTTTCCTAAAAGGGCCAAGGTCTCCCATTGCATCCTGGGCCATCTCCAGTTGTCCTGATGAATATCTGGCCACTGGACCCAGATGGCTCTGGAGGAAAAAGTGAGGCTGGTGACCTTGCACAGCCCTCCCTCACTCAAATCAAAATCAACTGCAAGTCATGTCATCATTTCCCTGATGTCATAGTCCTCTTCAAAAATGAAGGAGACAGTCTAGATCTAAGCATACATCTATATCTATATGTGTGTGTTTCTGTATATGCATATATAAATATACACATATTTAAATATTCACACACACACACACACAGAATTTGCAGACTTTCTAAGTGCAGTGTAATTGTCCGTTCTTTTTGTACCATCACATTAAACTCAGCAAATCCAAAATGGAGTGCACCAGTATCATCTTAAACTGTTAAACTATTGCAATTGAGGGTAGTATCATCCTCATGTCACCCACAGTCATCCTTGACTTAGGTTCAGTCAGTTCCAAAACTCCTTAATTTGGCCTCTATGATATTTTTCGCATCATTTCTTTTCTCTCTACCCCCAGGGCTGCCTTATCACTTTTTGCCTCGATTCTTGTAAGAACTTCAGAATTGGTCTCCCTGCTTTCATGCTCTCTCTTTTCCAATCCATACCTCACACAACTGTCAAATAGTTTTCTTAAGGTACAGTTCTGACCATATCATTTCGCTGCTCTAAAACCTTCAGGGGTTGTTCTTGCCTCTAGAGTAAAACACACATTTCTCAGCCAAATCTCACTTCACCTTCTCTTTAGATTCTTATCTTTACTTCCCATCATGCATTCTGTGTTTAAGCCAAACTAGATTGCCAGCCATTCTCTGAACTCTGCATTCCCGTGTCCTCTGCATTTTAACAAGCTGTGTTTGTCATGAGTAGGATTCACTTCTTCAAGCCTCTTTTTCAGAATCCTTCTCTTTAAGGTCTGGTTCTGGTGCCATCCTTCTGTGTGAAACACATCCCTCTTTCCTCATACCCCACTTCTCAAATTACTTTGCTGCACATGTTGTCATCCCCCAGGAGAATTCTAAGCTCCTTGAGGAAAGGGATCCATTTTGTCTTTGTATTTCTATCATCTAGCCAGTGTCTTTTCTCTGGAAAAATATATTGGACATTTAAAACTTCATTTCTGAGAAGGCTCTAATATGATGTAATACTGACTTTATGATACAATCCAGGTTTGACAGAAGTCAAAGAATAGATTTTGAGTTGTGATAAAATTGTTGACTCTTTGTTTTGAGAATGCATTCTGATAAAATTCGTGGCTCTTTGTTTTGGGGGGATGTATCATAAAATATGTGTATCATATATTTTCTTAAGTGTCATATAATTGCAATAAATATAAGTCTATACAAATACAGGGTATCCCAAAAGCCTTAGTGCAGTTTTCACCTTTGATAGCTTGAAACTACACTAAAACTTTGGAACATCCTGTTTATCTGTATAAATACATTAGTCATCAAAATATTTTGAAGAAGAGTGCTGATTATATTGACCTATTAGGAAATGTTAATTGAGGATAGCCTTTTAAAGATACGGGCTTTGGGCTTCTATATAAAGAATAATTGTTTACTTGGTACTGACTAAGAAACAGAATGGTGGATCAGTGGAATGGGTTAAGTACACAAGATGCAGTAGTCAGTGACTATAGCGATCTACTCTTTGATAACCCCAAAGAATCCAGCTTCTGGGCCAAGTATTCACTATTTCACAAAAACTGCTGGGAAAATTGGAAAATGGTAGGGCAGAAACAGGACATGGACCAATATCTTACACCGTATACCAAAATAAAGTCAAAATGGGTTCATGACTGAGGAATAAAGGTTGATACTATAAGCAATTTGGGAGAGCAAGGACTAGTTTACCTGTCAGATTTATGGGAAAGCAAAGAATTCATGACACAGCAAGAGATGGAGAGCATTACAAAATGCAAAATGGATAACTTTGATTACGTTAAATTGAAAAGTTTCTGTGTTAAAAAAAAGCCAATGTAACAAAAATCAGGAGGGAAGCAGAAAATTGGGAGAAAATCTTTATAACCAGTGTCTCTGACAAAGGCCTCATCTCTAAAATATACAGGGAACCAAGCCACATTTATAGGAATACAAGTCATTCCCCAGTTGATAAGTGGCCAAAGGATATGAATAGGTAGTTTTCAGACGAAGAAATTAAAGATATCTATAGGCATATGAAAAAATGCTCTAAATCACTATTGATTAGAGAAATGCAAATCAAAACAACTGTTAGGTACCACATCCTTCCTGTCAGATTGGCTAACATGACAAAACAGGAAAATGGTAAATGTTGGAGAGGATGTGGGAATATTGGAACACTGTTACATTGTTGGTGGAGTTGTGAACTGAACCACCCATTCTGGGGAGCAATTTGGAACTATGCCCAGAGGGCTATAAAAATGTGCATACCCTTTGACCCATCAATACTACTTCTAAGGCTGTGTCCCAAAGAAATCTCACAAGTGGGAAAGGGACCCATATGTACAAAAATATTTATAGCAGCTCTTTTTGTGGTAGCAAAGAATTGGAAATCAAAGGGATGCCCATTAATTTGGGAATGGCTAAACAAGTTGTGGTATAAGAATGTAAAGGAATACTATTGTGCTATAAGAAATAGGGAAGATACAGACTTCATGATAACCTGGAAAGACCTACATGATATAATGCTGAGTGAGGGGAACAGAACCAGGAGAACATTATACATAACCACAGATATATTGATTCTGTGATGACTAACCTTAATAGACATGGCTCTTCTCAGCAATACAAAGCTCAAAGACAACTCCAAAGGACTCATGATGGAGAGAGCTATCTACATCCAGAGAAAGAACTATGGAGTCTGAAAGCAGATTGAGGAAAACTATTTGCTCTCCTTGTTTTTCTTTTTCTCTTTTTTTTTTTTTTGGTTTTGTTTCTTCTTTCTCATGATTCATTCTATTGGTCATAATTCTTCTTTACAACTTGACTATTGTGTAAATAAGTTTAATACGAAGTCATATGTAGAAGATATATTGGATTCCATTGGGGAGGAGGGGGACAGGTGGGGGGAAGAAAATCTGGAAATCAAAATCATGCGGAACTGAGTGTTGTAAACTGAAAATAAAAAATCTTAATTTAAAAAAAAATAAAGAAAAATTGTTGTGTTGGAAAGAGATGGAGGCTGTTGTTCTGCGTATATAGGATAATGTGAACAAAAACTTAAAGATGGGAGGAAGAAGGTCTGAATTTAGGGGGCCAGAAGGATTCAATCCTGACAAGTACATTTAGTACGGGCCATGGTATGCCATGTGATGGGACCAGATTGGAAAAGATGGACCAATTAGTGGAGATGTTTAAAGAAAATAAATATTAGTTAACACTAGTTAACACTTAATTCAAGGAGCAATATAAAGTAGATACGTAACTTTGACTTTGAAAAGTGTCAGTGCTTGAGGGGAAGAACTACTTTTTCTTCCTCTTTGTATCTCCCTTGAGTCTACAGCAGTGCTTTGTACGTAGGTTCTTAATTTAAATTTTTCGATGACTGTGAACCCTTCAGGGGCATTTCCTGAGAGGATATACCCTGAAAATGGAGGACTGCTCTAAAGAGATTTACCTTCCTTTACAACCTAACTTTTATTTTTTAATAATATGAACATTCAAAAGATTGCTATCTAAATTATTACATTTTTAACATGAATCTATTAAGTTCTTATTGGGAAAAATTTTAATGTAACCTTTTTTCCTACTTTTTAGATACAAAGCAACATTTCACCAGTGTGACGTTTGTAAGAAAATTTTTAAAGGGAAATCAAGTCTGGAAATGCATTTTAGGACACATTCAGGTAAAACTTAATGGGTAGGTTATGTGTATTTTAATCAAGAATGAAGCCTGATCATGTAAACTTTTCTCAGTTATAATTCCTACTCTGATTGAGATTTTTGTCTTTATATTAATGTCCTTAGTTTGAGCAGCCTATGTTGTAGTCTTCCTTATTTTTTGTTGTATGTCTTCAGTTCTTCACAGTGGTATTATGAAAAGGATTTGCAGAGAGAAAATTCTTTGGGCTGGGAGGTTATTCTCTCTCCAGTGTGTATATCTCTGTCAGTTGCTACTTTTCTTTGTTTTCGTTTATTTTTTCAAAGTGTCTTTTTGTGATTCTTTTAACCATTTTTAAGGGCATTTCTTAGGTCTCTGCTTTAGCTCTTTGTTTCTTTTACTATATTCCTCTTTAAATAGCAGTGCAAAGTAGTTCTTACAGTTTTGCCTGTAGTCTCTTGGGAGGATGCTTTGTTATGTGCTTTGTAATGGTGCTGACCGATCATGACTTTTGCCAGTATCTTTGGGAGAATGCTGATTTCAGTTTTCAAGAATCACTTCCTATTTTTCTGTTCCCCTTGAACATAAGGGTAATACCATTTCCTGAAATATATGTTGGACCTCTTTTTCTTATACTGTATTCCTTAGTTGATCTTTACTTTTACATGGGACTTTTGCTAAATTTTAAACACCTCTTATAAAATATTTATACTGTTTTTTAATCTGTGATTTGCACTTACCTATGCTATTGCTATGGGCAGCTAGGTGGTTCAGTGGGCAGGGCACCAACCCAGGAATCAGGAAGATCTGAGTTCAGTTCAGGTCTTAGACACTTACTTGCTGTGTGACCCTGGACAAGTCACTTAACCCTGTTTGCCTCAGTTTCCTCATTTATAAAATGAGCTGGAGGAAATAGCAAGCCGCTCCAGTATCTTTGCCAAGAAAACCCCAAATGAGGTCATGAAGAGTTGGATACAACTGAAACAATTGAACAATAACAACAATTTTATTGCTAAATTTAGGGGAGAAAAAGAGTGGAGTTTCATTAAAAAAATGGGGAGGAGTTATTATACGTACAGCCAAAAAGTGATACTAATGTAGTAGACCTTGGTCTTTTTTAAAGGCAGATCTAATAATATTGCCATGCTGAAATAGAGATATTAATAAAACATTACACTTGTGATGTTATTATGATTCTCAACATTAGCTAGGCCAAAATAGTGAGTACTTTGTCCATTTGTGGACTTCTGCTTGACAGATATAAAGAACTTGGAGAGAATTCATGTGAGGGCATATAGAGTGAATGAATAAATAAAGCATTTATCAGCCATTTACTATGTGCAAAACACTGGGCTAAGTGCTGGGCATAAAAGGATATAGGACAGAGGTGCTTAATCTGGGGTGACTTCAAATTATACAAAGAGTATTATCTAGAGACTAATAACAAGCTTTTTTTTATGTCTGTGAGGGATACACAAAATTGGCTTTATAAATAAGATAGAACTAAATACCAGTTTGAAACATGATTTTTCAGTTGAATCTGTATAGCACAGAGGTGTCAAACATCTGCTCTGTCAGTGCCTGCCACATCTCATGTGTGGCATGAGCCAGATTAAAATGTAATTGGGAAATATTTAACAAAATAAACAAAAATACAACAAAACATTTTTCTAAGTCAGTAAGCAGGCCACGGAGATCCTTAATGTGCAGTTTAGTCCATCCCATTCCCTTTCTATTTGACTTTGACATTACTGGTATGGGACATAAATAAGATCAGCATATTTGATTTTATGTTTATAAAATTGAACACTTTTTAAGATTTGAAAGAGGGTGTTGCCTGACCAGATTAAAATATAATTGGGAAATATTTAAGTAAATTAAAACGCAATGAAACATAATGTTAATATATGTTTTTTTGAAGTCATTATGCTGTCCTGGGGAGTTCCATTGCTTCTTGACTTCTCTGACTGTGCTGTGGAACTTCCTTTTTGGAAATATCTTCCTTTTGAACAGTTTTCCACAGTTAATCCCACATAGCAAACAACGGAAAAAATCACTTGGAAAACAGTTTTTGTTATTGTTTTGGGTTTTTTTTTGAGGGGGGTGGGAAGGCAGGGCAATTGGGGTTAAGTGACTTGCCCAAGGTCACACAGCTAGTAATTGTATCAAGTGTCTGAGGTCGGATTTGAACTCAGGTCCTTCTGACCCCAGGGCCGGTGCTCTACTCACTGGGCCACCTTGCTGCCCCGAGTTTTTGTTATTCTTATTTAGTCATTGATATATCCAATTATTAAGCAACTCACAGCATTTTAAATAAAATAATGAAACAGTAGTAAAAGAACATGATTCCAAAACAAATGGAAATCCCATTCCTCTTCTCTGATTCTCCACTGAGACTGGAGATAAATTATTTAGATCAAAAGAAGCAGCCTAAGCCACCCTCCCTTTAGGTTTGGGGCAGTGATAATTGAGTGTTAGTGTTGAAAGGGCCTCTTGTTGACCTGCAGGTTGGAAGGAGAAATAAAAGCATGCAAGAAAAAGCATATCAATTTGTATTGACAGTTAGCTATGTCATTAAAAATTTGAAAACAAGATTTACTAAGAGTGCAAACTCATTTGGTATACATTTTACAAATTTCTATTTTATACTTAATATTATATATTTTTTCTTCATAGGTGAAAAGCCTTATAAATGTCAAATTTGCAATCAATCTTTTAGAATTAAGAAAACTTTAACAAAACATATGGTTATTCATTCTGATGCTCGACCCTTCAACTGCCAGCATTGTAATGCCACATTTAAGCGGAAGGACAAACTAAAGTACCACATTGACCATGTGCATGGAATAAAATCTCCAGATGAACCACTAACTACTTCTGAGGAGAAACTTGTATCCTTACCAATAGAGTATGCTTCTGATGGGAAAGGTTACCAAACAGAAACTAAGCAATATATGGAGCAGCCTAAATATCCAGAATCCAAAGCAATGTTACCAAGTGTACCTAATGAAGTCTGTGTCCCAGTAACATTGGTTCCAGTCCAGATGCCAGATACTCAAAATGATATGGTGCGCCATACCACTGCACTTCCACCACCCTCCCAGGGCATCCTTTCTACACAGACACAGCCGACAGATTATCCACGAGCAACAGATTTGGCATTTCTGGAAAAGTATACTCTCACTCCTCAGCCTACAAATATAGTTCATCCAGTTCGACCTGAACAAATGCTCGATCCTAGAGATCAGTCTTACCTTGGAACATTATTAGGTCTTGACAACACTACAGCTGTACAAAATATTGCTAATAATGAGCGGCACTCATGATGAGACCTAAACATTCCACAAAATTTTAATGGCTATATGCTAATTGCAAGTAGTAGCTGATAGCTATTAAGTTAATAGAGCTACTATGGTTTGCATTTTCTCTGACCTCCAAGATTCTGTGTATAGTTTAAGAGCAAAGAAAACATTATGTGGACATATTTTGGTGCATAATATTTAAAGTGTATATCTTATAATTTTTAAATATTTTAAAATCTTTTAGATCTTAATTTTTAATAGTTTCTCAGATATAGTTTTTTAGAGATTCGAATACAGGAGCTCTTAGATATATTTTTGTCATCATTGGTTCTTTATTTTCATCGCATTCTTCCTTTCCTCTTCATTTTCCTCCTCCAGCCTCCAAGTTAAAAAAAAAAAATTTGTTTCAGCAAGCCTTTAAAGAGACTATAAATGAATGTACTATATAGCTATCAGCTATTTTTTTTTGTACCAGCCTGAAGTTCATATGCTCTTGTCCCAAATGCATGTTTTTCCTATTAGAATCATGCACTTGAGATTATAAAAAATATTTTGAAGCTTGTTTTAATTTTCATATTTTTATAATTTCTAGCACATATTTCTCATTGGACTTTTTGACAGTCTGAAAATAAAAAAGTAGACTAATGTTATAGGGTCAGGTAGTAAGGTAGTGTGTGGAAATAGAAACATACCTCAGTTATCCAAGATGAAAATATAAAAGGAGAACAAGTTCTATATCTGTAATTTTTCTTTTAGGCTTAATTTTATTTTTTAGATTTTACCATTGGATGCCTTATTTTTTTTTAATTAACTTCTGGCTTTTGTCTTCATTTCCCTAAAGGGCTAGATAATGAAATTTCTTTAATTAAGAGTAGCCAAGACACATTTGTAGGAACACTATGGTATAATGGAAAGAACACTGCATTGTCAGGGCCTGAATTCAATTCTAGCTTTACTTACTACTACCTGTATGATCTCGGTTGAGTTAGTGGCCCTTAGTTTCCTGATCTGCAAAATAGTGTGTTTGGTGGGTGGAGTATATCTTGGGGTTAGCTAGATTCTAAGGCCTCTTCCACCCTAAACCCTGTGATCCTGTGATTCTACTTATCTTGGATAATTGAGGCTCTAACAATTGAAAGTAGTGAGCCTGGATTTTTCATGTGTAACCAATAGAAAAAGAACTAAGACAAATCCTAAAATTTGTGATCGTCTGCTGAATGCTACTTTCCCCTTATTAAAAGCAAACAAAAATATCACTTGTACATCATAGTTTATATTTAGAAAATTTTTAATTTGATTCCTTTATGCTTAGTATCCATTACTGTCATTTTTATCATCAGGAAGTAAGGAGGGAAGAATATCAGTTGTAGTAAAAAACTTGGCTTAAAATGATTTATTATTTCAAAATAATGGATAGGGGGCCAAGATGAGTTGGTAAATCTTGAATTATAGCATATTTTTAAAGTAATACAGTGCTATTACTTTGAAGTAGGTATAGAAACTTGAATTAGGTTAACAAAATGTTGCCTGGTAAAACTCCTTGGGGAAATTTCTTTAATGATAGGTAAAATGTATAAGTGTGGTAGGCATGAGTAGGCTTCATCAGCTACCAGTGAAGAATTTTTGAAGAAGTGGCATAAAGGATATAGATGACCAGAAAGGAGGATGAACCTAATCACATAGTGAGAACAAGAGATATGGGCCACCAGCAAGAGATTGAGTGATTTCATAATTGATATAGCATTTATATATAAATGTAAGTAAAGTATTTGAAGCTACTTGAAAAAATTTCAGTAGCTTAAATTTTTTTTCTCACCAGTATCATAGTAGTGACTTGCTAGCAAACTGCCAGATCTTGCATACTATAATAAATAAAATAATGGAATTGTTTATCACACTAGAAGGGCCAAGAACATTCTTTAGTGAAGTACTTGAAAAACTGAGGTATTTTACTAGAGTGTTCATAAACAGATGTGCCTACTCATGAAAATTAAGCAAAAACAATAGAGAATGAAAGCAGAAAACTAAAACACTGCTTATATGCTCTTCTCTCCCCTCCACCCCCAATTTTTTCTTTATCAGCATTTGGTGATAATTACCTTAGACTATTTTTATTCATCCTGTTTTTAAAAGCCTTCTCTCTGACTATGGGAACAAATTTGTAATTGAAAATTGGATAATTGAGGTACTTTCAGTCTTTGAATCCAAGTTATGACTTCATTCTCGATTTCACTTTCTTCATTTATAAAATAAGGGATTTGGATTAGATAGTCTAAAAGTTTCCTTCAAGAGCTAATAATACGTGATTTTGTGATCTAAGTAGACTTATTAACATTAAAATTTTGACTCAATATTTAACAAAGATTATTTGTTGATTTTAACTAAAATATTAATATCACAGAAATAAATCTTATCTATAGATTTGCCCTTCTTAATTTATAGATTTTTGAAGTTTTAGAAAGAAGTAAGGTGATTTTTAAATTTTACATTATAAAGGACTTTTTTGCTTTATAAAATTTTTGCAACAGGGTTCCTTTTAAATGATGACTTTCCCTGAATGCTTTAAAAACTATCATTTGGTTTATGATTTTATTTACGTAAAACTTGTTTTGCAATGCATATATGGTGCGAATCGAAGTATATCTCTTTAGGATTTTGCAACAATACCTTTCATTTGTACAGTGCTTTACAATTAACAGTTACATTATCTCATTTGGTAATCTGAATACATTATCTCATTTAATTCTCACAAAAGCCCTATGATATAATCAGGCCAGTTATATACACACCTTCCTTTTATTTTACTTCGGATAAAATAATGGTGCAGAGAGGTGAATTGATTCTCCCAAAACCTCTGTCAAGTGACTGAACGGGAACCCGTGTGTTCTGATGCCTTCTCTGGTTGGTTCTCTTTCCCCCGTACCATGCAGAGATGTTTATTATCTATTATTATTATTACCAGAGTCCTAAGGAATCCAAAAATTATTGAAAGCCTTACAGATTTGGGTAAACTAAACAAACTTTCTAAGATGATATTATGGCATAGGAGAAATGCAACGAAGATGGCATTTGTCAGCTGTCCTACTGTTTCAGATATTTGGAGGCTTTTTGGAGAAATGCTATATTAAATATAATTATTACTGTAACCATGTCAAAATTTTTGACTCCTACAACTGCTTAACTTCCTTCAAAAATTTGCATTCCAGAAACACAGCTTAGCCTTTAAATTCATTCATTCATCTGATAAGAAAAATTAGCACTTAATTAGCACTATAAGTTGACTATTTTATCATATGGAAAAATTTGTCAACCTAGTTGATTCTGACTTTAAAACACCAAAGATCCTAGTAGGTCTTAAATAGGATGGCGAGACTTTAAATTCTATATTGTTTGAATAAGGACTTGTCCAAAGAAGCACAGTTGAAGTCCTAGTTTACTGATTTTTTTTAATGTTTGTCATCAGTAGTGAGCATTAGCATGTAGTGTGTGTGTGTGTGTGTGTGTGTGTGTATTTTATGCGTGTGTATTCTATGAAAATAAGAGCAGAAGATACTTTGGGGATATATACAAACTGCAAAATATATCAGATTAGAATGATTAGAGTTTGATTCAAGTCATTTAATCTCTTTTAAATGGACACTATCAAATGCTAATTTACAAGTTTATTTTCTTTATTCCATTGATGAAAAAAATTGCCTTTTACTATTAATTTAAAATTTCAATTAAAGGTATTTTCTGCTTTTTGAATAAGATAAAATTAGGGTTTAAATTTGTGAGTTGTCTTTAGGCTAATAAGAGTTTAGCAAGGCTGGTAACCAACAAAATTAAAGATGAATACTTGGAGGTTATTCAGAGGTTTAGTTCTACATTAAATTGAAATAGCAAAGGTAGATTTTAGAATAAGCCTGAATAGTTTTTAAATTGGTGTTTTCTTCATTGCTTTGTTTCTTAGTAGTAGAGAGCCAATCTCTGAGCCAGGAAGACTCAGATTGAAATCCTGTCTCTGACACATACTGGCATGTCACCTTGGACAAATCACTTAACCTCTCAGTATCCCAGGCAACTTTTTAGAACTATAATTTGCAGAATAGTTATGGCTCTATGTTAGAGAGGGAGTTTCCTCACTGGGAGTTCCTCACACTCCCCAAAGGGCATTTCTCCTGAAACCACAGAGCAGATCTAAACCAAAACAAAGACTGATAGGTCATAAAATTGGTACATTATATTCTTTGTCAATCCAGGAAAGATTGTCAAATATAATAGTAATTATTATAATAACCTGGCTATTTATAAATTGCTAGATAAAGGGCTAAGGAATAAATAAGTAGCCTTGACTTTCATAGAATTTTTGCGAAAAGCTACAAAATTTTACTGCTTAATATATAAGTTATTAGCTTGTGCGCTTTTGCCACCAAATTACTTTGTCACTTTCAGTAGAGGTCAGATTTTGTATATAAGCTCTTTGATAGTGTCCTTTTAAAATCTGATCTTTTCTTGATTGATTGCTATGTGCCTTTTTGTGTATTATAGTTGCTGAATGTTCCTTCTGGTTGATAGGTTGTGTTGGTGAATAAGAAATATATCAGTTGTCTATTGATATTGTTATGTTTTAGTGAATTCTATGATTTATCTTGTCTGCAGGTCAGGCACTGAGTTTTGCAATTTATCTGAGGTTTATGTAGTTAGACTGGCACAAAGTGCTACTACTAAAATTCATTTTTATGATTTCAACATCATAATTTCAATCTTTATAGCCTTATAGGTACTAGGAATCTATTAGGCATATCTCTCAAAGGTAATCTTCTAAATAAGAAAAGTTTTTTTTAGTTCATCACATGGTCTGTTTATCATAACTACATAGTTCTAAACTTAGCAACTGCCCTACACACCATCTTGATGTAACTGAAATGGAAAAGAGTTATGTTTGGAAATTATAGTGGGTTTTTTTTTTTTTAGATGTAGCAATATCCCATTGGTCAGACAACTTGAGTTGATAAGCTCAGGAAGAAATATAAATCTTTGTAAATGCCAGTGTCTGAATTATTTTATGACCCGTGCCAAATTTAGAATCTTAATAAAATCTCAGTGTTTATTCAGGAAAATAGCATTTTTCAAAAATATAATAAACATGTTTAAATAAACTTGTTACTTAGGTTGAATTATGGATAGTTTGTGGGAATTGTGCATATATACTACTAAGTACAGAAATTCTCATCTTTTTAATACATATTCATTTATGTCTTAGCATACATAATTTTTTCTTAAAGTTGATTTTTTCTTTATTGTAAAGTAATAAGTACATTCTCTGCTTTTCCTCATTCAGAAATTTAGAAGCAATAGAAAAAGAGGTGGGTTGTATAGGAGGTGGGCAGTTCAGATTTGGTAGAGATAAATGAAATGATGTGTAGTGATTTTTAAGGCTTCAGCAAATCCAAAAATAATTTAAGGTCACATTCAGCAGACATTTTGATCTCTTCATTTATTTATGGAAAGAGAAATTATGGACTACATTCAGAGCCAAGATGAATCAAAAGTAGTTGTTATAACTATAAAATTTGTTGTTTTTCTCTCTCATAAAAACAATCCATTAATTAAATTAAGATGGAATTTTGAATAATTTCATTTAAATTGATCCTAGAACATTTTTTTAATGCAAGATACTTCCATATCTGTTTATTTCTCTTCCTTGCCTTGTGTCTTTGATTGCTTAAAATGACAGAAAAAAGTACTCTAATGTAGTAGTGGATCTATTTTTATCCTCCAGTAATAGAATGGTTTTTTTTTCCTATAGTAAAATATGTTTAAGAACTGGTGAGTTACTACTGCCAAAAAAAGGGGTAGAGGTAGACCTGAGTTTAACTGCCCTGTCTCCATGTTTTATGGTGAATGTTCTGGCAAAAGGGATTTATGACCTGCATTAAAGTTGAAAATACTTGTTAATTTCTAAGTTAATTTGCAGATCTACATCATAAACTTTGTTTAGAATTCATTTAAAACATTTTTAAATAAAAAGGCAAATATCTACAGCTACTGTTTTGTTGTCAATTATGTAAAACATCTTGTGAATTTTGTAGATGTTTAGATTGTGTTATGGTTTTAAGTGTCTTTAGCAAAAACTATTTGCCTTTCTCTGAAGACTAGGAAGTGTACTGTACATTTAAATCAATCCTTTGTTTTGCTTTGGAATTTAAAATAAATTTGGGATTTTTTTTTTATCCAAATTCAGCCTTTCCCAGCTTTTATTGCTGTATGAATTAAATTTTATTAACATAGAAATGCAGTACATCTGCATGACTTTTTATTAATTTACAAGACCATGAAAAGTAGAAATCAAGTAAATCCTGCAAAGTTGTGTTAATTTTCTTATAATTTGCATTTTATTTTTATTAAAATTATTCAAAATATTGTTTGACTTATTTGATTGGATAGTTAAATGCAAACTAGGTAGACCTCATAAATGAAAAAACTAGATTAAATTTTCTTCACTAGGAAGAACCAGTCTTTGGATGCTGAAGATTGCAGGAAGCAGGAGCTTTGGGGTTTAAACCTATGGATAGATTTCACATTGTGGAAGGTGGTAGGTAGGGGACCCACATTGAGTAAAAAGGGCTCAGTGGAATGAATTTTGAATCCTCAACATTTGTGTTATAGATGGTTTATTTGATAAAGTGAAGAGAGCAAAAAAATTAGCTGGATGGGCAGATCTGTGCTGAGGTCCAGATTGGGGGACTATGACTAAATGCGTTGGGGACTAAAGAATTCAGTGACCCCTAGAAATCTCTTAACTGCTTTGGAGCTACCTTATGAAACTGGTCTCCAATATACCCCCAGCTGGGCAGACCTGATTCTTGTGGTATTGCTCTATTATTTATACAGTTCCCTTATTACTTGAGGCCAAGGCTTTAGAGTACAGTAAGGAGATGAAGGAGAATGTACTCCAGGATTCCCTTAGCCAGACTGGTCATCTGAGGGAATTTTACCTTTGATTTTAGGTTCTGGGGTAAGATAGGAACCATACAACAGCAAGTACTCCCTAGCTAGTTGGGCCACTCCTTAAGTCATTTCTTCAAGCCCTACTTTTTCCAAGGCATCTTGGGGCTTTTGTAATGTTTTTATAATTTGGCAAATAGACATGGCTGTATCTGTGCCCTTGCCACCTCTGTAGTCTTTAGGTTGATAATTACTGAATGAACCTAAGAAAATTAAAAGAATTATTTTTGCTGTCAGTATGCAGATCCATCTAGAGTCCAGAATTATTTCTTTTTGGGTTATAGGTTCTACCCTCATCATCACCCCATTGACCTTTCAACTGGGATCTAATACTAAATGCTTTAGCTGATGTTGAAAAATTTGAGGTTTAAGTTTTTAACAGTGGGTATTCTCTTCGTGCAACTGACTTCCTTGCATTCTATCAAAGCCTGCCATACATGATCCTATATATGAATTCCCCTATAGTGTCTACTGAAGGGCAGCTGGGTGGCATAGGCCAAGTGCAGGGCCTGGAGTTGGGAAGACCTGAGTTCAAATCTTAGTAGCTATGTGATCCTGGGCAAATCACTTAATCCTGTTTGCCTCAGTTTTTCTCATCTATAAAATGAGCTGGAGAAGGAAATGGCAAACCACTTTAATGTCTTTGCCAAGAAAACCCCAAATGGAGTCACAGAGTCAGATACTTGAAATGCCTGAACAACAGCAAAAGTGTCTACTGAAAACACTGGCTATCTTCTGGTGTCATCATATCTGATAGGTAAAATTCCCTCAGAAGACCAGTCTGGCTAAGGGAATCCTGGAGTACATTCTCCTTCATCTCCTTACTGTACTCTAAAGCCTTGGCCTCTTTCAATGATTAGAATATTCATGTCAGAGATAGGCTTTCACAGCAGTGAGCAATTTGGCGTTGTTGAAAGCACCGTAAAGAAACTGTTGACTTATTTCATTCCATACAGCTCTGATCTGAGATCTGCAGCACCTGCCCCACAGGCCACCAGTCCAGCCAAATGGCATAATCTGGACAAGGCATTCTCATACACTCTCCTTGGGGTGTGTGGTTTGACCATCATCTGTCACTTACCATGGATTGTTATTGAGGAGGCTTTGTTGATGTATATCCTATAAAACAAGTTTGAATATTCTCTGTTCTAATGTTTTCAGCAAAGGTTTATATAATGTATCAGTTTTCTTGGGACAGGAGAGTCAAGATGGGTTTGTAGCTGCCAAGGGCTTTTTGTTGACCTTTTTGCTTTTGCTAAAAGCATCATCTGTGATTTTTTGTAATCTTTGACATATTTTGAAGATTGTTCCTAGTGTACTTTAAAAATTTATCACTTCTGTATGTATTTGGCCAAATACAGTCAAAATGGTAATAGTACCATTTTGATTTCCTCAATTACATTTGGTGCTCACATATTACAGTCCAGACCTGGTGGTTCTGTCTTCCCAAATGAAAATAGTTGACTAAAAATGCCACTATATCTGTTCTATTTTGCAATTAATTGTTGTTTTCTTTAAGGTTTTATCTGTAAATATTTTTAGGATGATTCATGCCAAATGTACTATGGGTTCCTTCTTTACTGACATGAGTACTTTGGAGGTGATATGTTTCTGGTGACCTTCCATTCTCTTTCTCTATGTTTTATAGGTGAGCTTGTTCTCTCAGCTATTGTTGCCTTGGGCTGCCCAACCTGTGGTTGATGAGATTGTACATGGCTGATTGTACATGTACGTGGTTTATGGGCTCTTTTGGTCTCATTTTGTAGCTATTTTGCTTGGGAAAAACTGATAGTTTTTCCTCTTGTCATTTTTTCTATTTTTTCAAAGTCATCAGTCTTTTTTTGACCTGCTATCTTTATCCCTTTTTCCAATTTGATGTTTAATTTAACCCTTGCTTTATTCAGGTGAAGATAAGACTCTACAATCATTGTTTTGGAGATAAATTCATCTGTACCAGTCTTTTTTTTTTCTGAAAAAAAAAATCGAAGACTTTTAGGGTTGGAAAGAACCTAAGTGATGATCAAGTCCAACTGAAAAGAATGCTTATTATGACCTACCTGACAAATAATCAATCCAGCTTCTGCTTGAAAAGTTACCGTAGGAAAACCCACTGTCTCCCAAGACACTGCATCTCCTTTTGGATAACTCTCATTGTTAGGAAGATTTTCCTGACATCAAGCCTAAATTTGCCTCTTTCCAACTTTAACCTCATGTTTTTTGTTCTGCTTTCTGGGTGAAACAGAAGTTTAATCTCTCTTCCATGTATCGGCCCTTAAGATACTTGAAGACAGTTTTCATGTACCCCCTGAGTCTTTTCTTCCCCAGGCTAAAAACCCCGAGTTACTTTAGCCAATCTTAATACAGTATGGGCTCAATGCCCATACTGTGGTTCCCTGCCTCTGCATGCTTCCCAGATTATCAATGTCCTCCTTAAACTGTGGCATCCAGAACTGAGCATATTAAGTACAGGCAGAATACAGGGGAGCTATCATTATTTCTGGAACCTGTGTCAGTGCAACTCAGTATTGCATTAGCTTTTTCGGTTGTCACCTCACACCACTGACTTGCTGAGATTGTTGTCCACCAAAACCTCTAGATTTTTTTTCCATACAAACTGACTTATTCCTCCTCTATCTTGTAATGCTATAAGAAAATTAAAAGCCCAAGTGTAATCATTTATCTTTAGTCCTACTGAATTTTCATCTTCTTAGACTCAACCCAATGCTAACAACACCCATCAGGATCTGTCTAGATCCTTTCATTGTTCACTGTGTTAGCTCTCCCAGCCAGCTTTGTGTCATTGAAGTTGGCTGAGCATGCCATCTATTCCTTTATTCATTCCTTGATACAAATATTAAACACAAAGCCAAACAAAGATGTCTGTGGCACCCCATTGTGGACTTGCTAAGTGGATATTAAAACTATCAACAAATACTATTTGAATCCAGCCATCAAACCGGTTTTGAATGCTAATTTTTTTTCCCCATCTTGTCCACATCTCTCTTTTCCAAAAGACTAGTACACAATACTTTATCAAATGCTTCACTAAAAGCTTTGGTAAATTATATCTGATCTGATTTTCGTGATCTGATAGTTTAGAAAATCTCCCCCCCCCAAAAAAAGGAAATAGATTTAGCATAATATGACATGTTCTTTATGAAGTTATGCTAGCAGTTGGTAATTATTGTTTCTTTGTCTAGTTATTAACCATCTCTTTCCTAATACAGTCTAGAATTTCCCTAGGAATCTTAAGTCTAATTTACTGTCCAAAAGCTTGCAGATTATATTTTCCTCTCTTTTATGAAAAGTTCAACAACAGTTGCCTTTCTCTGGTCCTGCTGTCCATTTTCAGTTTGCCAGAGTCTTTCACATGCCACAGATAACAGCTGAATAATTACATTTGCCAGTTCTTAGAAGATTTAAGGATATAGTTTATCTGAGCCAGGTGATATGGGTTCATCAAGGGCATCCTTATTTATCTTGGGCATCTACTGTTAAAGTAACGTCATAAAAATGAAACTACTTTGGCATTTCCACAACAGCCTGTCTCTAAAGAAGGTATTTGTGTCGTATAGACACAAGGCTGCTGAGTAGTCTTCAAGCTTTTAAAGGCATCCTTACTTATTTCTTCATCCTGAGTCATAGTTTCCAATGCAGTTTTCACTATTCCTCCCTTATCTAGTTTCACTGTGAGGTAAGAAAGTATCAGGATAGATATTTACTTATTTTGGAGCATCTTGTCAAGTTTTTAGAATTTCTCTACTCCAGTCGCTGGAACATATGTTGGTACATAAATTACATTCATTTTCATGGTAGTTTGATTTTGCTAGTCTTAAGCACTGCAAAGTGGAATAATGAAGTATAAGGAATGATGTTTCTTGTTGCCTCTGCACACACACAATTATACTAACTCCATTATTTGTTTCTATCAGTACTTAAGGGTTATCATTCTACTTAGCTTAAGCTTATGCCTTCTCTATAGTTTCATTTATAGCAGGTATATCAATATCATTATGGTTCACTATCTGCGGTAGTGTTAACTCACAGAATCTCAGTTGGAAGGAACCTCAGAAACAATTCAATACAACTTGCACCCAAAAGAATTCCCTCTGCAACATAGTCACCCAAGCCTTTGTTTGAAGACCACCTATGATATTCCCCAAATCACTAATCTGTGTACACTTTGACCAAGCAATACTAGGCCTATACCCCCAAAGAACAAAAAGGACCTCTTTATATGGTAACTTTGTTGTAGAAATCAATTGGGGAGAAAGGTGATGTTCATCAACTGTGAAATGGGTGAACAAAGTGTTGTATACGAATGTATGTGAATGTTACTGTGCTGTAATAAGGAATGATGAAAGAGTTTCAGAGAAACCTGGATAGAATGGAAAAACTGGTATGAACCAATCCAGAATGAATTGAGTAGAACCAGGAAAGCAATTTATACAAAAAACAAAAACAAAAACTATTGTAACAAACAACAGTTTTGAAAGGCTCAAGAATTCTGATAAATGCAATGACTAACCGTAACTCTGAAGGACTGATGATGAAGCAAGTCCCCATCTCCTCACAGAGAAGTGGTAGGCTCAAGGTACGAAATGAGATGTAGATTTTTGGATGTCACAAATGTCTGGATTTGTATGATTACTTATCTATTACAAGTTCCCCCCCCCCTTTTTTTTTCTTCAATGGAAGGAACATTTGGAGAGGGGAGAGGGCAAGCAATAATATTGTGAAAAAAGACAAGGATTATTGAAATATTTGAAAGAAAATGCACAAAAAAAGAACAGAAGTTCAGAAGAAGGCAAAGACAAATAGGACAGCTTGGAAAGTAGCATGTTGAATATATTATATAATTTTTAAAAAGCAAGCTTTGCCATAGAGGTTTGCTGTTTCATATCAATCATTTTCTGTTCTACTTTGTATATGGAAATGCTCTCTTTTTTTTGGTGTATAAATGCAGAATAAAAACAAGACCTCTAGTGAGGCAGAACCTATTACTATTGTTTTATTGGTTGTTGGACATGGATCATATTAAAAAACAGCCTCTTCCGCATTTTCTGTCACTTTGCCACCATCAAGAGTAGCAAAGAGTACAAGGAAATTGCATAGGCTCGAGGCACATTTTCTGTTTTTAACTGTTTCATGGCCAGAAATTTCCATCACCTGGGGGCCGGTGTTTTAATTATAAACTTCTCATGAAAGTCACTAAGGCTGATCCTTGGAGAAAAAACACATTGTTGCTTCTTGACCTGCTTTTATTTTGAATCTTTCTAGCTTGGTAGAACCTGCCAGAATTTGAACTATATTTTCATTATGTTAGAGTACCCAAGGTCACCTCAAAGCTACAATGGGTAAAGGAAAAGCTGTTTTAGATGAATTTAAAAGTTGACTTTTTAAAATAGGGTCAAAGCAGAGTGCCTTGAACAGTTCAGATACTCAAGTGTTGCGTGAATGAAATTTCTTTAGCTTTTAATTTTTTTTTCCTAGTTACCTCTATCCTTTTTATCTTTTGACCCTTGTCAACAACTTTTACCTATGATCTATTATCTTTATTTTTATCATATAACTGCTTAGGTTGGGGTCTTCAAGTTATGAGTATATCAATAAATATTTTAAATTTTCAGATACAACCTGTCAATTATTTTCTGTCATACTGCTAATAAAATTTGCATAGTGCTTAACCTCTTTAGCATGAATCAACTTATCTGGGGTATTACCTCCCAAAAGGTCTAAAGAAGCATCAGAAAAAGTTTGGGCGTAGGTGCAGAAGGGAGTTGAAAGGGAGCTGGGAGGAGAGGATTGAGTGTACAGGTTTGAGAGAAGCAGAGCACTGGAGTTAGGACGACTCATCTTCCTGTGTTCAAAGCTGGCCTCAGACACTGTGAGCCTGGGCAAGTCACTTAACCCTATTTGCCTCAGTTTCCTCATCTGTAAATGAATGGAGAAGGGAATGGCAAACCACTTCAGTATCTTTGCCAAGAAAACACTGATAGAGTCACAAAGAGTCAAAATACTGAAATGATTGAACAACAAGGGTTTAAGAACTTTTTGGAAAAGACATTGGAAAGATAAGGACATGAGTTTCTCAAAATTAGAAAGTGTCGGTTAGCTTCAATCTGCCCCCATGGATTATCTACAGTGATTAGATCACAGATCCATTGAAGTATGCCTACCATTCACTCTCAGAAATTGTGCAAGGCATACTAATTTAAGAATAGGATCATAAGCTTTAGAGCTAGAAGGGACCTTAGAGGCCATATAATTTACAGATAAGGAATCACATCTCTAGAAGCAGGATTTAAGCCTGAGTCCTCACTCTTCCACTGGTCCAAGGCCTTTTTTGGGGGGTTGGGAGAAGTGGGAGGGTAAAACAACAGGAAGAATGTTGATGGAGGTCAAGGGCTATCCCCTCATTTTTAGTTGCTTAATAAATAGCATGACAACACTTTTTACATTTCTCTGCAGGTATATGGTTTATGTTAAAGTCAGCTTGGGTGGCCAGAGGAAAAAGGCATCTGGAAGACAAAAGGAGTAATTGTCCCCACCAATTTAGGATTTATTTAGTCTGATTTCAGGATGAATTTTTTTGCCCTGACTAAAATTTCAGGTTGAGAATAAATCTCAGCCAGCCAGAAACTGCCTGGTAGAAGAATGATGAGCCTTTGGATGGGCCAATCATACCTTTCTATTTAATGTCTAAGTAACCACTAGGCTCCTTCTCTACCACTTATATCTGCTCTTGTAAGGTTGTATAACTCCGAAGGTACAGAGGCAGTTCAACAGAAAGGATGAAGGAGAGAAAGATTTGGGCACTGGCAACGGTACATGTTTTTGAAAATCATTTAGTCCAACTTAAAAGGTCCTTATTTTACAGATTTGCTAAAGTGGAGGATTTGTCCAGAGTCATGCAAGTAGTAAATTAAATATCACAACCAGGGATTCTAACCCAGGTCCTCTATATCTAAATCACTCTGCTATTACCTACACATGTGACCATAGAGGATTCATTTTTATCTTCCTGGACTTTAGTTTCCTCATCTGTAAAGTGAAGAAGATGGACTAAATAGGCTGTTAAGTTTCCTTCTAGTTTTAAAATCTATGATGGGAAGAATCTAAATTCCTAGCTCCTATTCCTCCTTTTAATCACAGGACACTTGAGTAGAGATGTAAGGAGAAAGGAGAGCAGGTGCCAGCAGTATTATGGAATCATAGAATCTGAGCATCAGAAAGGACCTGGAGGCAGTATGGCACAATGAAAAGTGCTAGATTTGGAATCTGAGGACTTGGGTTCAAATCATGGCTCTGCCACCTACCACCTCTGTGACCTTGTTCAAGTTACAATCTCTCCGGTCTTCGATGTTCATTGATCTGTGAAATAAAGGGGTTTAACTAAATGTCTCTTCCTTTTTAGCTCTAAATCCATGAGGAATTCCCTAAGAGAAAGTTCTAGTCACCAAAGTCCCTGGTACTGTCAGATGGTTCAACATCAGAAACTGACATGATTTTATCAGTGGAAATGATATTAAAGAAGAGACACCAACCATCTGCTTTGCTGCTTGGGTTCTTGGGACCCAAGGACCATGGGATTTTTTTTTATCTAACTTTAAGCTGAAACCTTCCATGTGTATTGTCTTTTCTCCCTACCCCCTTAGAATGTGAGTTCTTTAAGATGGAGGGGTGGGGGGGAGCTGTCACATTTTTTTTTTTCTATTTTTAATCCCAGGGCTCAGCATAGTGTATTGTACACGGTAAACACTTAATAAATGCTTCATTCAGTCAGTCAGTCATTGAGAGAACAAATGGGAGTGGAAAGTAAACTTCTGTTTTCCAGTATTATATAGGGCCTACCCTGGTAACAGTCATCTTTTGGAGGATGTGTCATAGAAACTTGCCTATCCCTAAGCCCATATATTATCTCCCCCTGTTAGACTGTGGCTGTCCAGCCCTGAGAGGTCACCTCTATTCAGATGAGGACCTCAGAGGCACTCGTCCTGCAATCTCTGATGGAGAATCTCCAGTCCCCACCCCGCCCAACCCCATCCCCCTCAGCCTTGACCAGGATTGTATCCAGGAGACTAAGGAGGCACTCTGAAAGGAGAATGTCTGTGAAGAAACAGGACTCCAAAGACATAGTTTTGGGGATACCAGTCTGGAAAAAGAGAGACAGGACATCAGGTTCTTGAGGCTGTGAGGAATATGAGGGAGAGATTTGGAACAAGCTACCAGCAGTCAAGTTACTGAATAACAGAGGATCCGTACCAGAGAGACATCTTGTCAAGCTATTAGAAGACACACTGTTTTCCAGAGCTAAGCCCAGCAAGCCAGGTATGCCCTGAGCTTGGCATAACAACAATCCTTTGCACTCAGGATGATATCATTCTCTGCCAAGTGTATTGTTTGGACCAGCATCCAGTGTTCACTGAGGGATTTAGCTCCTATTTCCCAGGGCCATTAATCACATAGTCATAATCCCTGTCCCCTGTCACTGACAGGTATTACACTCCTGTTCCCATCACAGAGCTGGTTCTGTGCCCCACAGAGAAGGCATGACCCCCAAGACTTGAAACAATACTGTTCCCACAGGGCCCATGGGGAAAGTGACTCAAGACCTAAAAATGAATGTGTCATGATCCAGCCAAGGATGTATGTAAGACCTGCCTTTAGTATAGCATGGTAAGCCCTCCTTCTTAGGAGGGAGGGCTTCTGTATGCATACATCATTTTCCTCACTCCGAAATTAATTAAGCTTTTGTTTGTGTCCTGACTAACCTGCTCTGTTTGTTTGCCTCCAGCCACCCACAGGTTTGAAGCTGGTTCCAATCCAATTGATAACAATAATCCTTTGAGTTCACCCTCTGGATGATCTCACCCTCTGGCAAAATGTATTGCTTTGACCAAGCAGGAGGTGTTCTCTAAGGGATTTATGATTTTACTAGCTTCCCTAACTCTGAGGGACCTGAGAGGTAGAAGCAGCCAACCTGTTGCAGCAGAAAACCATCAATCAAACCTCCTGACATGCTAACAATGCCTATGCTTGTAACCACTAAGTGAACCAAACCAAGGGCTGCACTCCCGTTCCTACCACGCTAACTCTGGTTCTATACTCTGCTGAATGATCATAAAGTTCAACAACCTTAGAGACTTGAGACAATTATGAAGCTCAACGATTCTAATAACTTGGAGACTATTTCCACAGGACCCAGGAATGCCTACATTGTCCCAAAGATGCCCGCACACATGGGCCTGATATGGGGACAGTTTACCCAAGACCTAAGAATAATTGGATCCTGCCTTCTTATGGTTTTCAGAGTTAAATACCCTACCCCTGCCACAAGCCACAAGCCTACCTTCTCAGGAAGGTAGACATCTGCTTGCAAGTGTTTTCCTCACTTTGAAATTAAGCTTCTGTTTGATCCCCGACTCTCCTGTCTCTAACCTGCTTTGTTCAGCTCTGGCCACCCACAGATTAGAGAGCAGTTGACAGATGAATGTGGGAAAAACTTCAATCAATACTTCTACCTTACTGCACAACAGAGGTTTCATACTAGAGAGAAACCTTATAAATATAATGAATGCAGAAAGGACTTCTATACAAACTCACACCTTATTACTCTTCTGATCTCTCATACTGGAAAGAAACCTTATGTATGTGATGTATGTAAGACAGCCAGCCTTTTCTTTCTTCTCATCCCTTACTACATGAGAGGGCACATACTTGAGAGAAGCCTTGTATATGTAAGATATGTGAGAGAACCTTTAGAGACTGTTTGTCACTTATGAATCATGTAAGATTACATACTGGAGAGAGATCTCATACATGTTAAACATGGGAAAGCTTTCAGTGACAATTCATCACTTATTAGGCATGATAGGACATGTACTAGAAAGAAGCCTTAAAATGTATTCAGTGTAAGAAAGTTTTACTACAGGTTCCTATCTTAATGCACATATGAAAATTCATTCTGGAGAGATGCCTTATAAATGTATTGAATGTGTAAATGCCTTATGTGATTACTTAAGTCTTAAACAACACCAGAGGATCCATACTAGAGTGAAACTTTTTAAAAGTAATGAACAAGGGAAAGCCTTTAGTAAGAACTAAAAACTTACTTTGCATCAGAATATTCATACCAGAGGAAAACTTCATAAATTTAATAAATGTGGGAAAGCCTTTAATGCCTAGGTCTTGTTGTATATCAGAATTTACACAGTAGAGAAGCCTGGTAAATGTAATCAATATGGTAAAGTCTTCAGTTAATTGTAAACATTTACTGTAGATATAGAGAGAATCCTTGTAATAAATATGGGATATCATAGTAGATGCTCAGTTAGCATTATCCATCAGAATTTTCAGAGTAGAGAATATTATATATTCAATGAAGGTAGGAAAGCTTTCTGAGACCAAATAAACCTTATTTGTCACCAGATGATTCATATTGGAACAAAACCCTAAACATATAATGAATAGAGTAGTGCCTTCATTTCAAACCTTATTAGAGATCAGAGAATACAAATAGAACACTTGTAAGTGCAACATAAGTGGAAAAACATTCAGAAACCATTCACAAATTATTATTCATCTGAGAAGTCATGCTGGTCAGAAATATTAGACATATGATTGTGAGAAAACCTTCAGTCAGTGTTCAACCATTATAGTACTTCAGATGGTTCATACTGGAGAGAAAAACCTCAAATGTAATCCCTGTGGAAAGATCCTCAATCATAGCTCTTACCTTATTAAACATGAGAGTTCCTACTCTTCAGAAAACCTGTTTAATAAATGAGGAGAAAGCATTCAGAGATTGATGATAAAACCCTATGCAACATCAGAAGTCATATGGATGAAATTTAGGTAATTGGGGAAAACACTTTGGGAATGGACATGCCTTAATTAACATTAGAGGAACTTTGCTGCAGAGAAAATCTCTTTATATGTAAGTTGACCCAGATGTATATTCTGGGGAAGCTAGGTGGCACAGTGAAAAGAGAGCTGAATTTGGAGTCAGGAAGATGAATCTTCCTGAGTTCAGATGTGACCTCACTTAGCCGTAGGTCCTTGGGCAAGTCACTTAATCGCGTCTGCCTCACTTCCTCATCTGTAAAAATGAGCTGGTGAAGGAAATGGCAAACCACTTCGGTGTCTTTGCCAAGAAAAGCAAGAAAGGAAATAGGGTCATGAAGAGCCGGACACCACTGAACAACAATTAGAATGGGGGTTATTTGTGGGGCGGAAGGCAGGCTTCTGCTTGTCAATATTACGTGGAGCTCGCCCTAACAACGGCAATCTCTGGAAGATGCGTCCTGGTTACGCTTGCGTAACTAACCTAAGCCTTTCCATCCTCCCTTCCGGGGGCACCACCCTCCCTCCGGCCCGGGGCCGGCAATCATCAGTTTCAAAAAAGTCGCTGCCTCCCCATTGGCCAGCACCTCCCCAAGCTCCTATCGTCATTGGCTAGAGCCTCTCCCGGCTCCCGATTGGCGACCGTGGGATTTTTTGAATCAGGCCGGAGAGGGAGTTGTTTTGAGATCATTCAGCGACTCGGGTGCGACTCTTCGCTTGTGTGAGCCCTAGGAGAGACCGCAACAGAGGTGAAGTTGCCCCCCGTGGGTGTGCGGAGCAGGTTTGGGGGCCCCTCCGGCCAGCCCACGGTTCTCTCTCCTCGCCCGAAGCCTGCGTGGCCGGCCGAGCTAGGCTCGGCGGAGGGTCTCCCGGGGAGCCATGGCGGCTAGGCTCGCGGGGCGAGACGCCGCTGAGGGTGGCTGGGTACCAGGGCCCAGCCTGGGTCCGCCTCGAGGGTCGCGGGAGCCTCAGGGCGCGGAGGCCGAAGGCTCCCCGGTGCTCCTGAGGCTCAGCCACTTCTCTAGACCGCCCTTCGTCTGCTTCGGCGACGTCCGGGTTGGAGCCTCTCGGACCTTGCCCTTGGTCCTGGACAACCCGAACGACGAGGTGGTGGAAGTGAGTGTGGCCCGGCTCCCAGCTGCGGACAAGGGCTTCAGCGTCTCCCCGCAGAGCTGCGTGCTGCAGGTAAGGACGGCGGGTGGGCGTCTCCACAGAAAGATCCCCTCCCCTCCGAGGCCCCCACCGCAGCGCCACTTCTGGCGTCCGCCGCAGTCCCTGTAGGGGGCATTCCAAGAAACCTTTCCCTTAATGAGAGGGAAAGTCGGGCGATTTGCTTGCGAGGTAAGGGAGAGAACAAGAAACTGTCACCGGCTTCTTAAACGCATGCTCATGTTAGCCTTCTCGGCTGACTCACTATGATTTCAGTCCCTAATTAATAAAGATAAGATTCAGTTCAGTGCATTGATTATTGATTTAAAGTACATCACCTACTATCTAGCTTTTTCCAGTCTCAGCTAAAATGCCACTACAAGAAGCAGCTTCCATCCACCTTGGTGGTAGTGCCTTCCCTTTGAGAGATTTCCTTTCATCTGCCCTGTAATAATCTTTTATGTACGTAGTTGCCTGAAAATTGTCTCCCCTCAGTTCCCACCACCCTATTGGAGTCGCTTTGAAGGCAGGGACTAGTTTTGCTTTTCTTTTTATCTCCAGTGCTTGGCATAGTGCCGTGCCTGGCACATTGTAAGTGCATAATTAATGCTTGTTGACTGACTAGCAGCAAAGCGCTGTGGGAATACAAAGGCAGAAACAACCAGTCTTTGATCCTCAAGCAACTTATATTTTATTTTAACATTTACACAAATAAGAATAACAATTACTAATAAATAACATTAATCATTAGTACTAATCTGAGTACTTTTAATTAGTGTTAGTATTAGAACATTAATAACTTATTTTATATTACATATCATGCTATGTGTAAACTAACATTTACTTAAATACGAATAGCATAAGATAATTATTAACTAATGTTAGTTATTAGTACTAATCTTAGTACTAATTATCACTATTAATTAGTGCTAGTATTAAAACACTAATAGCTAAGGGACCCAGGAAGGGCTTTCGTGTGGGATCCAAGTATAGCCTTGAAGGAAGCCAAGGATTCCAAGAGGTGAGGCATGGAAGATAGCCTGGTAAAAGCTATAAAAGTAGGAGATAGAATTTAAGTAAGCTGTTTGGCTGGAATATAAAATGAAGTGCTGAATGTATGTTGTCTAGATTGCCTGGAAACAGGTTATTAAGGGTTTTGAAGGCCATTCTTAGATGTCATTTTAACCTAGAGGCAAATAGGAGCCATTGAAGATTCTTTAGCAGGGAAGCAACATGGTCAGACCTGTTTTTTAGAAGATGGCTTTGGCAGCTATGAATCAATTGGAGAAGAAGGAGTACCAAAACTGGAAAACTAGTTAGGAGGCTGTGATAGTAGAATGATGAAGGGTAAAGCCCTGTGAGTTAGAGAAAGGAGAAGCCAATACTGTCCCCATAAGCAACTGGATATGGGAGATGAAGGAGAGGGAAGAGTAGATTACTCCAAGATTATGAACCTGGGAGACTGGAAGAATAATGGTGTCTCCAATAGAAAAAGGAAATTCAGAGGAGGGGAAGATTTAGCAGGGAAGTTAGAGTTCTGTTTTGAACATGTTGAGTTTTACATGCCCAAGGTGTATCTTGGAGGAACTGTCTAGTAATCATTTAGTGATGTGGAATTAAAGCTCAGAAGAGAGATTAAGATGTAGATATGGGAATCATCTGAAAAAAAAAAAAAGATGTTAATTGAATCCCCAGAAACTGACGTGATCATCAAGAGAAAGTAGAAAGAGAGCACGGAATAGAGCCTATGGGAGCCCTATATGTATCATGATCTGATATTTGATATGATATGATGACCTGACTGGTAAGGACAAGTTAGATATGAGAAGGACCAGGAGAGAGCAGTATTAGGAAAGCCAGGGGAAAGGTCCACAATGCTAAAGGTTGGTGATACCGAGTTGTTTTCCAACTCTAAAATTCCATGACACTATGAATGGTGTCGCCAAAAAAAGAATTAGTGAAACCGTATATTTCAATATGTGTCCCATATTTTAAATCAAACTAGTTGCTTTGAAAAAAAACCCAACCTTCTTTTTAGTGTTTGATTTTTTTCCCTAAGCCCTCCCATCCTACCTTGAGCTTAGTGTCCCCTTGGTAGAGACCATGTTCCCCCCTCGCCCCCCACCCCCCAGCAGATGTTGCTTATCTTTAAAAAACAACACGCCTCGTATTGTCTTTCCTATTAAGATGCATAGTATTACTTAGGGTGCATCATTCATTTAAAAATTCTTTTAGATTTATTTATTAATATGTTAATATGTACTCTCCTTACTAAAGTCTTTTAAGACTCAGTCTGGGATCAGAAGGTTTTAGAGCTGAGCTGCTGATGAAATAATAGCTTACATTTACATTTTGTTTTAATATATGTATATATTTTTTGCTTTTTGGCAGGGCAATTGGGGTTAAGTGACTTGCCCAAGGTCACACAGCTAGTACAAGTGTCAAGTGTCTGAGGTTGGATTTGAACTCAGGTCCTCCTGACTCCAGGGCTGGTGCTCTACTCACAGTGGCACCTAGCTAACCCTTTGTTTTAATATTTACAAAGCATTTTACATCCTTTCATTTGTTCTTTGTGACAATGTAAAGCAGTGCAAGTGCTATACTAGAAAGAATGCTCTATTTGGATTCAAAGGACCTGGGTCAAATCCTGGCTCTGCCATTTGTGTCCCCAGGACAAGTCATTTAATTTTTCTTATTCTCAGTTTGTTTATCTGTAAAATCTGGGGGTTAGGCTAGAGAACCTTTCCAGGTCAAAATCTATGATTCCAAGTATTCTCCACATTTTATAGAAACAACCCTTGTGAGGTATAGGTAGTATAAGTTCTACTGTTCACATTTTATATATCGTAGATTAGAACTGGAAAAGACCTAAGAAACCATCTAATCTGGTCCTTTCATTTTTCAGATGAACCTGAAAAATAGCAGAGAGAGATTATATAGGTTCTTTGCACTAACACTAAGGCAAATGTGAGCTATTGTTAAAAAAAATTGCTATTTGTCTCCCTAAATGAGGTGAGGACAGGGAACCAAAACTGGAATTGGAAGAGGAATATTTATGAAGTGCCTACTATGTGCGAGGCACTGTGTTAAGCACTTTGCAAATATTATTTTATTTGCGAATAAGTAAATATCAAATATATACAACGTGGCTTGGGAGTAGGGGAGAACTAACAGTTGAGGGAGTCAGGAAAAGAATCTTGTATGTAGGGGACTGCACTTGAATTTAGCTTTGAAAGGGACTTGGGAATTCCAGGAGGCAGAGGTAAGCAAAGAAAGTATTTGAGGTACAACTGACAACCTATGCAAAAGTATAGAGGCAGGAAACTTAAGACAGCGTAAGGGGAATAGCATGTAGGCCTATTTGGCTCGAAAGGAGTGTGTAAGGGGGAGTAATGTGTTATTAGCCTGCAAAGATAGGGTGGAGCCAGATTATGAAGGGCCTAAATTCCAAAAAAATATGAGTTTGTATTTTATATTAGGAACAGGAGAGTGCTACTGAAGTTTCTTGAGCCGTAAGAGTCATGGCTACACATGCATTTAGGAATGCCACTATGGCAGCATCGTGGATGATGGGTAGCTAAGATACTGTTTTAGTAATTTAGGCAAGGGGGCAATGAGAGCTTAAACTACAGTGTGTATGGTGTAGTGAGAAAGGACTAGATGCAAGACATAGTGTGGAAGTGGAATTATTAAGATCTGGTATCTGCTTGGATGTGGGGAGTGAGGAGGGTTGAGTTTAAGAAAAGAATTTAGGGTAACTCCTAGGTTATGAATCTAGTGCCTGGGGAAAATGGTGGTGACTTTAACAGAAATAGAAAAGTTGAGGGGAAGGTAGTGTTTAGCAGATGTTGGACTGGAGCTCAGGAGAGACACATGAGCTAAATAAGTAGATCTGGGAGTCATCTACATAGAGTTCATAATTGAACTCATGGGATCCAATGAAATTTCTCACAGGAGATGAGTACAAGGAGAGTACAGAGAGGGAAAAGGAAAGGCCCCAGCATAGAGACTTGGGGTACACCCATAGTTATGGGCTGTAACATGAACTAGAAGAACCACAACAGAAGAGTGTTACAAAAACTGAGAGAAGAGAATATTCAGAAGGAAATGATCATTAGTGTCATGAGGACACAGAAAAAGCCACTAGATATAGCAGTAGAGAGATTATTTTCTTTGAGAGAAGTTTTCATTGAATGGTAGAGATGGAAAATATCCAGGATGAAAAGTGAGTGGTAAATGAGAAAGTAGAAGCAAGTTTAGACAGCTTTTTTAGGAGTTTGGCTGTGAAAGGAGAGAAATGGATTGATAGCTTTAGGAATTGGTTCATTGTTAAGGATGGGAGGAATCTGGACATGTTTGTAAGTAGTTGGGGAAGAGTTAGTGGATAAGGAGAGGTTGAAAATTAGAGACAGATGATTGAAGAGCAAGCTGCTGGTAGAGCGTAAGATCAAGGCACAAGTAGAGGAGTTTGTCTTGTCAAGAAGGACCACCTCTTCCTCCAAAATGGGAGCAAATCGGGGGACTGAGCTTCTTTTGAGGAGGAAAAGGGACTCAAAAGATGACTTTTATGTTTTTTTTTTGTTTGTTTGTTTGTTTTTTTTAGTGAAGTATATACTTCAGGGTTGTCTGCTGATAGGAAGGAGGCAGTAGTGGTATTTGTAGGTGGCTTGAGAAAAGAGAAGATTTGCAACAGACATAGTAAGGAATATGAGAGAATCAGTCAGGTAAGCGTAAGTAGATTGATATGTACTAGTGAGGGTCCATTTGAAGGTCATTGTGTTACTTCCTTTAGTTGAGCAAAATGAGTTCTTTTGGAAAGAAATGAGTGACAATAGGACGAGGTAGAGGTTAGTATAAAGTTGGATTGGTTTGTATATGATCGAGATCTTGAAGGGAAGAAATTGAAACAAGAGCAAAGATTGGAAGTGTGTGTAGAGTGGCTGGAGGTTGTGAGGATAGAATATAGGCTGAGGTATGTGAGGATAGAGAAGAGGGAAGGTCAGGTTATGGTCAGAGAAATTTTAGAGTTACGGCTTATGGAAGGCAATTTTATTAGGGGGTAATTGGAGTAAGGATATGACCATCCTTTTGTGTGGCTGAGATGGTGCATGAAGGTGCAATTCATGGAAACTGAGGTTGATTTGAGGAGGCATCACTGTGTAAATTAAGTTCCCAAGTATAAAGGCAGGGGCTGGTATGAAGAGAAATAGGGAAGTTCAGAAGGATAGGTTTTAGGGGAAAGATAATAACTTCCTCTTTTGGACATGTTGAATTTGAGATATCATGGGACAATGTGTTTGAAACTAGGCCGTTGGTTATGTGGGATTGGAGATCAGGAGAGAAACTGGAACTGGAATTGTAGATCTGGGAATCATTAGCATTGAGGTGCCACTTCAACTCATGGTAACTGATGAGGTCAATGAGTGAGAGAATGTAGGGAGAGGACTACGGGCAAAGCACTGGGTATATCCACGGTTTAGGGGAGGTGATATTGATGATAAACCAACAAAGGAGACTGAAAAGAAGCAGTCAAATTGAATAGGAGAAGCAGAAAAATGTAGTGTTACAAAAACCCAGAGAAGACAGAGGATCTAGGAGTGTGATGTTCAGGGGTGTCAAAGTCTTTAGAGAAGTCAAGAAGAATGAATGGTAAGAAAAGCCCATCGGTCATAGACCAATATCTTATACTGTATACGAAAATAAAGTCAAAATGGGTTCATGATTTATATATAAAGGCTGATACTATAAGCAGTTTGGGAGAGCAAGGAATAGCTTACCTGTCAGATTTATGGAGGAGGGAAGAATTTATGACCAAACGACAAGAGATAGAGAGCATTATGTAATGCAAAATGGATGATTTTGATTATGTCAAATCGAAAAGTTTTTGTACAAACAAAGCCAATGCAACAAAGATTAGGAGGGAAGCAGAAAATTAGGAAAGAATTTTTACAACCAATGTCTCTGACAAAGGCCTCATCTCTAAAATATACAGAGAATTGAGTCAAATTTATAGGAATACAAGTCATTCCCCAGTTGATAAATGACCAAAGGACATGAACAGGTAGTTTTCAGAGGAAGAAATTAAAGATGTCTATAGGCATATAAAAATGCTCTAAATCACTACTGATTAGAGAAATGCAAATCAAAACAACTGTTAGGTACTACATCTCTCCTGTCAGATTGGCTAACATGACAAAAGAGGAAAATGATAACTGTTGGAGAAGGTGTGGGAAAATAGGAACACTGTTACATCGTTGGTGGAGTTGTGAACTGATCTAGCCATTCTGGAGGACAACTTGGAACTATGCCCAAAGGGCTATAAAAATGTGCATACCCTTTGACCCAGCAATACCACTTCTAGGTCTATATCCTGACGAGATCACACAAGATGGGAAAGGGACCCATATGTACAAAAGTATTTATAGCAGCTCTTTTTGTGGTGGCAAAGAATTGGAAACCAAAGGGATGCCCATCAGTTGGGGAATGGCTAAACAAGTTGTGGTATATGAATGTAATGGAGTACTATTGTGCTTTAAGAAATAAGGAGCAGATGGACTTCATTATAACCTGGAAAGACTTATGTGAGCTGATGCTGAGTGAGGGGAACAGAACCAGGAGAACATTATATACGATTACAGACACATGGTATCTGTGATGACTAACTTTGATAGACTTGGCTCTCCTCAGCAATACAAGATTCTAAGACAGCTACAAAACACTCCTGATGGAAAAAGCTATCCACATCCAGAGAAAGAATTACTGAGTCTGACTGAGAACGAGGCAAACTATTTGCTCTTTTTCTTTCTTTTTTCTTCTTTTTTGGTTTTGTTTCTTCTTTCTCATGGTTAATTCCATTGGTTATAATTCTTCTTTACCACTTGATTTGTGTAAATAAGTTTAATGTGAAGGTATGTGTAGAACCTGTATTGGATTACATGCTGTCTTGGGGGCAAGGAGGGAGGAGAGGGAAGGAGAAAATTTGGAATTCAAAAACTTGTGGAACTGAGTGTTGTAAACTAAAAAAAAAGAAAAGAAAAGCCCATCGGGTCTGGCAATTGAGAGATCATTGGTAATTTCAGAGAGAGCAGTTTCAGTAGAGCGATGACATTAGAAGCTGCATTGCCAGCAATTGATATTTGAGTCAGAGGAGAGTAAGTGGAGGTAATGAGTGTAGACAGTTTTTCCTAGTACCTTGACTGAGAAAATGAGTAAAGATAGTGATAGATCTTGGGGGGTGAGAGAATCCACTGAGGGTGTTTTTTGTTTTTTAAAAGGATGATAGAGATAGGCTTATTTAGGCAGCAGAGAATGAACCAATAGGGAGGAAGAGATTGAAGATTAGAAAGTTCCATATCTAGTGAGAGTGAAGTAGTAAGTTGGAGGGTCTGGAAGTGACAGTGGGGAGCAAGAATAGATCTATTCTTCCTGACTTTGTGGGTTAGGGAGCATGAGTAAAGAGGGCTACGTATAGGATGGGGGAGCAACCCAGGTTTTTGTGATTTCAGGAAGATGGAAGGAACATGAGGGAAAAGGTCTAATATAGTACCGTATTTAGTACCATATTCCATAGGGCACAATGGAAGGAGAGAGAGAGAGAGGGTAGAGTGAGATGGGGTAGAGCTGACGTGAATGGATGAGCTAGTTATAGCTGGGAAAGAAAACTTCACTCCCTTGTCACCCTTATCACTGCCTTTATACAACCAGTGTCTAGAATGCACTCACTCCTCACTCCTGTCTCTTTGAATCCTTCAAGGTGCAGCTCAAATGCTGTCTCATACCCTAGCTAGCCTTTCCTTCTCCCTTCTGGTGTTAGTGTTCTTTCCGTTATCAAATTCCTTTACTAGTATGTGTACAAATTGTGTTCCTTTGAAAAAACATAAGATCTCAAAGAGCAGGGACTGTTTGATACGAAGGAAAAATGAAATAATAATTATTTATTAATGATGTCAAGTACTGTGCCTGTTCCTAGGGATACAAAGACAAATATAAAACTGTTCTTTTCTTCTCTCTCCCTGTCTCTCTCCCACTCTCTGTCTCCCTCTCCCTAAATCTCTCTTTTTTTTTTTAACCATACCTATAACATTATTGGTCTTTGCATGAAGCCTTTCCTGATTCCTACAGCTGCTAGTGCCTTATCTCACCAAATCACTTTCTGTATATTTTGAATGTACCTGTTTGTTTGTATGTTGCTTTTTGAATGTCAGGTCAAGGGCTGAGACTATTTTGCTTCTGTCTTTGTAGCTCCAGGCTTGCATTTGGGAATAAATATGTTAAGTATGTACTTAGTCTTTGCATTAGGAATCTTTTGCTCCTTTACTAATGCAGACCAGCAGTACTCTGGAACTTGTAGTCTTAGAGAATTTCCTGAGTTTACTTACTGAAAAGTTTAGTGATTTGCCTAGGGTCACTTAACCAGTACGTGTTAGAAATGGAACGTTAACACACCATACTGCTTTTTGTGCACAGAAGTGAAATGTAATTTGATAGTTGGGACTTGAGCTGAGTTTTGAAGAAAACTAGAGCTCCTAAGAGGTGGAAGCAAGAAGCAAGGAAGGGGGTGCATTCCAGGCTTGAAGGATAGCTCTTGCAAAAGCACAGATATGGAGGATGGAGTGTTGTATTTAAGGAGATACAAGGAGACTAGTTTGGCAGGATTGTAGAGTTTGGGAAAAGGACTACTGTGTAATAAGCCTAAAAAGGTAGATTGGGGCTAAGTTGTGAAGGGCTTTAAATCCAAAAAGCGAAATTTATATTTACATTCCTTGTTGGAAGGTGCTGTTCCATTTTTGTCTTTGTATCTCCTGCATCTAACACACATTAAGTTCTTAAGAAGTGCTTATTGATTGCTTGATTTTAGAAGCAATAAGAAGCCATTACAGCGTATTAAGTGGGGGGCTGGGAAGGAAATGACATGATCAGAACTATGCTTCAGGAATATTTCTGGCACTATGTACATAGTAGGCAATTAATAAATCTTTGAGTAAAGTTTATTGGTGGAAGGAAGATTATTAAATTAGAGTTCTTTACCATTTCTCTTGACTTTTTATTTAACAAATTTGACTTATAAAAAGGATACTCATTACTGGCCTAAAAAAATAAGAAAAGGAGTTTATGAAAAGTGTTATAATTTGTTTCAGAATTAGATTGCAGCAGCAATATTAAAAGCACTCTTGAGACCTTTATTAAAAGCACTGGGATATATTTTAAGAGGTTTGCCATATACTAAGTATACTGCTCTTTACAATTGCTCTAACATTCAAATATTAGGCAGAATAGAAGATGACAATCAAATGAATTATGCAACACAACCTTTGATTTACTTAAATATATTTTTGTTAGGTAAAGCTATTTAAGCTTCAGGCAGTTAATCTTATTAGATATTAGAATAACTGAATCTACTGAAAGCTGCCCCTAGAAGATGGCAAATTTTTTTTATTATAATATAATTTGTATGAATTTTCTTTAACATTTTTGTTAACCATATGTATTTATGTATTCACCTAAAACTTATAAAACAGTTCTAAAATTTAATACAAATAATCTGGCTATTGCTTTCATCATCAGTTTTACCATGATATTTATTTATTATGTTCCTGAATTTGTTATTCGTATCTGTAACAGTATTTTTTCTTCATCTTTATTGAAAATCAGCAACAGTGAAAGTAATTGTACCTTCTTTCATTACTTAAGAGAAAAGAAGGGATTGAGAAGGAAAAAAGCAATCTTAATTTTGAAATTCTATTTAGGTATAATGTGTCAATAGTGTTCTTTCTTTATTATCTTTTTTTAGTCTAAAGAAAGAGTTTCTGTTTCTATAACTTGGACACCGTTGAAAGAAGGAAGAGTACGAGAGATGGTAATTTTTCTTGTGAATGACATTCTGAAACATCAAGCAATATTATTAGGGAATGCAGAACAGCCAAAAAAGAAAAAGGTAATCGTATTTTAAACTGTGAAAATAGCATTTGTTTTACTCTCAACTTATAAAAATTAACTTACTAATTTAGCAAAATTATTAATAATTATATGTATAAATAATATCTCTTTTATATTGTTTTATATGTTCTGTTTATAATTATTTGTGTATGGCTTACCTCCCTACTATCCTCCCTCTTACCCCAGTAAACACACCTAAATTATCATCTTCTTACCTTAAGGACTATCTAGTCTAGCTTTAATATCTCCTACATATCCTAATATCATTACTTAATATAATTTTGTTAGGTGCTTTATATGATAGGTGTTATATAAAAATTAACTTTCAACAATCAGCTAACTAATCTTTTGCATTCTTTTCAGAGGAGTCTTTGGGATACTGTTAAAAAGAAGGATATTTCATCTTCTTCAAGGCTTTCTAAAAGGCGTTCAAATAATAAAAATGTTAATGATGCCTTTCATGTATCTCAAAAGGGTGATAAATTAAGAAGCCCGTTACAAGCCTGTGAAAATGTGGTTGCATTGGAGGACTGTTCCCTCTTGGGAAGTAATTCTTTAAATACAGAAGAGAATAAATTGCCAGTATCACCCATTAGTCCTCTTTTTGAAAAAAGCTCCAATGAGATTGGCACTCCACTTTCTATTCGTCGATCTACCACCTATACCATTCTTCATGCGTCAGTAAACAGAGAATTATTGAAGGAAGCACAAGATACTAGCCCTTTGAAAGATTTTCATTTGAATGAGGAAGTAATTAGTAAAAATATATATAATACTGTAAATAAATCAGTACAAGAAAATGGTGGTAAGGATCACCTGGACTTCAATAATATAAAATTGCCTATTTTTACTCCAGAACATCCTTCAGCTCTGTGCATGCCAAACCAAAGAACTTTTCTAAGTCCAGATTCTTTTGTAAGCGATAACTATTTGGCTAATAAAGATCTAAAATCTATGGCAATTTTTTTACCTGATCAGTTCATGAAAGATGATTCAAAAGAAACACATTTTGAGTCACAAAGAATACGTGAAATACACAAACCATTTTTTCAGAGGACAATTTTGAGTCCAGATTCCTTTGTAACTGATAGTTATGAGCTAAAAGAAGATCTAGAACCAGTATCAGTTGATCCTATTCTCTCGCCAGATCAGTTTGTAAAAAATAAAATAGCAGAGTTACAAACATCTCAGGAAACATCGGAATTTTCACAGTTACCTTTACCAAATGAAAATTCTCCAATTTCAAAGTTATCCCTTAATTGGAAGAACAGCAAAGTGTTACAGTTTGTGCCTGAGGATCAAGCCTTTCCAAATGGTATCCTCAAAGAAACCAAACTAGTAGAAATTAAATTAAATTATTCTACCCCTTCAAATGAGAATCATCATAAGGTTCCTGCTCTTCAGAAAAATCCTTCCTGTAACTTCAAGGAGCAACATAAGAGACGTCCAATACTTTCAACTACTGTTACTAAAAGTAAGCCAAAATGTTCTGAAAGAAAGAGAACTGGAACACATAACCCGAAGTCTAGACGATGTCTTACCAGTACAATAACTAATTGTGAAAATACAGACACATTTCATGCTTACCTTCCAAACATACACCCAGTTGTAAATGAATCAAAGATTTATAAAGATAAAGTAAATTCATTTTCCTTTGGAAGTGCTTTTGTTGGTCATAAAAGAAAAAGTGAAGGAAACTTGGAAGATATAAATACATTGGACTCAGCTAATGAACATATGGAAGTGAGAGAAACCAAAAGAATCCATTTTTCTTGTGAAAAATCCAAAGCATTGACTGTTGTGAAAACAAAAAAAGCAATTGTAAGATCGCCAGCCTCAAAACATATTGGTATCAGAGAGAAACAAAACCGGAAGAAGAAAACTGGTGAGCTTAACTTAGTTAGTGGAATAAAAACATACTTTTAAAAAACTTTATCAAGGAAAATTCCTTTGGATTTTTATCTTAGGGATTTTAGTAAAATTTGCTACTAGTGTCTATATTATCCCTTTAAAGGGTAATCCTGTAATTCAGTCTTGTGATTTTTCCCCCCGTGTATGTTTGATGAAACCACTTGTTCTTTGTCAGATCTTGCTAACTTGACTTTAGTTTTTTTTTTTTGTTAAACTGTTAGCTTATTAAATACATTTTCTCTTTTTCTTCACTGAATAAATCTAAGCCTCCCAAATATCATTGAGCTAGGATTTTGTTTACTTCCACATTAATTTGTAAATCTTTATTGGACATCAGCTAAAAGGGTCCTTAGAACCAATATGATTGAACTTCCTCATTTTGCAGATGTGAGAGACTAAGTAATTTGACTGAAGTCATACAGGTATTAAGTATTAGAGTTTTAAACTCAGGTCCCCAGATTCAAGAGCAAGCGTTCTTTTCACTATACTACATTGCTAATTCTACTTGCATAATATCTTGTCTGTTCCCTTGTTCAGTTCCTGCTTACTGATCACCTAGTTTATGGAAAACCCTCCTAATTGATCTTGCTGATTCCAGTCTCCCTACAATCCATTTTCCCCACAGTGCCAAAATAATCTTCTTCGATGTGTAGCTCTGACCCTGTCACTCCCCTGCTCAAGAAGCTTCAGTGGATCCCTGTTGCCTCTAGTACAAAATACTAATTACTCTTTTCATCATTTAAAGTCCTTTTCAGTCTGTCTTCAACCTGCCTTTCCAGGTTGATCACATCTCCACAAGCACCATATATTCCAGCTAAACTGACCTACTTACTGTTTTCTGTAATTTCTTCTATGCTTTTGCACAGGGTATGCTCATGCCCTCCTCACTCTAGGATCCCTAGCTTCCTTTTCAATGTACAGCTCAGGCGTTATCTTCTATTAAAGGCATTTAATAATCTCCCAATTGTTAGAGTTCTCCCATTCTCAGAAGTTACTTTGCATTTACTTTATATGTATTTTTATATATATGCCTACGTTTAAAATGATGAGGTTGGATTAGACGACCTCAGACAGTTCCTTCAGTCCCTAAATCTATGATGCTAAGATTTTGTGGTGTTTGTCCCTAGTAAGCTTAAGAGCAGGGAGCATTGATTTTTGTCCTTGTGTCTTTGGAGCCTAGCACAGAGCCTAATACATTGTAGGTGCTCAATAGATATTTATTGTATTCAGGATTTGGGTATCTTTGGGATACTGTTGCTAGTAGTCCTTAGCATTGTGATTACCACTTGGTGGTTCTAATGACAGGAAGGTTTTTGTCTGAATCTGCAAATGAGAAATTGAACTGGTAAGTATATGGAATTATGAGTTTTACTGTAAGTAATTACAGAGCACTGCATAATAATTGATTTTTTTTAGTCTTCATCTCCTTACTAATCAAATACCTTGCAGTTTATTTTTTGATTATATCATTAACTTTGATTTTCAATAATATATTTTAGATTCTTTGGCATGTGGTACTTCTGGCTTTGTCATCAACAGAATAAATAAGCCTGTTGTTGCTGTGGCACAATCCCATTTGACTTTCATAAAACCATTAAAGACAGGTAATTTGATTGAAATCTTTTTTGGGAAGTGTGGGAGTTTAGGCCTGTTATTTCATCCATGTAAGAAAATTCAGATGTATCAGTCAGTGAGTATTTATTAAGTGCTTACTAGATGCCAAGCACTGGGCTATGTTCTGAGTATGCAAAGACAGTCCCTGCCAAGGAAGAGCTTATAATCAAATGGAGGAGACAATATACAAACTACTATATACATATAAGATAAGTGCATTGGAAATGGAAGGCAATCTCAGAAGGTATGCACTAGCAGTTAGGAAGACCAGGAAAAGATCTGAGCTGAGTCTTGAAGGCCAGGAGGAAGAGCTGAGGAGGGGGAGTATTCTAAGTAGGAAGGCCAGCAAGTGAAAAGGCATAAATTGGGGAGGTAGATGTCCTAGGAGGGTCAGTATTACTAGATTGTAGACTACGATGAGGGAATAGTAATTAAGGAGACTGGAAAGATAGGAAGAAGTCAGATTACAAAAGGTTTTAAAAGTCAAATAGAAAATTTTATATTTGATTCTCGACATAATGTGTAAGTGTAATGGAAGAGAAGAAGACATATACAAGAGATATTGTGAAGGTAGAAACAATAAAACTTGGCCACAGATTGAGTATGTGGGGTGACCGTGAGTGATAACTCCAAGGCCTGAGTGTGTGGGAGAATGATGGTTCAACAGTAACAGGGAAGCTGGGAAGAGGGGAGAATTTGAGAGGAAAGATAATGAGTTTTGTTTTGGCCATGTTAATTTGAGATTTCTTTGGGATGTCTAGTTTGAATTGTCTAGTAGACAGCTGGTAGGGAAAAATTGGAGGTCGAGAGGTTTGGACTGAATAAATAGATGAGAATCATCTGTACAAAGATGATTGAATTCATAGGAAGGGAGGGAGGCAAGGAAAGAAGGATTCATTTATTAATTGCCCACTGTGTGCCAGGCACAGTGGTAAGTGCTTTACTAATAGTAAATAGTTATCTCATTTGATGATAGGAGTTGAGATCACCAAGTGATAAAGCACAGAAGGAAAAGAGAAAAGGACCTAGGACAGAGTCTTGGGAGACACCCACAGTTAGTGGATCTGACCTTCAGTACAGCAAGAGACTAAGAAGTCATGGTCAGAAAGGTAGGAGAACCAATAGAGAGCAATGTCATGGATATCTAGAGAAGAGAAAGGTAATTGTTAGTGTTAGAGGCTTCAGAGAAATAAAGAAGGTTAAGGATAGATGTAAGGTCATTTACCAATTAAGTCGTCAATGATGACTTTGGGGAGAGTTATTTCAATTAAATGATGAGGTGGGAAACCAGGTTGTAGAAGATTTGGAAGTAGTCAAAGTTAGAGTTATGGAAACTTCTTCCACTGATTGTTGTTCAGTCTTGTTTTCAATCCTGTCAGACTCTCCGTGACCCCATTTGAGGTTTTCTTGGCAAAGATACTGGAATGGTTTTGCCATTTCCTTCTCCAGCTTGTTTTGAAGATGAAGAAACTGAGGCAGACAGGGTCAAGTGACTTGCCCAGGGTCACACAGCTAATCTGAGGCCAGATTTGAATTCAGGGAGAGGAGTCTTTTTGACTCCAGGCCCAGCACTCCATCCACTGTATCGTTTAACTGCCCCCTTCCGCTGATCTGCTCATTTAGTAATCATCTGTAATTTAGTCTTTTTCTCCTGAGAAACTGAGAAGTTAAATAACTTGGCTATGGTAATACAGCTAATATGCGTTAGAAGCAGACCATGAACCTTGGTTTTTCTGACTAACACCAGCCCTCTAAATCATGTTGTCTCTAATTATTTGTGAGGGGTTGTAGAAAATATTCATTTTTACAAGAAAATTTCTTAAAAATCGTAATGATAAATTACATTCTCCACTGAGATACGTTTTATCTTGAGTCATGAAAAGATTTGGGTGCATAGTAAAATTCCAATTAAGATTATTGTTTTCTATAGGCTATTAATCATTTCTGAAGAAACTTACCCTAAATTTGTGAAATCTGGCAGTCAACTGAAAAGTGTTGTTTCTACTTTCCAATTTTGCAAGGACTAATATTGCTCTCAGAGAAGTGTGGCATACTGTATAGAGCATCAGCCTCAAAGGCAAGTCACCCTCTCCCAGGCCCAGGAAACTCTAAAGCTCCTAGGTGCAGAACAGTTGTTGATCTGCATTAGTAAAGGAAATTCTTTACTTGGAGCTCTATACATGGATGAAATTGCAAGTCTAGTTTAAAAAAAAAAAACTTCTACTGTTCTTACCATCAGCAATTTTTCTTGACATTCCTTTTTACTCTTTTCAGTGAATCAGATAATCCCATTAACAATTATTTTTATTCCTTAATATAGATGTCTTATGTCTCATTGATTTCTTTTTCATATATATTATTTTCGAAAAAAATGTTCATTTTATGAAATAAAGGTTTATTTTTAGTTATTCCTAGGCATCCCCTGCCATTTGCTGCCAGAAACATGTTTTATGATGAGCGCTGGAAGGAAAAGCAGGAACAAGGCTTCACATGGTGGTTAAATTTCATTCTAACTCCTGATGACTTAACTGTAAAAGCGAATACTTCCCAAGGTAAAACAGTATCATATATGTCTCTGTTTTTAAATATATTTTCTCTAAGAATTGGTAATTTTAATAGGAACATGTAATTTTCCATTAGATTTTTTAAAAAGTTCCATTATAATTTATTTTTAAATTAGTAGAAAATACATAACAAATTATGACATGTACTACAAAAGATGAATTTTAGTTGACTGAAGTTAAGAGAGATGTATCAGCACCAGAATACTCAGATGACCTAGATACAAAGAACAAAGAATCTAGATACAAAAAAATAGTCTCCGTTTACAGGGAGCTCATAGTCTAATGAAGGAGACAGGATGCACACAACTATGTTCAAAGAAGATAATATACAGGACAAACTGGAGATGATCTTGGAGGGAAGGCACTAGCATTTAGGGAGAATAGGAAAGGTTTCATTTAAAAGGCAGAATTTTAGTGTGTTCTTGGGATACATTAAGAAAAACTTGTTCATCCTTTGTACTTGAAGAGGACCAATGACGTCATGATGTTGGGGGCAAGGGGCAATGTGTTTGAGTGTGGCTGATCAGTCCAGTGCAAGCTCAGAAGGCGCTATCACAGGTTGGGCATAAATAATTCTGTTTAAACATTTGCTGTGGAGATGCCTTGAATTTGCACATCTCATGTTTCCTTTTGTGTTAACTATGATTCTGCTTTGCCAGAAAACTGAACTATGGCTTCTGACAAACTGAACCCTCCTGTCATCTTTGTCCATCTTCCCCTTTCCCTTCCCCATTCTCCTTTCTCCTTCCACCTCCCCTTACCCCTTTCCTGTTCTCCCCCAGTTTTGATGTTTCCTTGTTTTGTTTTGACTTTGTTGGTATAGGGGGATCTAAACGAGAAACTTCTACCAATGCAGATGTGCAACTTTGATTTTTAGAAAGTTGCCTGGGACGCTGAGAGGCATATGTGTCCCGGGTCACATAGCCAGTATGTGTTGGAGGTGATACTTGAACCCAGTTCTTCCTGACTTCAATGTCACCCCTCTATCCATAAAGCCACACTGACTCTCAATGCCATCATAGTCTTTCTTAATAGAAGTATAGTATGTAGTTCATGGTAGTTAATATTCTCCCTGTCAAATCATCTCTCTAATATTAGGGGGCCAGTGGTGTTAATGCAAACAGCATTGGTTTTGGAATGAGAAGCAGCATGTGTTTGTATTTTGTCTGACACTAGTTGCATGCCTATGGATATATCATTTAACAATGACACCTTAACCTATATTTTGAGGTAACCTGAATGGTGGGGATTTTGAAAATCATGCCATATACAAATGGTTTAGGGTAATTTGAATGAAAAAGAGAAGTGTTTAAGGATACATGATAGTTGTCTTCAAATTTCTAAAGAGTTTTCATGTGGATAAGAGATTATATACTTAAACCTGTATTGCTATAAAGGCAAGACTGAGTACTAATGGACATAATTTACAGGACAGCAAAATTTGACAAAGCATGAAAAATAATATCTTAATAATTAGAGCTCATGTCCCTTCCCTCTTTGCAGAGGTGGAGACCTATGGGTGTTGAGTATTGCCTAACTATCAAATATGATTGACTTGTTGATTGGTTTTGTTGACCTGCTTTTTCTTTTAAGAGCTCTTTGTTATGAGAGATGACTTAGGAAATTAAGATGATGTAAAAGCAAAAACTATTGATTAGACCAGAATAATAAGGAAATGGGTTTTCCTTAAAAAGTGAGCTCCCTCTTACTGCCAATGTTCAATATATTGACCATGTCTCAGGGATCTTATAGAAGATTGTGTTGTTCTGTTTTAGTAAATGTTTTTAAGTGTTTATATATAAGAGCAGAATTTAAAATTTGAAACTGCCTTCTGTTTTGGGTGAACATCACATTCTAATAGTTCAGTATTTTTAAAAGTATTTTAGCATACTTAAAGATTAAAACCCAAGTTCCACATAACTTTGTTATGACAAGCTAACCAGTCATGTGTTTCCTTTCTCTTTTGACAGTAAATGCTGTTACTCTTCTTTTGGGAGTGGAGAATCATTATAAAATAAGTGTTCCAAAAGCACCTACGAAAGATGAAATGTCTCTCAGAGCATATACTGCCCGTTGTAGATTGAATAGATTACGCCGTAAAGCTTGTCATTTATTTACCTCAGAAAAAATGGTTAAAGCTATTAAAAAGCTAGAAGTTGAGATTGAAGCTAGACGGTTACTTGTTCGGAAGGATAAACATCTCTGGAAAGATGTGGGTAAGAACACTGCAGAAACCTTGATTTAATATTTATGAATCATTAGTAATTCATGTTATATGTTCATTTCATAGTTAAGCACGCTGTATCTTTGCCGCTTAAAGCCATATTGTTATTTTTTTTGAAGTTCTAAACTCTGCAAGTATTTTATAACATAAATATATAAGTCCATTTCTTAATTTACTTTTCTTATAAAGTAATAGTTGATTTCATTAATTAAACTGTGGTACTAATGGCCATCTTGCTCATTTATAAGCTTGTTTACTTTTTCACAACATTTCAGGGGAACGACAGAAAATCCTCAACTGGCTGTTATCATATAATCCACTGTGGCTACGTATAGGTTTAGAGGTATGTTATTTTATTGGGAGGAGGGGGTTTTTGTGTTTAATTTTGTATTTTATTTGTATTCATTATTTTGTATTTTATATGTATCCATTATTGAATAGATCAGAAGCTTTAATAATTTAAATATTTTAGTAGAGTTGAGGATAAAAATTATTGTATATCTAGGAAGCAAAGTGTTATTATTTTGCATGATACAACATTCAGATTTTGTTATAAAGATGCATTCCATTTGTTAAAAAAAGGAAAGTACTAAAAAAAGGATCCTTCATATTTCACACTTTTAAATTATTATTTACCCAGCCAAAGGTTATGTTTTGTGTTTGATTATACATTATTATTTTATGGCACAATTTGGTCTCCTATGTAAGTACATACAATAAATCAGCATATATAACTCAGAACTGGGATTTTTTTTTTGATGGAGATAGGAGGAATGCATATATTATTATGAAAATTTGAGATGCTTGTTGCTAAAATGGGGATGTACTAAAAGTTGGCTACAGATTAGGTAGCATGCTGTACTTTGAGGTACTTGGTGCACAGAGTGGTAGCAAATTGAAAAGAACTAAAAAACATCCCGATATTTATTTCAGACTGTTTTTGGAGAACTGATCTCTTTGGAAAATAACAGTGATGTTGCGGGTTTGGCCATATTTATTCTGAATCGTTTACTTTGGAACCCTGATATAGCAGCTGAATATAGACATCCTTCTGTACCTCATCTTTATGGGGATGGTAATTATTTTTATATTTAAGATGTTATTTCAGAGTAATTGTTTCATTCAATAAAAAAGAATTTATTAAGTACTTACTCTACCAGACACTGCACAAACAAACTTGTTAATTTTTGTTTCATTTTAAGGACATGAAGAAGCTTTGTCTAAGTTTACTTTGAAAAAGTTATTGCTACTGGTCTGTTTTCTTGATCATGCTAAACTATCTAGACTTATTGACCATGATCCTTGTCTCTTTTGTAAAGATGCAGAATTCAAGGTATGATTTTATTTATTTACCACTTCAACCCTCTTTGTCCTTTGTAATACACTTAATTGTTAGAAATAAGTCAATTTTGGTTTGAGGTCAAAATTCAATGAATTTGTACTGAATGCCTATCATGCGTGCAAGACACTAATTGGTGCTGACATTTAATTCTGGGGAATTATCAGTGGGAAAATTATTTTAACTTTTGACTGTTATTTTGTACTTAAATCTTATTTGGCAAACCTATACAGATCATTGTAGAGTACTTTTATTTTTTATTTAACTTTTTAAAAAGTCTTATTGTTATGTTTCTTAAAATATTATTAACATTTAATTATTCCAATTTTGTGAGATTTCTTTTAGCAAAGTAAGATAGTTATAACTAACCACACAGTGAGCTCATCAGAAAGGGCATGCAACATTTCACATCTGTAGGTCCCTTCCACCTTTCTATTTAAAAAAAAATTAATAGAAACCCATTTTTCTCTTTCATTCCTCATCTCACCGAAAACAGAAAGGAAAAAAAAATTTCTTGTAACAACTATGCATTTCCAAGTGAAGTAAATTACCTCAGAGCTGTACACAAAAGTATATCTCGTTCTGCCCTCTAAACCAATTACCTTTCTTTAATATGAACAACATATTTCATCATTGTCCTCTGGAATCATGAATGGTCATTGTATTGTATTGATCAGAGTTTTCAAAGTTGTTTGTTTTTACAGTATTGTTATTGTATAAATTGTTTTCCAGGTTCTGCTCATTTCATTCTTTATCAGCTCATAAAAATCCTCAAAATTAATCCTTTTAAAAATATTAATGTTATAGTATAAGTTATTCTTCTGGTTTTTCTTACTTTATTCTACATCAGTCCAAACAAGTTTTTCCATGTGCTTTTTTTTCTTGCAGCATAATAGTATTCCACGTTTGCATATCCCAGCTTATTCAGGCATTTCTCAATTATTGGACATCTTAGTTTCCAGTTTTTTGCCACCACAAAAAGAGCTACTATAAATAATTTTGTATATAAAAGACTTTGTCACCTTTATTTGATCTCTTTTGGGTAGAGGCCTACCTAGCAGTTTTTGTTAAACTGTTTATTTTTTTCAAGTGATTTTAAAACTTAATTAATAACCTACATTAAAGAAGTATGGCAATATTTCTGCCACATGCAATTTTGATTTGAACTGGGTGACAAATGACTGGAATTTAAATGAGATAGTTAACCTTTTTCAAATTTTGCTTATATTGTTTATTTACCTTGCCGTGTATTTCCAATAATTTTAAACTCAATGTTATAATATTATAAAAATATTTTAATTGGTAGATATTGACATTTGTATTTTTCCCCCTCAGGCTAGTAAAGAGATTCTTCTGGCTTTTTCAAGAGACTTCCTTAGTGGTGAAGGTGACCTTTCCCGCCACCTGGGCTTTTTGGGATTACCAGTTAGTCATATTCAAACACCACTTGATGAATTTGAATTTGCTGTAACAAATCTTGCTGTAGACTTAAAATGTGGAATTCGTCTTGTGTAAGTTATGGCTCTTATTAGCACAGAATAGAAATTTGGGGTAATGAAGAAAAAAGTTCAGTCAGAAACTACCGTTCCATTATAGTACAATTTCCTTCTATTTGTCTCCAACTTCTGTCTTAAAATTCAGTGGTTTAACTTCAATTTTGGAATCACCCAAAAGTTAGAGGCATGCGTGCTTTTCGAAAAATGATGCATTGAGGTTCTTAACTGCCCCCCATCTTTTTTTTCTTTTCTTATAAAGCCCTTTAGTGACAATGCCTATTTTAAAAGAGTGACCTCCTACAGGGTGTGAAGTTAGAAGGTAGTCAGTACTTGGACATTACTGTCCAAAGAATTCTCCATCCATAGCAGAAAATTGCTGTGTCAGAAGAGTGCTTACCTTGGAGAATAATCTAGAGGTAAAAAACAAAACAAAACAGAATAGAGGTCTAATCAGCTGAACTATTTATTACAGTAACTTTCTATATCTTTTTTTTTTAATAACTTTAGCTCTTCATACAAGTTTAATCTTTGAAATACAGGAAGATTGGTGGTTACCTTATTTAATGCTTCTGGCATTAATTTCTCAAGCTGAAGTAACTATCCTTCATTTTAAAACACTTACCTGATATAATTTTAACTGTATAGTTTATCAAGAACCTTACATATATGAGTATGGAAATTAGCAGCATGGTATAATGGATAGAATGTTGGATTTGTAATCTAGAATGTGAAGACCTTCGTACAGACCCTGCCTTAGAAGCTTATTTGCTCTGTGACCTCGGGCAAGTCATTTACTCTTTAGGCCTCATTCTCCAAATCTCTAAAACAAGATGTTTGGACTTGATGGCCTCCAAGGATTATCCTCCCAGCTCTGAATCTTTAAATCTTGCATTTCTCTAGGTTTGTATAAATTCTTGGCTTAGCCTCTGCAGATTATATATACAAGAAGCTCTCTTTCAGCCTGGTTAAGTACTTTATTGACCTGAAAACTGAGATGTTGATGTTTCATCAAATAGCACCCTTAGCTGCTTCTCTGTTACCCCATTCTAGTTCTGTTTTCATGTCCCTTTTCCCCAGTTCCTATATATCTACTCAATTTTACAAATGAGAAAAGATTCTGAAGCCAATTTCTGAACTTTCTAATTTGTCTTTTGGAACCCTTTAAGCCTCTAGCTAGTGAAATTTTGTGGAGATTATTTGGGCGTTACAGGTCTTCATGTATTATTGTTACCCCTACCCTCATTTTCTACCTCTTGCTCTGAGAACTATAATTAATCAGCACTAGCTTTGCCTTTGGAAAGGAATTGTCATTGCACTTCCCTGTCGCTCCGGGACCATAACTCCCTTCTCTGACCACCACTCCACTATACATGTCTTCTCCCTCATTAGAGTATAAGCTCCTTTAGAGCAAAGATGGCCCTTTATATTTGTATCCCTAGAACCTACTACCATGTTTGGCATATAATAAGTGCTTAACATGTGCTTTACGTTCATTCATTTTTAAAGTCGGCCATTTCCCCTCAATTCTGATGTATAAAATTAGATGGTCTGACTCATAATGAATGCTATTTTTTCTAAATCACTCTAAATGTTTTTATTTACCTCTCAAAGCAGTCTAATTTTGGAGATATGTGTTAAACAATCATACCATTTAAATTCAACAAATGTATGTTAGACACCTAGCATGTATAAAGTAAGTACTTCTATGTGTATATATGCATATAAGATACTGTGCTAAGTTTTGGGGATATAAAGACAAAATCAGGAAAACAATTCCCTCCTTTAAGGCAATTGTACGATATTGGCCAGGTTGCAGTACAGCATATAAATAAATGAATAAGAGATCATTTGAACAGGCAAAGAGCATTAACAAACAAAAAGGGAGATTAGGAGAAGCATTATGGAGGAGGTGACACATGAGCTAAGCTTCTCAGTTAGCTAAGGGAGCTAAGGTGTGGCTTCATCTCTTGTAGATTTTGCTTTTTCCTCATAAGGTATGGAATCTCTTCATAAGACTTGATTGGTTCAGTGCCATAAGGTTTTAAATTGCATCTTTTGCCACTGACCAAGCATCCTGACAGCATCAGGCTATATTGACTTGGCCTTCTTTTCACCTAAGGGTATAAAAAGGGTCCTTTAAAAGTTTTCTTCTTGTGTATCCTATATAAGATAGAATGTATGTTACAGAGAGGTAACAAATGTGAAATAAGCCCAGAAATGCAGGCTGGTTTCATATTGTGAAATGTTTTATACTTGAGGCAGTAGGAAGCCACTAAAGATTTTTGACTGGAATGTGATATGCACACCTATGCTTTCAGAAGATTATTTCAGCTGCTTTATACAGGATGTTTAATTGTTGTTCATTAGTTTCAATTGTGTCCACCTCTCCATGGCTTCATTTGGTATTTCTTTGGCAAAGATACTGGAGTGGTTTGCCATTTCCTTCTCTGGCTCATTTGACAGAAGAGGAAACTGAGGCAAACAGGTTAAGTGATTTGCCCATGATCACACAGCTAGTTAATGTCTGAGGCCAGGTTTGAACTCATGAAGATGAGTCTTCCAGACTCCAGGCCCAGCATTCTATACACTGTGCCACCTAGCTGTTCTTTTATATAAAATGACTTGATAAGAAAGACTAGAAACTGGGAGACTGATTAATATTCCAGAGACACAATGAAGAGGGCACTGAATCCCATCCAATTCACCAAGCATTTATTTAAATGCCTACTGTATGCTTGATATTGTGCTAGGTGCTAGGGATACATAGACAAAAGTGAAACAGACCCTGCTCTCAAAAAGGTTGTTGCACTGCTGGTGGCAACAGCAAGTGTACGTAGAAGTGAGTAATGAATGGAGGTGGAGCACTAGGGAAGGGGAAAAGCACTTGATAGGTGATAACTCTAGAGGTGCCTGGCACTAGACTAAGAGCTTTAACATTATCTCATTTGATCCTCACAACCACCCTGGGAGGTATATGAGAGTATTATTTCCATTTAACAGTCAAGGAAACTGAGAGAGAGGTGAAGTGATTTGTTTGGGGTTTCTCAGCTAGCAAGTGTCTGAGGCTGGGTTTGAATTCAAGGCTTTTGGTCTCAAGGCCCTCTGCTCTATCCCTTGTGCCAAATAATAGCATTAAGCCTCCCATATGGGGGAGTCAGAAAGGGTCTATTGAGTCGAGACCCTTAAAGAAAGGGAGAGGGTTTCTGACAGTGGCAGCTGAGAAAGCAGAGAATTCCAAGCCTGAAGTTTCCAACCTCGAGGCATGCTAATCAGGAGGAGGGAATGTTTGGCTGGAATGTAGAGTTCAGGGGGTAATGTGAACTTACCTTGGAAGATGTGATGGAGCCAGATTGTTTATGGCTTGAAGTGTCAAGTAGAGTCCGGTGGAGTTTGTATTTTAAGCTCAAGTTAATGGGGAGCCACATTATAGTCATATGTTAAAGGGGACAGTTGGAGAGATTTGTGGATGTGTAGCTGAATACTTGAAGGAAGGAAGGAAGGCAGCATTTATTAAACGGCTGCTGTGTGCCAGGAACTATGCTAAGGACTGTACAAATATCTCATTTGATCCTCACAACAATCCTGGCATGTAGGTGTTATTATTATCCCCATTTTACAGGAAACTGAGACAGAGGTTAAGTGACTTGCCCAAGGCCACTAGTAAGTGCTTGAGTCCAGATTTGAACTCAGATTTTCCTAACTCCAAATGTAGTGCCCTTTCAACTATGCCACCTAGATTCCTCTAAGGGTCTTTGATTTTGTCAGGGTAGAGAAATCCCTCAACCAGTGATGGAAATTGAGGACATCTTCATGACTTAGTCCCATCTCTGGCTTAGTTGATAAGTAGCATCATAGATTGAAAGCTGAAAGGGTCCTGAGATGGCCATCCCATCCAGCTTCTTAGAGATGAGGAGACTGAAGCTCAGAAGATAAAAAGTGATTTGCCCCAAAGCATGCCTGTATGTAGCAACAGAAGTGGGTTTTAAACCCTGGTCCTCTAACTTCAGAGTATCCAGTGACCTCTTTCATGAAGAAAATAGAGCTTAAGTGATTTGCCTGGAGTGTTCAGGAAGTGGCAGAGGAGAAAGCTGAACCCAGCTCTGTTCAGCTTCAAGCTTAGTACTGTGCATCCTGGGCCATAACCAGTTGTCTTAACTTTTGTCTTGCCACTGGACTTGGATAACTCTGGAGCAGAGAGTGAAACTGGTAGCTTTGGAACTGTCCGCAGCACTGCCTCACTTAAATCCAATTCATGTACAAGTCAGGACATCATTCTTGAGATGCTGCTGGTCCTCTTTCAGAACAAAGGCCAAACAACAACAAACAGCACTCTATTTTCCTGCACTTTGTCTCATGTGGGAATACATATTAAAAAACTGCAGCATAGTCTACTTTTAAAAAAATCCTACAGTTTAATGGTGAATGTCCTTTTTAACATTAATAGGAGAGCCATGGAGCTTCTCACAAAGAACTGGAACCTTTCAAAGAAACTCAGGATTCCTGCAATAAGTCGCCTTCAGAAGATTCACAATGTCGATATTGTTCTTCAAGTACTCAAACAATACGGAGTTCCGTTGAATGATGAGCAAGGTAATAGCTACATAAGAGTTCAAGTTTGTATTTCCTTCAGGAAAAATTTATGCATAACTTTTCTGGCTATCTCATCATTTACAGGTAATACAATTCAGTCTAAGGATATTGTGGATAGTCACAGAGAACGAACTCTAACATTGCTTTGGAAAATAGCACTTACTTTTCAGGTACTGTGTATTTAATACATTTTTGCAGTACTTTAAAAACAACTTTTTAAATTTATCAGTCAATTTAAGTAATATTTAGCATTGTAGGAGTAATAAAAACATGCAGTCTAGAATGGAAGGGATTCTTGCAGTCACGTCACTAATACCTGAAAAGAATCCTTTCTACAGAAGTATTAACATGTAGTCTTCCAGCATCTACTGGAAAAAAGTGCAGTAAGAGGGGACTCACTGCTTTCATGAGATGGCACATTCCACTTCTGGACCACTTTAATTGTGAGAAAATTATACGTAGGACAAAGTAAATCGGATTATCCACTATTTCTATGCATCTTTCCTCTTCCCCTCATTTATCTTGTAAAGCCAAGAAGAACAAGTCTAATCTTCCTTCACTTGGGATATTTTCTAACACTTGAAGACAATTGCTAGTTTCCCCCTTAAAAAAAATAGGCAAAACTTCCTCAGTTTCTTTCCTTGCTGTTCCCCCCAGTTACCAAGCATTTATTTCTCTACTTCCTTCCTCCCCTCTTCCCACTGGTAAAAGGAAAAAGAAAAACAAGACTCATGTGACTTATGCATAGTTAAGTAAACTAAATCCCCACTTTGTGCTTGCTGCCTTTTGATGTTTCTAGCTCCCTCCACAGTCCTGCTCAAGAGCCATTTTCTACTCAAGCCCCTTCTTGATTTACCCGTTTTTAATGCTTTTTATCCCTCAAACTTCTTTCTATTATTTGTTCTTTTCAGTAGTTTATTTTATCACGTAACAGTAAATTCCTTTTATTAGTTTGCCCCTTCCACTGTCCTTTCACATTCACTTCCTCGAATAAAAAAAAGAATGAGTTGCAAATACAGAGCTGCGTTGTCTGGCAAACAACAAATCAGTTTCAGAGTTATAAGTTGGAAGTGGTGTGGCTAGGAATTAGTTTGAAATGATTTGGGAGTTTTGGTAGAATATAAACTCAATAAAAAGCAAAATGTTTAAGACTAGTGAGGGATAGTCCTGCTGTACTCTGTCTTTTTAAGACCCCACCCAGATTTTTGTATTTGAGTCTGGGTTGCATTTGATAGGAGATGGGGAGTGGCCAGGGGATTTCAGTTATGCCAGAGAAGGATCTTATGTTCAGGTCATGAGTATCAGTTGAAAGAACTTGGTTGTTTAGCCTCAAGAAGAGAACACTTCTGGGGGATGAGATAGCATTCTGTTTTCAAGGATCTGAAGGACAATCACCTGGAAGAGGAAATAAACTTGATCTGTTTAGCCCCAGGGGACAGAACTGGGTATTGTTGGTAGAAATGAAAAAGAACTGAAGTTAGGGTTGATATAAAGAGAAAGTACCTAGTAATCTTCAAAATATGGCCGCTGTGGCTACCATGGGAGCTAATAGATAACCCTTTACTGAAGAAAGGAAAGGAAAGGAAAGAAAGGAAATAGGCAATTATTAAGCATTTTACTATGTGCTGAGCACTTTTCAAATATCTCATTTGATCCTCACAACAACCCTTGGGAGACAAGTGCTATTACTATCCTCATTTGTAGTTGGGGAAACTAAGGCAGATAGAAGTTAAGTGTCTCAATAAGAATCTTTCTGATTGTCACTCTTTCTTCCCCTATTTTTTCTCTTGGTGTCCTAACTTCTGTTCAGATCTTACTTCAGTTACAATATTTCTTCTACTTTACTTCTTGATATAACCTCTCATGGAAACGTGAAATAGAATGTACTTTCTTTTTTTTTTTTTTTCCCCAAGGTAAAGGTTGATTACCAACCAATTCCTTTTTTTTTTTATTTTTTTTTATTTTTTTAAATTTATTTATTTAACATATTTGGTTTTCAGCATTGATTTTCACAACAGTTTGAATTACAAATTTTCTCCCCATTTCTACCGTCCCCCCCACTCCAAGATGACATATATTCTGGTTGCCCTGTTCCCCATTCAGCCCTCCCTTCTGTCACCCCACTCCACTCCCATCCCCTTTTCCCTTCCTTTCTTGTAGGGCAAGATAAATTTCTACGCATCATTGCCTGTGTATCTTATTTTCTAGTTGCATGCAAAAACTTTTTTTTTTTCGTTTTTGAACATCTGTTTTTAAAACTTTGAGTTCCAAATTCTCTCCCCTCTTCCCTTCCCACCCACACTCCCTAAGAAGTCAAGCAATTCAACATAGGCCACATGCGTATCATTATGTATAACCCTTCCACAATACTCATGTTGTGAAAGACTAACTATATTTTGCTCCTTCCCAACCCATCCCCCTTTATTGAATTTTCTCCCTTGACCCTGTCCCCTTTCCAAAGTGTTTGTTTTTGATTACCTCCAACCCCATCTGCCTTCCTCTCCATCACCCCCTCCTTTTTTTATCTTCTTCCCTCTTCTTTCCTGTGGGGTAAGATACCCAATTGAGTATGTATGATATTCCCTCCTCAGGCCAAATTTGATGAGAGCAAGATTCACTCATTCCCCCCTCACCTGCCCTCTCCCTTCCTCCCACGGAACTGCTTCCTCTTGCCACCTTTATGCGAGATAATCCACCCCATTCTATCTCTCCCTATCTCCCTCTCTGAATATATTCCTCTCTCATCCCTTAATTTCATTTTATTTCTTTTACATATCTTCCATTCATCTTCAACTCACCCTGTGTCCACTCGCTCTCTCTGTCTCTCTTTATATATATATATATATATACACACATACATATATACATACATGCACATTCACTTATATATATATACACACACATAAACATATATATACATAAACATATATATATGTATATGCATATTCCTTTCAGCTACTATGATATTGAGGTCTCATGAATTATATACATCATCTTTCTATGTAGGAATGTAAACAAAACAGTTCAACTTTAGTAAATCCCTTATGATTGCTCTTTCTTGTTTAGCTTTTCATGCTTCTCTTGATTCTTGTGTTTGAAAGTCAGATTTTCTATTCAGCTCTGGTCTTTTCACTGAGAAAGCTGGAAAGTCCTCTATTTTATTGAAAGTCCATATTTTGCCTTGAGGCATGATACTCAGTTTTGCTGGGTAGGTTATTCTAGGTTTTTATCCTAGCCCCATTGACCTGCGGAATATCGAATTCCAAGCCCTTCGATCTCTTAATGTAGAAGCTGCCAGATCTTGGGTTATTCTGATTGGGTTTCCACAATACTCAAATTGTTTCTTTCTGGCTGCTTGCAGTATTTTCTCTTTGATTTGAGAGCTCTGGAATTTGACGACAATATTCCTAGGAGATTTCTTTTTGGGATCTATTTGAGGAGGCGATCAGTGGATTCTTTGAATTTCTATTTTGCCCTGTGGCTCTAGAATATCAGGGCAGTTCTCCTTGATAATTTCTTGAAAGATGATATCTAGGCTCTTTTTTTGATCATGACTTTCAGGTAGTCCAGTAATTTTTAAATTATCTCTCCTGGATCTATTTTCCAGGTCAGTGGTTTTTCCAAGGAGATATTTCACATTGCCTTCCATTTTTTCATTCTTTTGGTTCTGTTTTATAATATCTTGATTTCTCATAAAGTCACTAGCTTCCACTTGCTCCAATCTAATTTTTAAGGTAGTATTTTCTTCCGCTGTCTTTTGAACCTCCTTTTCCATTTGGTTAATTCTGCCTTTTAAGGCATTCTCCTCATTGACTTTTTGGAGCTCTTTTGCCATTTGAGTTAGTCTATTTTTTAAGGTGTTGTTTTCTTCAGTGTATTTTTCAGTATATTTCTGGGTCTCCTTTAGCAAGTCATTGACTTGTTTTTCATGGTTTTCTCACATCCTTCTCATTTCTCTTCCCAATTTTTCCTCTACTTCTCTAACTTGCTTTTCCAAATCCTTTTTGAGCTCTTCCATGGCCTGGGACCAGTTCATGTTTTTCTTGGAGGCTTTTGGTGTAGGCTCTTGCACTTTGACTTATTTAGGCTGTATGTTTTGGTCTTCTTTGTCACCAAAGAAAGAATCCAAAGTCTGAGACTGAATCTGGGTGTGTGTTTGCTGCCTGGCCATATTCCTAACCAACTAACTTGACCCTTGAGTTTTTCAGCGGGGTATGACTGCTTGTAGAGTAGAGAGTTATATGTTCCATGTTTAGGGGGGATGCGCCAGCTCTGCCACACCAGCAGTGCTCCTTCCCCAAGAACCCCCAACCCAGACTGGGCTTAGATCTTCAGCAGGCTGTGTACTCCTTCTCTGATCCGCCCCTTAATTCCTCCCACCAGGTGGGCAGGGGCTGGAAGCAACAGCAGCTGTAGCTGCCCCACCTCTGCTGCCCCGGGGGCTGTGGCCGAACCTTGAACTCCTTCCACTCCCGCAGCTTTTCCCACTAACCTTCTCTGCTGTCTTTGGTGTTTGTGGGTTGAGAAGTCTGGTAACTGTTGCAGCTCACTGATTCAGGGCGCTAGGGCCCGCGCCGCCCAGCTCCTGGTCTGGTTGGTCCGAGCAGCTCACACTCGGCTCTGCTCTGCTCCGCTCCCCGCAATTAGCTCCCAGCTCCCCGCTCCATGTGGGATAGACCTCACCCAGAGACCATCCAGGCTGTCCTGGGCTGGAGCCCTGCTTCCCTCTGCTGTTTTGTGGGTTCTGCAGTTCTAGAATTGGTTCAGAGCCATTTTTTATAGGTTTTTGGAGGGACTCGGCAGGGAGCTCACTGCTTTCCAGCTGCCATCTTGGCTCCACCCCAGAATGTACTTTCTTCATCCCCTCCTTGCCCAGCTTGGCTTATTCCTTACTACTTGCTGTTTGACTCCCAGGTCTCTATAAAGATAAGTGTTAAAATTTAATGCTTCAAATTTTAGTACTATGGGAAAAAAATTTCCGTTTACTACCTTACTGCTGTGAAATTAGCCGACTTCTACAGTGCGATTTCACTTATGAACTTATATACTATTTTACTCAAAACTGTGTTTTCCTAGTTAATTCTGTGTGTATGGGAGGGATGGCAACAAAAAGAGGGAGTGGGAAGAAAGTGTAGTGCTATGCTTGTATGTTAATAATTTAACTTTCTTTTGGAACATATTAGTCTTTTGTAGCCATTTATATTTGATAAATTTTCAAGAGATGGTTGTGAGGACATTGTTTTCTTAGGTTGTGAATCTGTTCAATTTAGGACATTGAAAGTTCATCGTAATGCTTGTGTAACTTTTCTTTAGGTAAATTTCAGAATTTTTAGTTTCTATACTAAAAATTATAGATTACCATAATATGTAATTAAACTTTTTTTGTTGGTAACTTTGTTCTCTCTTTCAGGTGGACATTTTGCTTAATTTAGACCAATTAAAGGAAGAAATTGTATTTTTAAGGCATTCACTAAACATAAAAAGAAAAATGACTGCACTATCATTTGATCCCAGTGGCCTGACCTATGTGAAAAAAAGTAGGCCGAGTAGTTTTTCCTTGGAACACCATAGTGAAAATGTAAAGTTGCTCATGGATTGGGTAAATGCTGTTTGTGCATTCTATAACAACAAAGTAAGTTAATTTGTATATTCACCTAAAATTTTCATTTCTTTTTAAAGTACAAATTTTCTTTTTGTTTAAGAGTAGTATTTAAAAATTTCAATTCTCAAATAAGATTTTGTTTCTAAAATGAGCCATGTTTATACATTGATGTATACAAATCTATTTCTCTCTTTATTTGGGCACTTTTCCTTAGTAGGTCATAACTCATACATTTACATATGTAAACACACACATAGATTTTGTGCAAGGGCCTTGTGTCCTATTACCCAAAAAGCAAAATCATGGCATTTTTATAATGTTTTGGAGGAAGACATGGTTAATTATTCTTGTCTCTAATTAGTTTTCATTTTAAACTATGCCAAAGTGATAATGAAGTTTAGTATTTTTTCCTAGTCACCTGTTGTAGATATTGTTTGTTTTTTTTAAGTATATCTTTTAAAAGTTAATTTTTTTTTAAGTCCTGCTGAATGGGAAAGGCAGTATGTTATTGTAGATTTAGGGAGTCAGGAAGACCTGGGCTGAAGTCTCGTCTTTTGAATAAAACATGTTTATGACCATGAACAAGTTATTTAATCTGTTGTCCTGTGTAAACTCTTAACTTTCAATTGTAAATGGGTTATATGTTTCAGTGGAGAGAGTTCTTTTTGGAGATCTTAGCTCCAGTGAAATCACAGGTCTGCATTTATAAAAATAAAAAATATATATATACTTGGATATATACATATAATAAAGAAAATATAATGAGTTAAAGAGAATGTGAATAAGAATAAGTGTTAGATTAAATTACAATTTTTTTCTTTGTTATGTCATTTCAGTTTTAGTTTCTACAAAATAACATTTAAAGCTTATTGATAATTCCCTACTTTTCTTCTAAGTATTAGAGCTCCAGAGGCAATGTTGTTATGAAATCCAAGCAACAGTTTTCCTTTAGCTTCTAAACATTACGTGCAAAGCCAATTAAAATACGTCATTGATAATCCACTTTCAATAGCCTAGAAAAGTAAACTGAATTGTTCTTTAAATTTTCAATCAGGTGGAAAACTTTACAGTGTCGTTCTCAGATGGACGAGTATTATGTTATCTGATTCATCACTATCATCCTTACTATGTACCTTTTGAAGCGATATGCCAACGTACCACTCAAACGGTGGAATATACAAAAACTGATTCAGTGGCACTAAACTCATCTTCTGAATCTGATGGAAGTGGTTTGGATATTTGTTTTGGAGTATTTGATCATGGTTAGTCATTTTTTGACAAGCTTTTATATGATTTCTTTGCTATGTAAAACAGTTTTGTATTGTGGTCATTCTAATTTGACTCTTTTTGGACTACATAGCAACAAACAGCTCAGTGTTATACAAAGAGCTCCTAGACAATGAGAAAAAGAACTTTCAGTTGGTGAGCACTGCAGTGAGAGATCTGGGTGGGATACCTGCCATGATTCATCATGCAGACATGTCTAATACAATTCCTGATGAAAGGGTGAGTAAATGATACTTTCAATACTAATTAAATTTTCAGTGGTTAATATTCAGTAATCTCTATGCTCCTAATCATCTCTCATGTTTTATTTTTAGGTTGTTATTACCTATTTGGCATTTCTTTGTGCAAGGCTTTTGGATCTTTGCAAAGAGACACGAGCTGCTCGAGTTATTCAGACGACTTGGAGAAAATACAAAATAAGAGCAAATCTAAAACTCTACCAGGTACACATAAATAGAAATGGGATATGATGATTGGTAAATTAGAAGATAGGAAATTGATTTATGGCAGGGGTGGGGAATCTGTGGCCTCAAGGCCACATGTGGCCTTCCAGGTCCTCAAGTGCGACCTTTTGAATGAATCCAAACTTCACAGAACACATTCCAGAACTGTTCTGTGAAGTTTGGATTCAGTCAAAGGACTGCAGGTGAGAAACTTAGAGGGCCACATGTGGCCTCAAGACTGCAGGTTCCTTACCCCTGGTTTATGAGATGGCTCATAAATATTAAATTCTCACAAAAATAACTGATACACTTCCCTGCTAGTGAGTCTTCAGCAGCTTCCAATTTTTCACCCTGATACTTGAAGTCCTTCACAGTCTGAGATTAGCCTACTCTTTCAAGCTTTTTATGTGATTCTCCTTCATACAGTCTATATTTCAGCCAAAAGGGCTGGTGCCTAAACTTGACATTCAGTCTCTTACCTAACCAAGGGCCCTTTATGCAGGTTGCCCTCTGTCCCTGGAATGAGTTCGCTTCTCACTTCAACCTCAGAGATGCTTTCAGTTCCTTCAAAGCTCAACTTTGGTGCTCTCTCCAACCGGAAGTCTTTCATGATTCCTATTGTTTTTAGTACTCTCTCCCACTTCAGTCATCTTGCACTTCTCCAAGTAAGTGCGGTGTCCCTCCAGTATAATCCAGACTTCATGAGGGCAAGGATTAGTATTCATTTTGCCCTGTCCTTAGCTCATGAGGTATCTGGCATTTCCTAAATAGATTAAATATGATAGATAGATTAAAATGAATTTGAATACTTTATGGGAAGTTTTCAAAATTCTAATGCTCTCACTGTGAGAGACATATCTTTGTTGGTGGTACCATGATGCTTCACACATATACATCACACATACACGCCACTCAAGTTGTGATTAAAGTAATTATTTCTTCATATTTATGACTACAAGCTACTAGGCAAAAATATTATTCCACTGGGTGCCATGTCTCAATTTTTCAATATATGCTTTGTGCATTTCACCAGAATTGGATTCCTGTAAAATGATGGAATTTGTGTAGCTAGAAATTGTGAGGTAACAATTTCCTTTACCATATTACCCTGTAAATTTTTTTTGAAGTGTGTTTGAAGAATTTTTTTTAATTAAATTTTTTGGTTACATTTTAAGTTTCAAGCTATCTCCCTCCCTATAGCATCTTCCTTCATACGTCCTTTGTAGTTGATTTGAATATTTATAATACTCAGAATAGCTTAGTTGTTATTCTTTGAACAATATTGCTATTTCTATATGCAATGTTCAATTGGTTCTGCTCATTTCACTATTATTTCATACAAGTTTTTCCATGGTTTTTCTAAAATCAACCTCCTCCTCATTTCTTATAGGACAGTAGTATTCCATCACAATCTTATACCACAACTTGTCTAGCCATTCCTCAATTGATGGGCATCCCTTCAATTTTCAGTTCTTTGCTACCACAAAGAGAGCTACCATAAACATTTTAGAACATATATGTTCTTTTCGTTTTTCCCTTATCACTTTGGGAAGCAGACCTAATAGTGGTATTGCTGAGTCAAAGGGTATATACAGTTTATAACTCTTTGGGCATAATTCCAGATTGCTCTCCAAAATGGTTGGATCAGTTCACAGCCACCAACAGTAAAGTAGTGTCCCAGTTTTTTTATATCCCCTCTAATTTGTCATTTTAGCCTATCTTGTAGGTGTGAGATAATATCTCAAAGTTGTTTTAATTTGCTTTTCTCTAATCAATAATGATGTAGAGCATATAGCTTCAGTTTCTTCAGAAAACTGCCTGTTATATCCTTTGACTATTTATCAATTGGAGAATGACTAGTATTCTTAAAAATTTGGCAAAATTCTCTATATATTTGAGATAAGAGACTTTTATCTGAGAAACTATCTAGAAATCCTTCTCCCACCCCTTTTTTCTGCTTTCCTTCTAATCTTGATTGGCTATGTTGGTTTTATTTGTACAAAACCTTCTTAATTTAATGTAATCAAAATTATCCATTTTACATCTCTTTTGTTTATTCACAAATTTTCCTATTCATAAGTCTGGGAGGTAAGATGTTCCATGTTCTTTTAATTTACTTATGATATCCTTTTATATCTAGGCCATATATCCATTTTGACCTTATCTTGGCAAATGGTATAAGATGTTGGTCTTTACCTACTTTCTGCCAGATGACTTTCCAGTTTTCCAACAATTTTTACCAACTTGTGAATTTTTAACCCAAAAGCTATTGCCAGCATTTCTAAATCAATATTGAATTATATTGGTGATAATGGGCATCCTTGTTTCACTCCTAATCTTATTGGGAAGTCTTCTAGCTTATTCCTATTACAAATAATGCTTGCTGATGGTTTTAGGTAGATGCGTCTTATCATTTTAAGGAAAATTCCATTGATGTCTATGCTTTCAGGTGTTTCTAATAGGAATGAGTGTTGTATTTTGTCAAAAGCTTTTTCTACATCTCTTGATATGATCATATGATTTTTGTACTTTTTTTACTGATGTAATCAATTATGTTAACAGTTTTCCTTGTATTAAACCATCCCTGCATTCCTAGTATAAATCTCCTTGGTGACAATGTAATGATAACATTCTTAAGAGTTACAGATAATGTTTTTTTATATAAGAAGTAAACAGTTTGACCTTATTAAATCCCTTATAATTGGTCTTTCATGTTTACCTTCTTATGTTTCTTCTGATGCTTTCAGGTCAAATTTTGAAGAATAATCTAGAGGCAGAATTGAGTTGGTCTTCTATACCACTCCCCCTCCCCTATGATGTGACTGAGCTCACTATCTTTCCTGCCACTCTTCCTACCTTTCCTACTATAGTATTCCTTTCTCATACTCTACAATTCCACCATGTTGGCATAGATGCTATTTCTTGTACTAAACATTCCATCTCCCATCACCATGCCTTTGTACTGGCTTTTCCCTCCTCATTGCCTCTTGGAATCAACCTAATTTACTTTCTATTTTGTATATGCTTATTTATGTGCAGGCTGTTTATTTTGTAAGGATGTGAGCTTCTTGAGAATAGGGACTATTTCATTCTTGTTTTGTATCTCCCATGATTAGCACAGTGCCTGTTATATAGTAGGTGCTAAATAAATGCTTGTTAATTGATTATAGTATGGTTATCTTTTGTAATCTATTTTCAGGAGAGAGATAAAGCTGCCAAGGTAATTCAAGCTGCTGTAGTCAAATTCCTGGCCCGAAAACAAATGAAGAGACTTTTTAATGCAACAGTAATTATTCAGAAATACTGGCGAAGATACTTAGCACAGAAGGAAATGTTGACATTAAGGAAAGCAAAACTGGAAAAAACTCAAAATCAATCAGCAGTGGTTATTCAGGTATTTTGGACTGGTATAGTAGCATTTAAAGCATCATTTTGAAGTTCCATTCTTGGAAAATGTATACTTCGATTTAAGTTTAGGGTATTGTATCACTATATTTCTTGTTATGTTCATTGGCATTTCTTAAATAGCTAGGAGTGGTTTCATTCTTGTAGACTTTGCTGCTGGGGAAACTGAGGTTGGTGGATTGCTTGAGTGTGGTAGTTCTGAAATGCAATAGGGCTAAAGCCCATAGGGCAATAAGAGTGTTTGTACTAAATCTGATGTTCTTCTGGGAGTAGAGAACCACCAGGCTGCTGAAGGAAGGGGGATCTCTTTTGGGTTGGAAAAACAGCAAGTTAAAAGTTCTATGCCAATCAGTATTGGGGTGCGTGTATGTGTGTATGTACAAGTATGTATATGTGCATATGCGTGTGTGCGTGTGTGTGTGTGTGTGTGTGTGTGTGTGTGTGTGTGTGTGTGTTGAATCATACTAGGGTGGTCCCTGTAGGCTGAGTATTCAATGACAGGGAAAATCTTGATAATAAAATTTTTTCTTTTGGTTGGGGTTGGGGACAGAGTGGGAATGCACTTGAAATTAGGTTGGGATTACTGAAAAGTGAACTGTTTCCCGGATACAATGTAGCCTGCTCTCTTTTTGCTATTTAATTTTGGGACGAGGGGTGCTATATGGCTTTGAATTATAAAACACTGCAAGCTCTGAAGAATTAAAGTTTTGGAAGTGGGGGTTACCCAACTGGCACTGGAAAGATCTAAAGTTGGGCTTCAGGGTGTAGCATTATTTTACAGTGACTTGAGAGTCCTGTGGTATAAGAGATGTAATCAAAGAAATGTATAACTGGAAAAGAGGTGGACCTATTATGTGTTGAGAGTAAGGGATATGACAGACTGATTACTAGAATGATACACATGGGATTGCAAAAGAACTGCCTTCAGTGTATTATTAGGTAGATTTTCCATGGAGAAGCTGTAGAAGGACATGTGTAAGAATCATGCAGAGTGAACAAGTATAGGTGGGTTGCTGTTTGCACTGTGGAAGGTAGTACCTACATTGACCACATAGATTTATTGAAGGGTTGAATGTTTTAATTATACAGCATGATTGGAGAAATGTAGCATATTCCAGATAAATATAGTTTAGTATTTGAGGAGGAAGTCATCAAAATATAGCTACACTATCATAAAAAAGGTTGAAATAACTGCAAAATGTATATTTTCTCATGTAAATGAAGTATACTAAATATAATTTTAACCTTTTCTTGATGACACAAAATATCTGTTTTGCTATATTATATTGTAATAAAGTGACAACCCCAGGGATTACTGAAGAATGTAAGACTATTTGCCAGGAGCCAAATAATCCTAGAGGACTGTGATTTTCTGGCTTTGTTTTCTCTCTCCTTCCTTCCTCTCTGTCCCTGTCTCTATTTCTTTTTCTTTGTTCCTGGTTATCAAGGGAGGCTAGATAAGAAAGCTTATTAAATCAGTTATCTAAATTTTCTGTATGCCAAGTGCTTAGTTAAGTAACTTCTGTGGAAGTGCATAAATTTTATTTTAGGTGCTTTACTCCTCTTTTAGAAAAGGTCTTTTTTGTTTGTTTGGTGTTTTATTTTGTTTTTGCTTATTGCAGATCCAGAAGTTCAATCCCCAAAGACTGAGGTGCTAGGGAGTTTGATGGATTATTGTAGTATTCATCTGTTTTCGGTTTTTGTAAGGTGGGACACACTACTGACTGTTGTGATAAATAATTATACTCTAGGAAGAGGCTGATGGAATATTCTTTGGAATAAAAATGAGGAAATTTTTAATCATAGAAATTTTTAGATTTAATACCATAGGGTTTGCTTTACAACATTTTCAAGTTATGAGTATCCTTTTTTGACATCAAAATTTTGCAGACCTTGAAATGATGGTAGTTTTTGCTGGTCTGTGTTGACTGAGAATTAATTTATATTTTATAATCAAAATAATATCCACAGATATCTGAAGAATAGTTACACATATAAATTATGTATATTTTTCTTTTGGTTGGAGTTGGGGATGGAGTGGGGATGCACTTGAAATTAGCTTGGGAGACGTGCAGTCTACACAAAGTATATTAAATTGTCGCTTGAAATGTCTGGGTGCGGAGTAATAGATTGGTACACCAGTCTGCACTGGTGTGTGGCCCAAAGGTTCTGAATTCTTGCAGAATTAGAACAGAGAAACTAATAGAATCATCATCCTTTAGAGATGAAACAGGGCATGCCACATCCTTTTGAAAATAAGGAAACTAGGGTTAAAGTTTCCTTTGCTCATTTGAATTCTGGGTTGAGTTAGAATGTGAAAAGTTTCTGGTACAATACTAGGTATCCTGAAGCTAATCCATAGATATGATACTACTGTTGCCATTTACCCTTGATTGTGTCTTTCTACTTCTGGTATGAGATTGAGGTGAAAGCGATAGCTTAGTTTTTATTTTAGTTATTATTGTAAGCTTTGTTATTGACTTTGGAATTCACCTGAAAGGCAAATGATGAGATATACTTAACTCTTACTAGTTGCATTTTAAATAGAAACATTTATAATCTTGAGGAAGACTGAAGGGAAGATGTTTATTTTCTAGGGTTGTCAACAAGTTAGCCTTTGATTATGTTAATGATATGATACTTATTTCCAGAAGTATTTGGAAAATATTAGTATTCTATCATGATGCCATAGCACATCCTCGTATCAGATGGTAAGCTGTTGTTGAAAGTTGACTGTTCTTGAATTTGTATTTTTATACCCACACCTGTCATGGTGACTGGCATGAATGAAAGAAAAGCATTTGTTAAATGCTGTATATGTGCCAGGCAATTATAAAGGACTAGAGATACAAATACAAGCAAAGAAGGAGAGCACCTGCCCTCAAGGAGCTTCCATTTAATAGGGGAAGACAATACATGTAGTAGCATTAGCCAAAGATGAGTGTTTTGGACCAGGAATTCAGAAGGCTGCTTACTGAAGTGACAGGGCAATTGATTGACATATCAATTCCAAGAACGATAGTATTGATTATAAATGATAGTTTATTATTGTAATATACTAGGTACTTATTATTATTATTTGATTAAAATATATTTACAAAAGGAGTCAAAATCATTGTTCCCAAATATCCAGAATTAAAGAAACATTTCTAGATCTTGCATTTTACTTTTTGATGTTATATGTGAAATAAGTTTACATTTTCTTATAGTTTTGAAGTTAGGCACAGTAAAAAGAAAGAATCCACTAATAGTTCATGTTGTCATTCTTACATTTTGATATAGGTTAGAGGGATGAATGTCTTTGCTTATTTTTCATTGTTTCTTTAAAATTTGTTTTTCAAAAAGTAGGAAAAGCTAGCTATTTAGAAGTAATAAAAATGAAAATGTACATATTTACTTTGTTTTCTCTTTTAGGCTTTTTGGAGAAGATATTCTATTAGAAAAAGGTTTCTGAAATTAAAATATTACACCACCATTCTTCAAGCTAGAATAAGAATGCTGATGGTTGTTGCTGCTTTTAAACACCATCGTTGGGCTGCTGTTACAATTCAGAGGCATTGGCGAGCTTGTTTGAGAAGAAATGAAGACCAACAAAAATACAAAATGCTCAAGTCTTCAGCATTGATAATTCAGTCTGCTTTCAGAAGATGGAAAAGACATAAAATAGAGCGTCAAACCAAAGCCATCATAGTGTTGCAAAGAACTTTCAGAAAATGGAAAGTCAGGAAACAAACTAAGGAGGAAAAAGCAGCTATTATGATTCAATCATGGTATCGAATGCAGAAACTGATGAAGAAATATAGACACATCAGATTGTCTGTAATTGTCATCCAGAGCAGATTCAGATGCATACGGGCCAAAAAGTTATATACTGAAAAGAAGAAATGCATATTGACTATTCAGAAGCATTATAGAGCTTATCGGAAAGGAAGGACTGAAAGGACAAACTATTTACAAAAACGCAAGGCAGTTATACAGCTTCAAGCAGCTTTCAGGGGAATGAAAGCTCGTCAATTATGTAGAGAAATAAAAGCTGCTTGTGTTATTCAGTCACACTATCGTACTTACATTTTGAAAAAGAAATTTCTAAGAATGAAACATGCCATAATAATGTTGCAGGCATTTATCAAGATGAAACAAGCACGTAAACAGTATTTAACTTTAAGAAAATCTGCACTGTGTATCCAGCGATGGTACCGTTCCAAAATATATGCTGCACAAATCAGAGATGAATATCAGCAATTACGGGAATCTTGCATTAAATTACAGGCTGTTGTGAGAGGGCACCTGGTTCGTAAGCAGTTATGTTTACAGAGAAAAGCTGCTACTTTGCTGCAGTCTTACTTTAGAATGAGAAAGGAGCAACAACACTACCTTCGAATGTATAGAGCTACAGTTTGTATTCAGAATCATTACCGTGCGTACAAAGTACAAAACTATGAGAGAGAAAAATTCTTAAAAGTAAAAAAGGCAGTTGTTTGCTTGCAAGCAGCATATAAAGGTTATAAAATCCGTAAAATGCTCAAGCAGAGATCTGCTGCTGCTCTTAAAATTCAAACTGCTTTTAGAGGTCACAGCAAAAGATTGAAATATCAAGCCATACTTAAGTCTTCTATCAAGATTCAACAGTGGTACAGAGCACAGAAGACGGGTTATGAAACAAGAATGAAATTCTTAAAAACAAGAGCAGCTGTGATTTTTCTTCAGTCAGTTTATCGTGGTTGGAAACTTCGGAAGTCAGTCCAAAGGGAACACAATTCTGCAATTATCATTCAGTGTGCTTTTAGGAGGGTCAAAGCTCAGAAGAAATTCAGATTGATGAAAAATGCTGCATTGACCATCCAACGGCATTTTAGAGCAAACATTTTAGAAAAGAAGCAGCGCAAAGAATACACTGACCTTTATTGTGCTGTTTTGAGGCTTCAGGCAGCTTGGAGGGGAAGAGCAGTAAGAAGACAAATTAAAAGACAAAAGCAATCTGCTGTCATCATACAGTCATGCTTTAGAATGTATATATACCGGAAGAAATGGAAAACCATGAAAACAGCTGCTCTTCAGATCCAAAGGTATTACAAGGCTTACAAGAGTGGAAAGAAGCAGTATTCTCTATATTTAAAAACAAAAAAAGCTACGATCATTTTACAATCTGCTTTTCGTGGTATGAGAGTAAGAAAACAAATGAAAGAGCTCCACAAAGCGGCTATAATTATTCAGGCTAAATATAAGTCTTATAGTGCAAGGAAGAAATATTCATCCCTTCAAGCTGCAGCTGTCACAACACAGAGACGGTATCGAGCTCTTGTCAAAGCAAACCGCCAACGCTGGGAATACCTTATTTTAAGGAATACGACTATTAAAATGCAAGCTGTTTATAAGGGTGTACGAGTAAGAAGACAAATTCAACACATGCACAAGGCAGCCACTTACATTAAAGCTGTGTTTAAAATGCATAAGTTAAAAATGAAATATAGAACTATGAGAATGGCTGCTATTGTAATTCAGGTGAGATACAGAGCATATCGTCAAGGTAAAGCACAACGTGGAAATTACTTGACACTTCTGCATTCGACCATTATTCTTCAAGCAGCTTTTAGAGGCACAAGAGTACGCCAAAAATTAAGAAAGATGAAGGTTGCAGCAACAGTTATACAGTTACACTATCGAAAGTACATGCAACAAAAGTATTTGGGTGAGTTATGCAAGGTGACTCAACTTTTACAGCAGCACCATTGTGCTATCAAAGAGAGAAACATATCTGTTTGTAAATACAGTGTTATGAGACATTCAGTTGTTTGCATTCAGGCAGCATTTCGGGGTATGAAAACAAGGCAACACTTGAGAGTAATGCAGTTAGCTGCAACTCTCATTCAGAGGAGGTTCAGGTCTTCAATGATACGAAAAAGATACCTTTTGCTCAGGAGGGCAACAATTTTAATTCAGCGAAAGTATCGAGCAACAGTTTGTGCCAAGCGTGAATTTCAAGAGTATTTGTGTTTACATAAGGCAGTTATTGTTCTTCAGTCACATTATAGACGATTTATGGTAAAGAAAAAGATGAAAGAGATGCACCAGGCTGCTACTATTATCCAAACTGCATTCAGAAGGCACAGAGCATATGTTTCATATCAAGCCATGAAACCTCCTTCCCTCATGAGTAGACAGCGTTCCTGTGTCTGCAGGGAAACAGAACTACAAATGGAAAATTATCTAAAGCAACAAAATTCTGTTGTGGTTATCCAGGCTGCATACAGAGGAATGAAAGTTTGTCAGCCTTTACAAAAAAAGCACCATGCAGCAGCCATAACACAGAGCTCTTATAGAATGTATGAACAGAATTGTTACTGTCAAGATATACAGTGGGCTACTAAAGTAATGCAGAAGAGACACAGAATAAATAAAGCAAGAAAGAAAGCACTGCAGCATTGTTTCATCATGAAGAAAGAAGCAACTTGCATTCAGGCAGCTTTGGGGGCCACAATGACTAGTGAAGAAAGGCAGGAACAACATCTAGCTCCAGTTGGTGTCCAAAAACATCTTAAAGTTCACCGTAGCAATGTCTCCCTTAGGGAAGCAACAGGTCTTCAGAGGAGATACAGCGCATCCAGTATGACATGTGTACCCACCAAAGGACTTACTTATATACAGTCTACTTACAAAGACCTCAAGCCACAAGGGAATTTTCTTCATATGCATCAGGCTGCTACGCTAATTCAGGCCACCTTCCGAATGTACAAAGCCAGAGTTGCCTATCAAACCATGAGAACTGCAGCTATTGTCATACAGACTCATTATAGGTTATATTCCAAAACAAAAATTGACCGAAATACATTTTTAATGACACGAAAGTCTATTCTAACTATTCAGGCTTATTTCAGAGGCTTGCAGGCTCGACGGGAATTTAAAAACATGTTAGAGAGAGAGATGGCAGCAATTGTTATACAGTCAGCATTTCGTCATTATAAGACAAAGATCCGATTTAAAGCGGCTCAGGGTGCCTCAGCTGCGTTTCAGAGTTGGCAAAAACCCTCTCAAAATACTCTTTTGCAGAAAGTGCCATATCCACAAAGAATAGCCGAAAGGACAACTCATTATACTTTTCATGAAATGATTGCAAGAAACTTAGTAAAGCAAAATGGTGATGACCAGAGAATTAGATCTTTCCTTCGTATGGCCATGTATCAGAGAAAATTTTTCCAGCAAATACGATCTGCTATCATATTACAGGCATATTTAAGGAGGTGGCAAACCAGAAGGCAGATTGAATTGTATAGAAAATCAGCATTGATTTTGGAGAATCATTATAGAGCATATTTGTCTTCAAAACACCAAAGGAAAGTTGATTTACAAACCCAGAAGAGCATTATAAGAATTCAAGCTAGAGTGAAAGGATTTATTCAACGGCTGAAGTTTCAGAAAATCAAGGACAGCACCATAAAAATTCAGGTATTTATAAATGGCATTTCCGAAAATACTATCTTTTTATCCCACTGTGGTAGGGTTATATCTGCTCCATTTGAAACCTAGGGATACTTGTTTCATCCATGTATCTCTTTCAACAGCTTAATATGATCTGTGTTAATGTGGCTTGAATGACTGGGAAGGTTTTCTTTTTCAGGACAAAGTTCCAACTAATCTATATAGTTATACTACATGCTTATAGGTCAGATAGGACTGTTACCACTCCTTTACTAGTTTATCTTCTGTTTCACTAGACTACTTCTACTGAAAAGCAAATGATAGAGTGGATAGAGAATCATCCTTGAAATTAGGAAGACCTGGGTCTGGTTTCTGCCTCTAACTTTGGTTTTCTGATTCAAGATAAGTCACTCAGTGCTCTAGGCAACTTTCTAAGACTTTTAAGTTTCAGAGACATTGCTTACCTGCATTTATAGAAAGACCTTCCTCATCCAGGACTTTCATGTACTAGTGAAATCACAGGTCCAGTCCCTATTCCTATCTTCCTGTTCACTTACACTGATCAGAAACATGTAACACTTTTACACATTTTTTTTCAGGACAGTGTGAATCTCTAGAATTCCATTGAACCTTCTATTTAAAATAACTCTATATTGCTCTAATTTTGCTTTTAAATTTAACTTCCTTATAAAAAATAAGCTGGACCATAGGATTTAAAGCTAGAAGGTAAGAATTTGACTAGGTGATTTTCAAAGTCATTTTATAGATAGTGACTAAGGCCCAGAGAGATAAATAACTTATTCAGGGTCATATAGGTATTATGTAGCAGAATCAAGATTTGTAGCGAGGTTCTTCCTGTCTCAAAGCAGAAATGTATTAGAGGTGTAATAGTTAGGTACATTTAATGTTTCAAACAGATAAGGTATGCTAATATAAATAGTATTAAATTGGAAATCAGGATACAGATTTTAGAAACTATTGTGCCACAGATGTTGTCAAATCAACAAGCTTTTGTTAAGCACCTACTGGGCACTGTACTAAACACTCAGAATGCAAAAAAAGGCAAAAGATGGTCTTTTCTCTAAAGGAGCTCACAATTGAATGGTGGAGGTAATATGCAAACAACTATGTACAAAAAAGATTATACAGGATACATTGGAATTGATCTCAGAAAAAGCTTCTTCCAGAAGATCAAACTTTAGCTAAGATTTGAAGGAAGCCAGGGAAGTCAAGAGGCAGAGATAAAGAGGGAATCAGTTTTAGGTATCAGGACCAACCAGGGAAAATGCGTGTAGTTGGAAGATGGGAATATTGCGTGCCAGGAAAGGGCCAATGTCTGCATTACAAATTACGCGAAGAAGGAGAAAGATATAAAGAAACTGGAACAGTCACTTCTGGGGGAGTGGTAATCTCCCTCTCCGCCCCCCCACCCCCACCTCTCTTCCCCATTGAACAAAAATCCTTTTAACAAATAGTCATAGTACAAAAAAAATCAATTCCTGTGTTGGCCATGATCTAAATAGCCTCTCTGTCAGGAGATGGGTAGCATCCTTCATCTTTAGGCCTCTGGTATGGAGGTTTATCCATTGTGTTGATCAAAATTCTAAAATCTTTCAAAATTTTATTTTTAATGTTGTCTTTATATAAAATTCTTCTCATTTCACTTTGTGTCAGTTCTTAGAGGTCTTCTCTGAAACTATCCATTTTGTTATTTCTTATGTCTCATTAATACTACATTGCAGCTAAACACTATAAATTGTTTAGCTATTCGTCAATAGGTGTGGACCTTTTAATTTCCAATTTCGTCTACTATGGAAAAAATTACTATAAATATCTTTGGACTTAGGGGTCATTTTTTCCTTCATAGGGGTTCCGTCAAGTTCTAAACCAAGAGCCCATGATCCAAATAAACTCAAATTATATATCAGTTTAACAAAACCTTTGATTAAGTACGACAGCTCTATTTTGGCGTATAGGATTAGGTAGGTAGATGCCTCTTATGCTTAAAAATGTTCCTGTTTCCAAAATGACTTCTCTCTCTCTACTTAATCAAAACTACCCTTCCCGCATTATAGATTATCCCAGCCAACATTAGGAAGAAAGCAGTCATAGAATCATGAATTAGAGCTAGAGGGTAATTATGCCTTAGACACCATTGAATTTTTTGTCCTTGCTTTATTTATGAGAAAATGGAAGTCCAGAGAGACTTGTCTCAAGGTCATATAGCAAGTTACTGACAGTTGGGCCAGAGGCAATGGGGTTAGGATTTAAAATAACTACAGCCTAGGTTCTCTGACCCCAGTCCAATTCTCTTTTATGATAATGCACTGGTTCCCAAATGCAACCACTTCTCATTATGTTAATTTATGCTAGAGTATCAATGACTGATAGCTCATCAACCCTTATAAATGTATTTTATATTCTTCTTACCCTAAATAAATATTTGATTAAGAAGACATTTCAGTGGAATATTTAGATAGGAACTCTAATAGGTTGATGGGCCCTTCTTGAAAATGACTCGTGTGTTATCAAAGATTCTTATCAGTGATTTAAATGAAGGCACTGATGGTAGGAATAAAGATGTCAACCAGAAATTGGATAACAGGAAGAGAGGGTGGGCAAGTCATGTGACGAGAAAGAGGGATGATTTGTGAAAAGCTGGAAACATCCTCCAGATGAAGTGAAGAAGGCTTCTAGTGCATTGGGTTGAACCGCCTCCCTTCCCCTCCCAACTGTAGTAAACTTTTGGGAGATACGAACAAGCAAGCATGTATAGTTTATGATCTTCAGCACTAGAATGAACTCCTGAACTGACAAGATCTCAGATCTATTTAAAATATGGATGAAATGTTGATGGAATTTACAGATGTCATAGAGCTGGGAAGAATAACTGACACAGGATTATAGAGTCTGCATGTAAAACTGTTTCTACAAGTTAGAGCAATGGACTTAATCTTTAACAAAAACAAAATATAAAACTTTAGGCTCAAGATGGGTAAGGCATAACTAGACCATGGTTTATCTGAAAAATTACCTTTCATTTTGGTAGACTGCAAATTCATAAGTCAATATTGTCTCATGACAGTCCAAAAAAACTAATGTAATCATAGGTTGCATTAATAAAAGCAGTATCAACAGCTCTAGAGTCAGCTAGGTAACATAGTGGTTAGAGCATTAGGCTGGAATTGGGAAGACTTAAGTTCAAATCCAGCTAGACACTATTAGCTGTAGAAGCCTGGGCAAGTCACTTCACCTCTTCATGCCTCAGTTTCCTCAACTGTAAAATGGGGATAATAATAATACCTCCTGGGTTTATTTTGCGAATTAAATGAGAAAATATTTTTAAAGTGCTATGCATAGTGTTTGGCACATAGTTGGCTCTTAATAAAGGCATTGAGGGCACAATCATTCTTTGAACCACGAAGGTTTGAGTCATCCTCAACTCTTCTTTATCCCTTCTCTAGTCCCTTTATTATCTCCCTTGTATCTGCCCCCTTTTCTCCACTCACACAACTGTGAACCTCTTACTTGTGCTACTGCAGTATTTTCCTAATTCATGTCCCTGCATTCATTCTCTCCCCTCCATCCATCACATCTCTACCAGACTGATAATTAACTTAAAGCACAGATTGTACTGTTACTTGCCTGCTTAAGATGCCCCAGTAGCTCCGTATTGCCTTAGAATAAGATATAAGCTCCTCTATTTGGCATTTGAAGTCCTTCGCAATCAGGCATTGGCCTCCTTTTCCAGACTTACCCATATTACCACTCCCTTTCACAAGTTCTGTAACAGCCAAAGTGGCCTTCATTGCTTTTCCCTCTTTACAACATTCTAGTTCCTGTGGTACCTTCCCTTAGATCTCTTTAAGGACCATCTCCTATACACTGTCTATCCTTATCCCCAGCTCCAGTTACTAGTGTCTGTGCCCCCATTATTTACTCTGTATTGACTTGGAGTCAGCTGGTGGTAGAGGGGGTGGGACTCTAGGCTTGGAGTCAGGAAGACCTAAGTTTGAATTCTGTCTCAGACACTTAATAGCTGTATGACTCTGGGTAGGTCACTTAACTTCACTCAATCATGGTTTCCTTATGTTACATGAGGATAATAGCAGCATCTATCTCACAGATTTGTTGTGAGAATGAAATGAATGTGTGAATGTGTAAAGTGCTTTGATAACTTTAAAGCACTATATGTTAGCGGTTATCATTATCATTGTGATATATTTTGTAGTTACTTATCTGTACATATATTGTCTCTCACTAGAATTTAAATTTCTTAAAGCAGTAGATGGTCATTTTTGTTTTTGTATCCCTAGTGTCTAGCACTAGTACATACTTAATAAATGCTTGTTGAATCAGTGGTCAGATTGAGAAGTAGAGTGGAGGAAGGGAGGGAACAAGTATTTATTAAACTATTATGTACAAGGCATTTTTCTCAGTGTTATACTATTATTACTTCATTTGATCCTTAAAACAACTTTGGGAGGTAGGTGCTATTATTGCCCCCATTTGACAGGTGAGAAAACTGAGGCAGACAGGTGAAGTGACTTGCCCAGGGTCACACAGCTAGCTAAGCATCTGAGGCTGGATTTGAACTCAAGTATTCCAGATTCCAGGCCCAGTGCTCTCTCCATGGCACTATTTGCTGCCTCTCTCATCAGAAGAAAGCAGTAGTGCCCTAGAGCTCATGTAGTTACAGCAAGAGTGCTGGCTTTGGGAGCAGGAGGACCTGGGTTCAGCTTCTACCTCTAACACACTGTCTTTGTCGCTGAACCTCTCTGATGATCTGTACAAGGCCCTTCACAAACCTTCCAAATGTGTTGTGTAAATGTCACCATTACTCAATTCTGCATGTGTTTGAAACATTGCCTTGAGTTCTGGGCATCATATTTTAGGAAGGATATTGGCAAATATAAGAAGAGAAAGCATGATATAAGAGTGCCAGAAACCATACAATATTGGCTGAAGAAGCTGAAAATGCCTAGTGTGGAGAAATGACAAGTAGTTATGTTCAAGTATTTGAATAATTGTCATGTGGAATACTTTTTCTGTTAGCTTCAGAAAGCAAAACCATGATGTGTGGGTAGAAGTTGCAGAGATCAATTTCAATTTCACATAAGAAAAATTTCCTCATAATTAGTGTATCCAAGAGTGGAATGGATTGCTTCAGAAAGAAATGGGTTCTCACTGTCACAGGAGGTCTTCAAGGAGGGGCTAGATGACCATTCATTAGGTTTTTCTAAAGGGAATTCTGGTTCAGTTAAAAGTGGAATAGGTGACAAAGTTCTGTGTCTCATGTATTATACATGATTTATTTGCTTTATTATCATCTGTGTGTTATACTATTTTTTTTTCTTAAAATGAATTGAAAAATTGATCATATGTTTGTTCTGTTTTTTTAATAGGCTGTATGGAGGGGATATAAAGCTAGGCAGTTTTTACGTAAAGTGAGAGCCGCCCAAAAAATTCAAGCCTGTTTCAGATGCTCCAAAGCTCGCAAAGAATATCTAGCTATGAAAAAAGCTGTTCATATCATTCAGAATTTCCTCTATACAAAATTACAGAGGACCTGGTAAAGTATCATTACTCATTCATATGTGAGATTGTGTATATGTTTGGATGAGAATATTTAAGAAATAATTGACCTTCTTTTGGCCTGTTTTACCTTGATTGTTGTTTATATTCCATATTTTACCATTCCTATGCCAGAATTTTTTTTCTTCAAAGAGTAAAAATCCGATCAATTTCTGTTTCATGATAGCACTTTTTTCGTTACAAAAAAATTTTGTAAAATTCACCAAGCAGCTATCAAAATACACTCTGTATTCAGACTTGTAGGTATTAGGCTTGAAGGGTTGGGAGAGTATATAATTTAGATGAAGCCTAGAGAATGCTTCACGGATGAGGTTGCACTTGAGTTGGGATATAAAGGATGGGCAAGACTTCAAGTGGTGAGATAGGTAGTCTCTCCAGTTAGATGTTAGCTCCTTGAGGACAGGGATGACCTTTTGCCTCCTTTTGTATACCCAGCACTTAGTGCAGCGCTTGGCACATAGTAAGTACTTAATAAATATTTGTTGATTTATGAATATTCTCTCTCTCTCTCTCTCTCACACACACACACACACGCGCACACACACACCTCCCCCTTGAGCTAAATCCCATATCACTAGCTACCTATGGAACATTCCAACTTAGATGTGCTGGAGCCTGATTGTATGTAATTTACCTCCCCTTACTCCCAAGATGCAGTGAAACTGGCCTTCTCTTTGTTCCTCACACATGATAGCCTGTTTTCCATCTCCATGTCTTTGTGTTAGCCATCCCCACACTGGGAATACACTTGTTCCTCTCCTCATAGAATCCTTCTTTTATTTCAAGATGCAGTTTCAGTATCATTTTCTACTTGAAACCTTTCCTGACTACCTTGTATTTATTCTCCATATTTATTCTGTATATACTATAAATCCTTACAAGTAGGGATTATTTCATTTTTTGTATTTGTATCCCCAGTGCCTGGAAAATGGTAGGTGCTTGATAAATGCTTGTTAATTGATTCTTATACTCTTTATAAGTAAGAATTAGCTCCATAAAGTTGCTAAATTGGCATATCCTTTGGACCTCTGTTCCCCTAATGAGTTTATCTGCTCTTTTTTTTTTAAAGCTTTTACTCAACTCAATAAACATTTATTAAGTGCATACTGTGTGCCAGGCACTATGCTTTAAGTTCAGCCAGAAATGAACAATAATCATTAGATATGCTTTTCTTGAAAAATGCAAAAATATTTCACATGTATGAACATTATCTTTTGATTCAAAAGCCAAATTTGAAGAGTGTGTGTGTCTGTGTGTGTTTCTACATAGATTAAATCAACTATGATTTGGCTGCCTTCCTAAAATATTTTGTCTGTTCTTCTCACTCTGTGATGCCACCCCATTTAAAGCATCTCAGAAAGATAATAGTGCCTCCAGTTTCCAAAATCTTTCACGGAAGGAAATTTTTCTTTATATCTAAGGTAAAACCCCCACATTGCTATTTAGGCCTATTTTTTTTTTCTTTTGAACCATATTGGTGAGCACTTGAGGAGCTTATCTACTCTAAGTTTTAACTATCACTTGTATGAAAATAATTTACCGTATACATCTCTAGTTCTGACCTCTCAACTTTTTTCTTATTGTTGTTCATCCTTCATTTTTGAGGAGGACCAGTGACATCATGGAGTGCTGTCTTGACTTGTGTATGAATTAGATTTAAGTGAGACAGAGTTGCACAAAGTTGTCAGTCTCATTCTCTATTCCTGAGTCATCGACATGCAGTTACAGAACAGAAGTCAAGATGACTGGCAATTGCCCAGAATTCAGCCGATGACCTTGGTGTCTGATGCCCGACCAAGGTCTAAGGGCTCCACAGCTCCTGCTTCAGCTGCCTTCATGGTCGTTGAAACAAATTGTTCTCATCCATCCATTCTGCTGGGGAAAGAGTTCACATGTTTAGGGTAGACATCCTCTTAACTCAGCAGCAGGTTTGAAGCCCATTGGTGACCCTCACCCTGGTTTAGCCAATCTGCTTAGTGTGATCACTGCATGCGCTACAGCTTCTTGGAGTCATTGGTGGACTTTGGGTAGAGGTGGATGTGCAGCCCTGCAAAGGGCTCAGCAAGCCCTCATACCCGAGGTGCTAGATCTCCCTGAACATCTCATGCACTCATTCTAGTCTCTAGCTTCCCATAGCATGTGTTCATTAGGCTTCCTAACAATGCTTAAAACTCATCAAATTTGTATCTTCTTTTCCAAACTAGCAGTCTTTCTCCATTTGCCTATTATTGTTATGCCATCGCATCTATGATCTCAGAATTATCTTTGACTTCCTTCACTTTCCAGTTTCATGTAAAGCCTATTTTTTCCTTTGAAATATTTCCCACATCTTTGATCTTTACTTCCTAATTTCTTTAGCTACTTGCTTTGTCCAGTCTCTCATTATTGGATCCCTACAGCAATTTCTTTGGTGGACTCCCTACCTGTCAGCACTCCTTTCTTCATTCAGTCCAATCTATCCATAGCTGCCAAAATCATAGTATTTCTTGTATGCTATTTTATCGGATCATTAATGTCAGAAATCTATAATGTTCCTTAGCTGAAGTGCTCTCTTGCTTTCTCTTTATCTGGTTCAAGATTTATTTTCTGTAAGAGGTTTCCCCTATTAACCTTCCCAAACTGTTATTCCCCTGATCTATACTCCTCTCAGCACTATATATAATTTAGGTACCATGTTAGTTTTAATTTTCTTTTATTCTCTACTTACTTCTTTGTATTTGCCTACTCCACCCAATTCCATTGTAGGCTTCTGGAGAGATCACATTTTCTCCTTTTTAAATTCCCCATAGTCATACTGTGCTGTCCATATAGCAGGCCCTTATTAAGAAGTACTAGCCAAATGGCTGAAGTTCGCTTTGAGGAGGAATTAACAGTCACTGTGGCTTATTTTAGGTTTTTGAACATTAGACTTTCAACAATTACTATTCAGAGAAGGTGGAGAGCTACTGTTGTTGCAAAGAGGGCTCGTGAACGCTTCCTATGTATGAGAGAAGCTACAATCAAAATTCAGTCAGCTTATAGAGGACATTGTGTTAGAAATCAGATGATAAAAGTAAGTATTAAATGTAAGTCTGTGCTTTAATTTTCATACATCTGAAATTCAACTTAAAATTTCTTTTTTTTTTGGTGATCATTTTCTTTATTTGATATTTTTCACTTTTCAGCATTGATTTCCACAAGATTTTGAGTTACAAATTTTCTCCCCATTTCTACCCTCACCCCACTCCAAGATGGCATATATTCTGATTGCCCCATACCCCAGTCAGCCTTCTCTTCTATCACCACCCCCCCTCCTTCCACTCTCCCCATCCCTTTTCCCCTTATTTCTCGTAGGGCAAGATAGATTGCTATGCCCCATTGCCTATATATCTTATTTTCCTGTTGCATGCAAAAACAACCTTTTGGGGGGGGGGGCAGCATCTGCTTTTAACACTTTGAGTTCCGTATTCTCTCCCCTCCTCCCTCCCCACTCACTCTCCCTAAGAAGGCAAGCAATTCAACATGGGCCACACATGTATCATTATTCAAAACACTCCCAGAAGTAGTCATGTTGTGAAAGACTGACTATATTTCCCTCCCTCCTATCCTGTCCCCCTTATTCAATTTTCTCCCTTGACCCTGTCCCTTTTCAAAAGTGTTTGCTTTTGATTACTTCTTCCCCCTATCTGCCCTCCCTTCTATTGTCCACCTTTTTTATCCCCTTCCCCCTACTTTCATGTGGGGTAAGATACCCAATTGAGTGGGTATGGTATTCCCTCCTCGAGTCAAATCCAATGAGAGCAAGATTCACTCATACCCCCACACCTACCCCCTCTTCCCTTTCAACAGAGCTACTTTTTTTGCCACTTCTGTGTGAGGTAATTTACCCCATTCTATCTCTCCCTTTCTCCCTCTCTCAATATATTCCTCTCTCATCCCTTAATTTGATTTTTTTTTAGGTATCATCCCTTCCTATTCAACTCACCCTGTGCCCTCCACATATGCGTGTGTATATATATATATATATATATGTATATACACACACATATGTATATACATGTATATATGTATATTCCCTTCAGCTACCCTAATACTGAGATCTCATGAATTACACACATCATCTTTCCTTGTAGGAATGCAAACAAAACAGTTCAACTTTAGAAAGTCCCTTATGATTTCTCTTTCTTGTTTACCTTTTCATGCTTCTCTTGATTCTTGTGTTTGAAAGTCAGATTTTCTATTCAGCTCTGGTGTTTTCACTGAGAAAGCTTGAAAGTCCTCTATTTTATTGAAAATCCATATTTTGCCTTGGAGCATTATACTCAGTTTTACTGGGTAGGTGATTCTTGGTTTTAATCCTAGCTCCATTGACCTCTGGATATCATACTCCAAGCCCTTCGATCCCTCAGTGTTGAAGCTGCTAGATTGTGTTTATCCTGATTGTGTTTCCACAATACTCAAATTGTTTCTTTCTGTCTGCTTGCAGTATTTTCTCCTTGATCTGGGAGCTCTGGCATTTGGTGACAATATTCCTAGGAGTTTTCTTTTTGGGATCTTTTTGAGGAGGCGATCTGTGGATTCTTTCAATTTCTATTTTACCCTGTGGCTCTAGAATATCAGGGCAGTTCTCCTTGATAATTTCTTGAAAGATGATATCTAGGCTCTTTTTTTGATCATGGCTTTCAGGTAGTCCAATAATTTTTGAATTATTTCTCTTGGATCTATTTTCCAGGTCAGTGGTTTTTCCAATGAGATATTTCACATTGTCTTCCATTTTTTCATTCCTTTGGTTCTGTTTTATAATATCTTGATTTCTCATAAAGTCACTAGCTTCCACTTGCTTCAGTCTAATTTTTAAGGTAGTATTTTCTTCAGTGGTCTTTTGGACCTCCTTTTCCATTTGGCTAATTCTGCCTTTCAAGGCATTCTTCTCATTGGCTTTTTGGAGCTCTTTTGCCGTTTGAGTTAGTCTATTTTTTAAGGTGTTATTTTTCTTCATTATTTTTTTGGGTCTCCTTTAGCAAGTCATTGACTTGTTTTTCATGCTTTTCTTGCATCATTCTCTTTTCTCTTCCCAGTTTTTCCTCTACTTCTCTAACTTGCTTTTCCAAATCCTTTTTGAGCTCTTCCATGGCCTGAGACCAGTTCATGTTTTTCTTGGAGGCTTTTGATGTAGGCTCTTTGCCTTTGCTGACTTCTTCTGGCCGTATGTTTCGGTCTTCTTTGTCACCAAAGAAAGATTCCAAAGTCTGAGACTGAATCTGGGTCCATTTTTGCTGCCTGTTCATGTTCCCAGCCAACTACTTGACCCTCGAGCTTTTTCTCAGGGTAAGACTGCTTGTAGAATAAAGGGTATTTTGTCCCTTTGTTCTATGTTATCTATGTACTTTGTACCTTGTGCTGCTGTTTTCAGAGCTACTTCTACACAGCAAGCTCTGCTACACCAGTGCTCCTCCTCCCCAAGAACCGCCAACCCAGACCGTGACTCAGAACCACACAGGCTCTGCACTCCCACTCTGATCCGTGGCATAATTCCTCCCACCTGGTGGGCCTGGGGCCAGAAGCAACTGCAGCTGGAAGCAGCCCCAGAGCTGCATCACTTCCGTGCCCCCAGGGCTGGGGCTGACCGAGCACTCCTTTCATTCCTTTCTAGCTGTTCTACCCAGTAACCTTCTCTGTTGTCTTTGGAGTTTGTGGGTTGGGAAGACTGGTAACTGCCACAGCTCAATGATTCAGGGCTCTGTGGCCTGTTCCGCCTGGCTCTCCTGGTCTGGTTGGTCCTGTTTCAGTTCATGCTGGGCTCTGCTCCATTCTGCTCCCAGCTCTGTGTGATAGACCCTTCCCCATGACCATCCAGGCTTTCCTGGGCTGGAGCTCTGCTTCCTTCTGTTATTTCGTGGGTTCTGCAGCTCTAGAATTTGTTCAGAGCCATTTTTTATAGGTGTTTGGTGGGGCTTGGAGGGGGAACTCACGAAAGTCCCTGCTTTCCAGCTGCCATCTTGGCTCCACCCCTCTAAAATTTTTCTTTATACACAGAACCACCATTTATATAAATGTAGTTGTCTTGAGAGACATGCTTATATTATTTATAGGATTCCAAAATTCAGAAATGGCTCACTAGAACCTAGGCTTACAGTTATTTCTGGAATCAGTCAACATTTGTTTTAGAAGAGCAAATAATAGATCAGACGTGTATAGGTCAGATACTAAAGGTACACAAGTAAATTACCATTACAAAACATAACAAATGTATTTCCATAGTCAATGGTCTGATTATTTCATTATCAGATTATTTGTTTAAAAATAATTAAAAAAATTATTTCTTTAGACATAACATTTTTCAACAAATACCGAAGTAATTTCTCCCCTTACAAAGTATAATGCTTCAGAAGTTAATTAGTTGAAAGAATTAAAAGATGCTGTTCCACTTATTTTAAGTAATAGTTAATAAAACAAAATTGCAGTCCTATAAGGATAGTAACTTGCTCAACCAATTTCATTATGTTGTTCCTGTCACTTTTGTAATTTCTTGAGAAGATGTTCCTGTACTATTCACTTTGAAGAACTACATTTTTAAAAAAATTAGCAGAAATTGACTTGATTTCTAGAATTTTATCTGTACTGCCATATAAGATCAGAAAGAATCTGAGGTATTGGAAAACTGGGCAGTTGCTCAACATACTGTGATCAGAATTGGTTTCTCATAGCTGATTACGGGCTATTCTAGTCTTTTCTCTTTAGCAGTCCTAGTCAAGTTTGTCTTTAGCAGTCCTAGTCAGTGTTTTTCACATATATATGTTTGAGCTCATTCCCTCTGCTTTCCTCTCAAACCCCCTTCCTTATATTAGTGTAAGGATGATGAGAGAAAGAATAGTTGAGTGCCGGGTCACCCTGTAATTCTTTTGTCCTAAACTATTGATTCTGAACCATTCTTAGTTTTTAACACGGACATGGTTGAAAACAAGAGTGCTGTTACTTTCCATAGATAAAAATAAATGTTACTCTTATGTAACAGCTCTAAGATTTCTTTTTTGTCTTTTTAATTTTAATAACTTACTGAGGTTGAAAATCTCCAGCTATACTGACATCTGCCTATAATAATATCGTTATTTGCCTAATGTAGAAACACAAAGCAGCCTGTTTGGTCCAGGCAGTTTATCGAGGCTATAAAAGAAGACAGAATTTTGTTCAGCTGAAATCTGCCTCCGTGATCCTACAAAGACATTTTCGAGCTAGGAAGGCTGGAAAATGTGAAAGAATAAAATACATAAGAATGAAAAAAGCTGTCCTCATGTTACAAGCTCTTGTTCGTGGTTGGTTAGTGAGGAAGAAGGTAAGTATTTTAAGATAAAATATTCCACTGATGTAAAATAATTTTTAGTAAATGTTGAATTATTTAATATACCTGTAGCTATCAATTTCTCCCATATCACTCAGAGCAGTGTTAAACGCGCACACACACACTTCCTCTTTCTGTTGCAGGAAGTCTTAACACTCAGAAAGGAAACCAAGGAAATGGGTGCATGGCATTTATGTAGCTTGTTGACAGCCAGCCCCTATCAACAACAAACAGGTCTTTGGATTTCTACCTATATAGATGTTGTGAGATTGCTCTCATTCATTTCAAAAATAACTTCGTTGGGAGTCCAGTAATATTGACCACACACTTCCTCTTTCTGTTGCAGGAAGTCTTAACACTCAGAAAGGAAACCAAGGAAATGGGTGCATGGCATTTATGTAGCTTGTTGACAGCCAGCCCCTATCAACAACAAACAGGTCTTTGGATTTCTACCTATATAGATGTTGTGAGATTGCTCTCATTCATTTCAAAAATAACTTCGTTGGGAGTCCAGTAATATTGACCTTCAATTTATGAACCACTTCCCTGGGAAAGGAATAATTACTTGAGAAAATATTAATTAGAAGCCATTTTCATTTCAGACTAAGGGGAAAAGAAATCATAGGCCCCACAGGACTACAAGGTAGTATATGGTATAATCAGAATATCAAACTGTTCTTCGTAGGAAATTATAGGGCTTAAAAGATTGATACTATTCAATTAGAATTTTTAAAATTAAGTGCTGTATATTCATATTAAAATTCTTAGAGGTATTATTCTGTTACATGTGAGCATACTACCAGAAATATTTCACAATCGGTATATAAACATCTGATTAGAATAATGTTTTTTTCCCCATTCTTGCATGTAAATTAAATTTATGAACTAAGTGATTAATTTTGTTTAATTCCCAAACCAGTTGATTTCTTGTTATTTTGGCATAACTGATTCTAAATTGAAGCAATATAGAAAACAAAAAGCAAAGCATGAATTAATTTTCAAAATATATTCATACTTTTCTAGATTTTACAGTAGAAAGCCCAAAATAAGATACTTTGCTTTTCAGCTACAGCATATTATTTCTGCTTTTAAAATTCAGAAAGCATACAAGCTTCATGCAGCATTAAAAGGAGCTGGAAAGAATATCAGTTAAGTCATTTATATCCATGTTAATTTTCATGTGAAAGAGAAATTATATAATTTGTTTAGTTTTTCTTTTAAAGTCAATCAGCATTTAAATATTTCCAAAGGCTGATGCTGAGACAGTAAAATCTTTAATGTTTTTCTATCAATGTAATGATCAGGAGCATAACTTAATGTTGTTTAGATACATATATGTGTATGTGTGTGTATGTGTGTAAGATTGTATGTTCATGTATACATTTGAACATGTATTTGAACACATGTATGTGTGTTCAAAATTTTGTTTTTTATAATGTAAAACAGAGATGCTTCCAAGTAAGAATACAACACAAGATACATATTGAAAATTGTCAGAATATAGTAAAAGGGCAGGAAGCAACTCAAGAGTATTGCATTCAAAGAAATAGAGCTGCAGCAGTGATTCAGAGAGCAACACGTAATTTCCTCTTCCGAAGACGAGAAGAAAAACTTAAAAATGGAATTTGTAAAATTCAGGTAACTGCAGATTGTGTTTTTGTTTTAGTTGAAGATACTTCAAATTTCTTTTACCTCTGAAATTTTAAAAACATGCATCAGAATAACACAATTGAAAGATTAAACAGTCTTTTGAAAAATGAAAATCTATTTCCATACCTCTAACTGGGTGGTAGGTAGCACTTAGGAATTTAAATGAGCAAAGGAATTTCTAAAAACATTATACATTTTAAAATTTAGTTTAGTTTAGTTTTACTTATTTTTAAGAGTGTATCTTCCTTATTTCTCCTACCCTGGAAGTGTGAGTGCTTCTCAGAGGCCTGATTAAGTTACTGAATAGATCAGGGGTTTTGACCTGCTCTGTTCTGCCTGGGCCTATCCTCCCCAACTTAGACAACCTGATGATTCCCATTCGCAGAGGTTCATCATATTAATTTCAAATTTAGGGTAGACATCCAGTCAGCATAGCCCACTTCAGTTCAGGATTCTGAGCTCAAGAAACCTATTGGCCTCAGCCTCTCAGTAGTGAGGATTACAGGCATGTGCTACTATGCTTGGCAACATTCCTGAATTATACTCTCACAGCGTAGCCCCTATCCGTTAAAGTAATTGAACTTCTCATTTCCAATAGACAGGATTATTAAATGGATTATTTTTAGTAACATGATTTTAATACTGACTGTAGACTAAATTGAGATCTTAGTGTAAGGGTGAGTTGACAAGCATTTTCCTGATTCACTGTATTTCCTTTTTGTGAGTATGTGTCCAGATGTAAGCTTTTATCTTGGGAAAAACAATTTGAGAATGTTAATCTTTTTCTCCCCCTACCTCAAATCTCTTTAAGGCATTATGGAGGGGATATTCATGGAGGAAGAAAAATGACTTTTCAGAGATTAAAGCCATCCGACTAAGCCTGCAAGAAGTAAATAGAAAGAGCCGAGAAGAAAATAAACTGTATAAAAGAACTGCACTGGCAATTCATTACCTTTTAAAATACAAACATCTATCATACATTCTTGAAGCCTTAAAGCATCTAGGTTAATTATCATTTTTTGTTTTTGTATTAGATAATGCATTATAGCGATGTTTCTCTCTTATGGCTAAGTAGCCATTTTCTCTCAAGAAATGTTTGCAGAATTTCAAAGTTGGGAAGTCCTCCAAAGCAGTATAATCCAGCCTCTCTGAAGAAGGGATTCTATTCAGCCGTCATTATCATCACCATCGTCATCATTGCTAACATTTATAAAGCATCTACTATGTGCTGGGCGAAGTGCTTTACAAATATTATCTCCTTTGGTCTATGAAAACTTGGCTGACTGACCGGTGGTCTTATAGCCCTCCTGGAGGACCTCCAATGAGAAGGAACCTACCACCTCCTCAGATGGCCCACACCCCTTCTATATAACTCTAACTGATAGGAAGTTTTTCCTTAGATTAAAATAATACTTACCTCTCACCCATATTTCTTAGTTTAGCCTTCTGTGGCCGAGCAGAACAATTTGAATCCCTTTTTCCACATAACTCTTCAAGCACTGGATGTCAGCTATCATTTACTGCCATTTTCTCTAGGTTAAACCATTCCTAATTCCTTCAGCCACTTGTCAGATATCATGATATCAGTCCTTCATGTGAATATCCTGGTTGTTTTCTTTTGGATACTTTTCATCTTGCTTTTATAACAGTGCCCAGCAGTGAACACAAATCTCCAGGTGTGAGCTGACCAGGGTGGAGTACATAGTACCATTATCCCTTTCCTACTCTAGTGAAGCGTAAGATTGAATTAGTCTTTTTTGGGAGGGTGGGATATGAAAGTGGGGGGTTTCTATATCACACAGTTTTCTCATTGACATTATAGTGCTTTTTTTTCCCCAAGCAAAGTGCTATCTAGACACATCTGCACCATTTTATGTAGCATCTGCCCCCGGAGTTGTTGTAAGGGTCAAAAGAAATAATATTGTAAAGTACTTGGCATATTTATTGTCTGGCACCTAGTAGGCAGGCACTAAATAATTGCTTATTTCTTTCCTTTCTTCTTGTACTTAGGAAGTTGATTCTTTTGAAGTGGAAGTACTTCTGCTTTTGGCATTGAGTGTTATAATACTTATATTTATATAGCACTCTAAAGTTTATATAACATTTCCTCAGAATAATCCCATGAAGGAAGCAATGGAAATATTATTGTCTCCATTAAAAATGCACATGAGGTAACTGAGGTACAAAGAGTTTAATTGACATGTGCATGATCACGGTTTGAATTTAATTTTTAAAGCCCATATCTTCTGACTTGCTATAAATAATCTACTATAATAAAAACTACTATAATAAAAACGTGCTAGCTATATTTTTCTAGTATATAGTGTTAGAAAATCTCAGTGTTTCAGTAATTTTTAATGTGATTTTCTTGTATTCTACTTTAAATACAAATGTATTCTATTTCCTTTTTAGAGGTTGTTACCAGGTTGTCCCCTCTTTGCTGTGAAAATATTGCTCAGAGTGGAGCAATTGCCAAAATATTTGTTTTGATTCTAAGCTGCAACCGTAGCATCCCCTGTATGGAAGTCATCACATATGCGGTGCAAGTTTTACTTAATATTGCTAAGGTACTTTTATTTTACATTCTGTTAGTGAAATGTTTCTAAGTTGCGTAATCTATCTGTTGATTAAAGGTACTTTTGTTTGTTTGCTTTTTGGCATTTTTCTCAGATATCCTTAAAACATTTCAATGGAACTTAAATTTCATCCCTAAAAGTAACTAATTTTGCTTAAGGTTTTTAGAAAATGCTTTCCTTGTTTTGGCCTAAATTTGAGCATTTCTTTGCTTAAGAATCTTAAAAGAAAAGGGGTGTGGGTGTGTGTGTGTGTGTGTGTGTGTGGGTGTGTGTGTGTGTGTGTGTTTTCCATTTTGGGTAGGACTAGATTTGTAAATTATATTAAAAATAAGATGTTCATGCCTCATAAATCATGCTGACCTGAATACCACAGCACAAAAAGCCTAAAAATTGCTAACTCGTAACATGAAAAATGTATTAAATATTATATTTTATATTAAAAGTGTATTATAGTCTTACAGATAAATAACAAAACTTATATATTTTTTCTTTTTAAAGCTAATACTTCCTCAGGTAGTACTTCTGGTCGAAGGCAATATCGTTTTTTTGAAAATTTCTCTCAAAGTACAAAATATTCTTTGCTTTAAAAGCTTGTTCGTTGTTACTTCCAAGTTCTTATTTCCACATATTTTTTAGCATTTCATTTTTTTTATCTTAAAGTCTGATAATTTCTTTTACTTGACTTAATGTAAATATTTCTGAAGTTGACTAATGTGACTCCTAATGCCTTTTACTTTCTTCAAGTATGAAAAAACAGCTCCAGCAGTTTACGAGGTAGAAAATTGCATAGACACATTATTGGAGCTTTTGCAAACATATCGAGAAAAATCTGGTGACAAAGTTGCAGACAAAGGTGGAAGTATTTTCACCAAGACATGTTGCTTGTTGGCTATTTTGTTGAAGACCTCCAGGCGGGCTTCTGTAAGTCTTGTCCGTTTCCCCTACTAACATATGTGTTTCCTGGGTATTTTTGCTTGTTTGTTTTTGGGGTTTCTTTTGAATATTTAAAAAAAAATTCAATAAGCATCTCCTGAGTGACTAGTCTTCTGTAAGGAATTATACTACAAACTTGGGTTTTAGATGTGAAAAAAATGACATTACAGCCCTTACAGAGTTTATATCCTACTAGTTGGATATATCCCCGATAAGTATAATAAAAGGAAAGCTGTGACCTTATCACTCACCTGATCAAAAATCTCCGTTGGCTCCCAGTTTTGTAAAAATAAAATAAAAACTTCTTGGTTTGACATTGGAAAACCTTTATACTATGATGCCAACCTACTTTTGCAGGTTTATCACACATGTAATATTTCTTATATTCTATATTCCAGCCAAAGACAATGTAAAAGATTTCTTGCACATGTGTCAAACTTCCCTTCAGTTTATTATTAGTGATAAGACCACTATCTAAAAAGGTTACTTCTGAAACATAGGTTAAGCTAGTTTTACCCTGAAGAATGACAGTTCTGTCCCTGGGATTTGATAGCCTCTGGCCTTGTTTATCTGGCTTCCTGATCCCATAAGGCTTATGAATGTAGAATCAAGGCTCTTCAGGTAGAATGCTGAGATGACTCAAGTTACTACACCTTGCCCTACTAATCTGACACATTTTCCATATGTAAACAAGTAAGTTCATCATTATTGAATATCCTTTCAATGCTGTGGCTGAGTAAATCAATCTCCTTTTGTTAACTGGTGAATGACCTGTGAAGAATGTTGCAGAATATATCAATTTATTACCATTTCATTTTTAATCAATTTAAATTTTGTTTGCTAACTTTTTAGGATATCCGAAGCAGACCTAAAGTTGTTAACCGAATTTGTAGTCTCTATAAACTTACAGCACGTAAGCATAAAATATGTACTGAAAGGATAATCACTAAACAAAAGATGAATCCCACAAATGGACACTTTATTCCACCAACACCTATAAGAACAAAAGTAGTTTCAAGGTAAGAATTTAAGCTTGATCTGAATTTTACTACCTTTGATGATATTTCTTTTTTAATACCTGATTCTCATTTCCTCACAGATTGAAGCCAGATTGGGTTTTAAGAAAAGATAATATGCAAGAAATTGTGAATCCTCTGCAAGCTATTCAGATGGTGATGGATACACTTGGTATTCCTTATTAATAAATCTGTAAAAACAAATTTTTTTTCTAACTGTACAGTGAGGAGAAATCTTAAAGCTTTTTGGCTTTCTTCTGTATATAGCTTTAAAAATCTGACTTTTATATTAAAATTAGAAAAATTGATATACAACAGCTGAGAACCATGAGTTATTTTACTTCATTTGATATAATGTTGTTAAAAGAATGTAATGTCAAGTTAGTATTGCACAGTAATAAATCATAATTGGTGATTTTACAATAGCATGTTCTGTCTTGTCTCTACTCTCAAAGTACAATACTAATGTGAATTTAACAGTATCTTAGGAATGGGGGTAAAGTATATTCTCCCCATTTCATAGGCAATTACAGACACATTCATTTTCCGAATCTGGTTAGTGTAATAAGTGAAGAAAGAAGAGCAATGATAATGATCTTTCTGAGTGTATGTACATTCCCATACTACTCTTATCTATAGTTCCCTTCAGTGTGTGTGCTAAAGAACCTTTATTGCTTGCTAATGATGTCCCAAGCTGAGTCCATACCATTTAGCAGAGTTTTGGATATGTGCCTTTAAGAGCATCCACTTTTTTATTCGCTTTTTTTTAGTCTTTGCTAGCAGAACTTCTGGATTCTTCTGCTCAACCAATAGAGCCTTCAGAAAAAGATAGTCAAGATCTGTTAGCTTGCCCATTATGTTATCTAAAATTTTTTTTTGATATATTCATATTCTCATGACTATTTCTATTTTCCTGCAACTCTGTCAGCATCGGCCACCCCCCACCTGGGCCCCTTTTTATTTTCACTACCACATGTTGGATGTGAGATGGAATCTCAGTTAATTTGCATTTCTCTGATTATTAGTGATTTTGAGTATTTTTTATATGATTCTTGCTAGCATGGATTTTTTTCCTTTGAAAACTGTTAACATTTTTTCACCATTTGGTTATTAATTGGGAAATGCCTCTTATTCTTGTACCTTTGAATCACTTCCTTTTATGTCTGGGAAATGAGAACTTTATCAAGGAAACTTACTTTGAAGATTTTCTCCCCTCTCACCCTACCCTTAACTATTTATCTTCTACTCCTAGCTTCATTGTTTTTATTTGTGTAAATTTTTAAAAATTATGTGTAATAAAAAATTGGCCACTTAACCTTGTGTGATTCTCTCTGCCCTTCGATAGATCGTGAACTCTTCCCCTGTACAAAGATCTAAAAGTTAATTTCTTAGTTGAATCTCCATTTTGTTTATGATATAACCTTTCATACTAAGTCATGTATCCATTTGTTACTATTCTTTGGTATATGGTGTCCTAAACCTAGTATCTGCCAGATTGCTGTCCAGTTTTCCTGGCAGTTTTTGTCATTTAGTAAGGTCTTCCCTTAATATTAGAGATATTTGTTTTGCCAAACCCTAGGCTACAAGATTTATTTGTTTATGTATAATATATGACTAATTTGTTTCACTGATCAATCTCTCTATTTCTTAACCAGTGCCAAATTGTTTAAAAGATTATTGTTTTGTGATATAGCTTGAAATCTGGTACTTGTTGTTTGTCCTTTGTTCTTGAAGAGGATCAATGTCACATAGCTAATAAGTGTTGTGTCTGAAGAAGATCTGATTCTAATAAACTATTTTATTGGATGAATTTCGTTATTATTTTTTCCATCATTGTAAAGTAACCTTTTAATAGTTTGACTGGCTTGGCATTGGATTGCTATATTTATTCTATTGGCTCTACCTCCCTGTAAGTAATTAACATTTCTCCATTTACTTAGATCTATATTTCTATAAAGAATGTTTCATAGGGTCAGCTAGGTGGCAGAGTGGATAGAGCACCGGTCCTGGAGTCAGGAGGACTGAGTTCAAATGTGGTCTCAGACACAACACTTATTAGCTGTGTGACCCTGGGCAAGTCATTTAACCCCAATTGCCTTGTGCCCCCCCACCCCAAAGAATGTTTCATAATTGGTAGTCATATAGTTTCTATGTGAATTGGTAAGTTGCCTTCCAAGTATTTTATACATTTTATAATTATTTTAAATGAATAATTAGCATTTGTTGAAGTACAGCACTCATTTATGCTCAATATCCTAAAGAGTTTGGCATGGACTGTTTTTAAATATGATTTTAACAAATTATCTAAAACCAATAGCTAACAGTGTTACAATGGTATACCACTATAGCTTTTCTAATAAATAAGTATAGGAATAAAGTAAAGATGCCATCTCTCTTCATTATTACCTGATACAGTTCTAGAAAGTCAAGCCATAGCAATATGATAATTAAAAGAAATTAAAGCTGTAAACATTGGAAAAGGAATATGGAATTATCTCCATTTGATAAAAAAAAATTATACTTAAAAATTCCCAGAAAATTGGCAAAGAAAATAACTGAGACCAATAACTGAGATAGTATAATAACAGCATACAAAATAAACCCACAAAATCACTAATATTTCTAAATTGCAAAAAAAAATTTCAGGAAGAAATCATAGTTAAATACCATTCAAAAAAACTACACAATATATATCCATAAAATATGAGAATCAATCCACCGAGGCACACTTACAATATGTATAATTAAAACCATTTCAAAAAAATAAAGAATGACTTAAATCAAGGCATATTCCTTAAATGAGGGATTTTTGTGGTTTTGGGCTGTACCAATATAATAAAAATGATGATGCTACCCAAATGACCTTACAGATTTTGTACTGTACCAAAGTTCCAAGGAGCTGACAAAATTCATTTGGTAGAACAATGTCAAGAAAGTAATGACAAAAAGGAATTAAAGTGAATAGAACTTTTGGCTCTCAAATTGTATAATTTGTTACTGTGTAAAAAATTGAAAAGTTGATAAATGGATCATCCTAGACAAGGGAAAATTGGATACCATCAAACTCCACAACACATTATTTAATAAACCCAAGAACTTAAATTAGTTGGGAAGACTGATCTCCTTTCTTAACAAAATTGCTGGAAAAAATGGAAAGCATTTAAATTATGCCAATATTTTACACCTTATACTGTTAACGCGATCAAAATAGATGACCGGAACATAAAAATTATACCATGGGAACCTAAAAGAACAGGATAAAACACCATTCACAGCTGTGCCTAGGGACAAGAATTTTTAACTAAATAAGGAGTGGAAGCAATCACAAAAGAGTAGAAACAAGTAAGTTCACATGAAAAGCTTTTGTATGGATAAAATTAATGCGTAGATATTAAAAATGGAAGCTTTCAATTGGGTAAAAATATCTTCAGCTTATGTCTCTGATCCAAGACATGTAGGAAATGAATACAAATATATAAGACCAAATTGCCAACGCATATGAACAGATATTGAAACAAGAATTCAAACTATAAATGACTACATGTTTCAAAATCACCAATAATATGAGAAATGCAAGTAAAAAGAAAACAACAACAAATAAACCCTGAGGTTTTTTTTTTATCTGTTACTCTACAAATTGCAAAAAATGGGAGTCAGTGTTAGAAGGGTGACAGCTACACTAATTCACTGTTGCTAGAGCTGTGAATTGGTGCAACTGTTCTACAAATAATTTAGAATTATATTAAGACAGTAGCTAAAATGTATCTTTTTTTCCCTTCTTTGCAGAGGTGGGTTTCAGCTGGTATCAGATATTTTAAATGTTGTCAGACAGTTGATGTATTGTATTTTTCTATTTTATTTTTATTTGTTACAAGGATAACTAAAAGGAAGGGAGAGAAGTGAAGGATGTTTTCAGAAATTAATGTAATGTTAAAAACAAGATATCAACATAATTCAAAAAAATTAAAAGTACTTCAAAAGAGATAAGAAACACCTTCATGTAAAGTTTTCTGAAATTATAAAATGTGATTGTTTGAAGACCTCACCTAGAATTTGAGAGTAAGAAGGGATTTCAGCAAACATTTAATCCAACCCATACACAAAAGAAATCCTTACTGTAACATATCCAACCAGTGGTCATCTAGTCCAGAAGTGTCAAATGTCCAGTGGCATCATTGCATCTGCAACACTCCTTAAGTACCTTGGGAAATATTTAAGAAAAGAAAAATACAATAGAATCAATAATTTTAATAGGTGATTTTCTAAGTTGATATGTGGCTAGTAGCTACTTATGTATGGTTTAGTGGACCCAGTTTCTGTTTGATTTTGACACCACTGGTCTAGTTTATGCTTAAAGATCTCCAAGAGGAGAAACCCATCACTTCTGGAGGCAAACCATGCCATGTTTATACACCTCTCATTGCAGGGATGTTTTTCTTGACAGCAAGCCTAAACTTATGCTTTGTAACTTCCACCTATTGTTCCTAGTTCCCTACCCTCTTTGGATCTAACCATAACAACTCTAATCCCTTCTTCATAGTGACAGCCTGTCAACTATTTCAAGATCACTTTCATGAACCCCTTTAGTCTTCTACAGACTAAAGATGCCTAGTTCCTCCCACTAGTCTTTATATGTCATGAACCCCATACCATCTGCTCCTTTTGGACATTCTCCAGCTTATCAATGCCCCTAAACTGTGGTACATATAATTTAAGCACAATATGCTAGATGAGGTCTGATGAGGATTGAGTGTAATGGAATTATCCCCTTATCCTTTGATGCCCCTCTTATTACAGGTCAAGATTGTGTGAGCTTTTATGCCTGCTGCATCATACTGCTGACTCATAGAGAACTTGCCATCCATTAAAAATTCCAGATCTTTTTAAGAATAATTGTTGTCTATTCATGTTCTATCTTATATATGTGAGGTTCATTTTTTGAATGTTCATGACATTCTATATCACGTTATGAGATTCAGCCCAGTTCTCTACACTGTCAAGTCCATTGTGGATTCTGGCTTTTGTCATCCAAGAAATTGGTAAGTGTTAAAGAGGAAAAGGGTTTACCACAGATTCCTTTGAGATTGTTCACTGGAGACCTACCATGCCGACACTGATCCATTAATTTCTTTGAGTCTGCCTAACCAGCCTGTTCTGGTTGCATTCTTTTCTAATTCATATCTCCATCTTCTCTACAATAACAGTATGAGATATTCTATCAGGAGTTGCTAAAATCTAGGTAAAGAGACTTGAACAAGATGGCTGCCTGAACAGAAGCTGACACCCAGCTCCCACATATTTATTCCAGCAAAAACCTTAAGTTTGCATTAGACTGAATAACAACCAAGAATTCCAGTGAGAAATTACAGGAAGTGACTTCCACGATAATCAGTCATAGTCATAATCACCTCATCCTGCAAGATCCCATCAGCCTGGGCACTCTTATCTCATTACTGTCTACTGGTCTCTGATTGAAGGCTAGGGCCGCAAATTCCAAAATCTCCATTTAAGGAGGAAATTCAGCTCAGTAGATCCCATTTCTCACATGGCTGCACTACTCGGACATCCCTGACTTTACCATGTTCCTGGATCGAATACCTTTGAAAGCCCCTCTCCCCACTTCTGTTGCAACAATTTGGCTAGCAGCTGCTGTGGGGGTGGAAAGACCAACACAAGCCCAACAACAAGAACGCTGCCAGCACAGGTCATTTTGATCTGCTTTACTAGGAAAGCAACATTAAGGTGTTAAAAATCTTACTTTAATCTAACATATACATAAATCGTTCACTTATTTCAGGGATAAAAACCAGGACCCTAAACTTCAGGGCAAATACAAATTACAAACATACATTATAAACAGACCAAATACAATTCATAGTTACCAAGAAGGCATCAACATCTGGGTTCACTCTTAACTATAGCTGCCCAGAGTCTCCACACCAACACTCCAAGAGTGAGAGCCCCTCACAAATAGCTCTGTTCTCTCTATACACTATTTAGCCATCATCAAATGTCATTTGAGTGACCAGAACTTAGGCTCCTACTATTGGCTCTGGTCTTAGCAACTCCCCTTAGGACTCTGAGGGCTTCACATCCACATAGGCTTAGCACCTAGCAGATAGGGATTTGGGCCTGGGGCTTTGCACCTAGTAAGGCTCAATCAAAGACAATTAATTTATCACTCTAAAACAGTAAGAAAGTCCCACCTTAGTTACCAATGCAACTTCTCAGTGTTGTCATTAGATTGTAATCTTGAGAGCAGAAACTATCTTCGAATTTGTATCCCTTGTGCTTAGAGTTCCTGGCACATAGTAGATGCTAAGTAAATGTTTTATGACTGTGATGGTGAAGTGAACAAAAGTGGATAGCCCTCTGAGAAAGCCTAAGGTGGAGACCTTGGAAGTGCTAGAAAGCAGCAAAAACCCTGCTGAGATAATCCAGACCCAAGGGCTCTGATATGCCTAAAACTCTCTCTTTAGAGTCTAGAGAGGGCCCTGGAGTTCCAGTACTCAGAACTTCAAAAATTATAGAGGAGTCCTAACCTTGTAAGGTATGGAGGTCAGTATGATAACCAAGCAACCCAGGGCAAGACCAGCAGGGCCTACCTACCACGCCAACCAAAAGTGCAGCAAAGATGGAACCTGGCCCTAGCCTGGATTCAAGAACTAAAGCTAGAGAGATGATTAAGTCAGAAAACAACCAGTATCAAAAATTACTGCAAATCTAGAGCTCCCCCAAAGTGAGAAAGGAACTACTTCACAATAGAAAGCAGAGGCTTATGGTGAAAAAATGGACTTTCCATAGTGACTACATGAATAGGACTATACACTCTGCCCCAATCCTCACCCCACCATTCTGTGGCAATAAGTAGAGATAGTTCAACTCTACACAGCTGCTCCCTAAGGAGGGGAAAGCATAGGAAGCTGAGATCAAGGTCTACCTGGGGTGGCTGCACTCATCCAGAGAACTAAAAATGGGGGGGTGGGGTACTTGGACAGTGCAGCAGCTTATGGTGATACCATAGGACAGAAGCTGGTGTCTGGGTAGAACTAATCTTAGCCCTAGAAGCTACTTGGGGGCAGGTTCTGAGGCTGGTAAAAGTGAATTCTTGAATTTGAGAAGAGGCTGAGAAAGTCATTATTTCCAACTTCTAGATACAAGCTCACCATCACAGGGAAAGGAGTGAGGAAGTGATTGATAGAGGAATATAAGGGAAAAAAAATAAAACTGAAGATCTCAAGATAAATGAAACTCAGTTAAAATCCTAGGGAACAGGCAGATAAATGAAAACTGAAGGGGAAAATGGCTGTTAAGACATCTAAATGACTGTAACCATCTCTAAATAAATATATTGCAAGAAAAATAAAATGAACCAACACCTGATGAAGCAGAGGGCCTTCTGTATTCCCAGGATAGCATAGAAGCACAGCAGAATGTTCCTGAATAATTCAAGAGAGAAATAAGAATTTTTAAAGAAATGAAAAGGGAACAATTGGCAGAATTTATGACCTGCCTAGTAGAAATAAGTAACAGGATAGAAGAACTTTAATCCATGGTGGTGAATCTGTCAAAGAAGAGAAACAGAACAACTGATTGGGAATATAAATATTGTGGAGTTAAGAACAATCTGGAAGAGAAGCAATAATCAGTAACAAAAGAACATGTGATTTCTATACAGGCAAAATACATTGATCTCAAAGACAGGCTGTGTAAAGATAACTTAGGGATCATAGACTCCCAGATGAACACAAGTCAAAAACCTGAACACCATGACACATGAAATAATATAAGAAAACTGCCTAGGACTTTTGAATATAGAAAACAAACAGCAGTCAAAAGGATCCACAAATCACCTACAGGGGAAAGAACAAAAACCTGTGCTTCAGTCTCCAAGATACATGATTAAATAAGTCTAAATTTAAACAACAAATTTTGCAATCAGCCACAAGGAAAACGAAAGGAAATTTGAAAAATGCTAGGCTTCTGCACCCACCAGAAATCATAGAAAGGTATGGAATATTTTCCAAAAAGCAACAGAACTTAAGATAAAATCCCCAAATGGCCAACTCTGCAAACCTGAGCTTAATCATCAATGAAAAAAATGGACATTCAGTAGAGAGACATTCTTACAAACACACATTAAAATACACACGCACACACACACACACAAATTATTTGACTTACAGAACCGCACCCCCCCCCAAAAAAAACAAAACAGGTAAATATAACTCAAAGAACCCATAAGTAGCAAAATAAATTACCTCCACTCCAGAGACCATTAAAAGGGGGGAAAAACTAGAAAGACACAAGAATCGTTAAGAGAAGTCATTTTAAAAATATGTAAGGGCATAAAGATGAAAAAGGAACTTTAAAAATAGGAGAGGTAACAGTAGAGTAAAATGCTTGAGACACTGTGGCCTAAATCTCACAACCATCCCCTATAGATAAATCAATGTATTTTGTGGGAGGAAACTGCAGAATGGGAGGATGACTAAAAGGGGAGAGGGGAGGAAGAAGAGAGTAGATAGTGTGATATATGCTAGTCATGCCAGTGGTAAACAATGAGGAGAAATAACTCCTCTAGTCACTCTGCAAAAATAAAGGGGGGGGGACGCTACAGAATGGGGAAGTGGCAAAGGGGATTGAAATAGGGAAATAAAGGAAGAAATCTCAAATCATTGGTGGCTGGGGGATCCCACTGCCATAGCGGAAAAGATGTATTCTGTAATGGGACACAGGGACCCTATAATGGTTCTAATCAATGATTTGGGAAGCCATTTCTTCTGAAATAGTGTTGCGTCTTGATGGAGAAGAACAAGGTGAAGAGAAATCGGAACTACTGGGGGGCAACTGGCATCTGGGTTATAGAACTAGAGGAGAGATTCCATGGCAAATTGGAAGGAAAATGAAAATGAAGAGGGCTGGGGGTAGAATTGGACCATACAATCTAAGGCATAGGATAATTTCTACCATTGATGAGGGCACAGTATCTGGGAACCCCCTTGAATCTGGAATACAGTCTCTGGGAGCCCCCTTGAACTGTCCTTGAATCTTCCAGCTAGATCTGGCCTTTCCCTAAGGCCACAAGCCTTCCGTTATCATTAGACCCAAATCTCTACCTAGCCTCACCTTTTATTGTCCTGCTACTTCCCACCCTTGATACCATCCATATCCATGCCTTCAGCTACTTCCCACCCTTAATCCCATTCTCTTGGTTCCTGGACTCTGACCTTATCTGGTCCTCCTTAGACTCCTCCTCAGGACCCTCCCTAAAGCCCTCCTCTAGTCACCCCAGACCACCCCTCAATCCAGGATTCAGTGTCCAGGATTCTTTTTTGTGCCAGCTCAGCATTAATGCGCTAAAGAGCAGTACCAACCTGCCTGAGTGACCTTCAGGACCTAACTCAGTGGTAAGTGGAAGACTCATCCAAGCAGTCATGCCGCATTTGGATTTGAACCTTGTGGGAACAAGGTAGAAACTGAGGTAAAAGTGAGACGCTCTCCCCAGAGACCAAGGTCAGGTAAGGAAGAGTTTTCCCCGAGATTTTGTGGGAGAAAACTTTGTTCTCCTACCTCCTCCCGCGCCAGCCCCACTTTATATCTTTGAAGTTAATACCCTTTTGTAAAATGTAAATGGTTGAATGGAACTGGGATCTTAGTTACTGACACTTAATGTAACAAAAGTTATTCAGATGATTGACATGCAAAGACTAATGAGAGCTTGAAAACACAATTGACAAAATGCAAAGCACTTGAAGCAGATTTAGGAACAACATCTACCAAATGACTACTAACACAGCACCAACAGAAGTCTTCCACACATTAGGATTTTCATTGCATAACTGAACATGCAAGAACCTGTCCCATCCCGCACCAAAGCAAGGATTTCACAGGGCAAACTAGTGAAGTTTATGCAGCTTCCCCACTCTATCATAAACAAACTAGATTTTTCCACTTCATGTTGCATAATTAATATCAAAATTCATCTCATTCAGTGGTGAAAGACCTACAAGAATACAGAAAACAGATACATTAACTCATTAAGAAGATCCATGTGATTTGCCTATTCTCACCCAAAGAACTCAAGGCCAGAGTGGGCAGAGGAAGGCATTTTATTATGCTCCTCAAGAGGGCCGGTGTAGTGCTCACTGGAACACTCACACTGATACAGCTGCAGGAGCAGGGGTAACCATTCCCTCCATGCCTGCTAGAGTTATGGTTAGTTTACAATCTTATTTTTTTACATAGTTTTCCTAGGTTAACAGTTTATATAGGTAGGATAATAAGGATACAGAAGCAAAAGTGAAGTTAATTGGATTTTCCTCGTCTTAGTTTAGGATTAAACTACATTCTTTTACTTTCCCTACTTTTCCTCTTTAACATATGCCAATTATGCAAATCAGTAGGCCTGAATTCTTGACCAAGACCAGACCCTAGACAAGCTTGAACTGGTTCAAGGGGTTTGGCCTCTCTAATTCCCCTGACTGCCTTCTCAAAAAGCGTGCACATGCATACAAACCTGACCTCTCACCTGACTGACCTTGAGGCCTGGTTTCTGCTAAAACTGGGGTGGGGAAGGGCGGGGAAGCACACCTTTAGTTCTGTGGAAACAAAACTCCTCCTCCCATTTATTACATTTATAGCAGCTCTTTTTACAGTAGCAAAAATTTTAAAACTGAGTGAATTCCCATCAATTGGAGAATGGCTAAACAATTAATGACATATAAATATGATGGAGCATGCTATAAGAAAAATGAAAGAAATGGTTTCAGAGAAATCTGAGAGGACTTGTATGAACTGATGCAAAATGAAGTGAAAAGAACCTAGAGAACAACTTATACAATAATAATAATATTATAAAGACAAGCCACTTTGAAAGGTCTAGGTATTCTGATCAGTGCAATGACCAACCACAATTCCAGAGGACTCATGAAGAAACATGCTACCCACCTTCAGACACAGAGGTGATAGATTCACAGTACAAGTTGAGGCATAGATTTTATTTTATGGATGGACATGGATAATGCCGAATTTTGTTTTGCTTGACTATACATATTTGTAACAGGTTTTATTTTCTTACTTTCTCAACAAGGATGGGGGAAGAGAAAAATGCTGACCTTAAAATAAAATTGGATTAAAAAATAACAACTAAAAATTCATGTCCCTCAATAACCATAGGTGATAAAGAAATTTTGTTTCCATCTTAAAATTCAGCATGAAGAATATATGTAAAATGCCAATAAATGTCCTGATGACAAAATGTGTTAATTAGTGTAATCTATGCTTTTCTGCTGTCTTAAGTACAATTCCATTGTTTTGGTTGACCCCTTTCTTAGTCAACATTTGAACTGGATGACTGAAAGAGTCCTTATATACAAATACCAAAGAATCACAGAGCTGAAAGGGTCCTTGGGAATCTCTCTCTGTCTCTCTCATATGGTTCTTAAAAACAAAACAAAATGCTTTCCTTTCCCATAGACTCTTCTCCCTTATAGCAAAGCCTAAGAAGATGTTAGATAGTTTGACTGACTTTTAGGAAATCTCCTCGTATTTGAAATACCTTGATTGAGGTGAGTTTTTTTGCCTTTCTTTTTTTTTTTTTTTTGGTAGTATTTGATTGTATTGAGAAAGTGGCCACAAACACATAACTTATCCTAGCTGAAATTTAATAGGTTTGGAGGTAAGGAATGTCAGAGAATTTTACTGTAGGCAATATGCACGTCTAGCAAAAAATGAAATAATTTTCCAACATGTGCTTTGTTTGAAATGAATTTATTTTTTAAAAGTAGCTTGGCAGAAGTGTTCCTGATTACTGACTGTAACTAACTTACATTACCACTAGATGTCATCATGACTCTGTCCGCTATATTTTACCTCAATTTAACGAGTGTGTGTGTGTGTGTGTGTGTGTGTGTAACATTAAATTATACAGTTTGGACAAATACATTTAAACTGTATGTTCACATTTCCATAAAGAATTATAACTACCCTCAGTGAAACCACTTTACATAAAATAAAGAATTATAACTACCCTCAGTGAAACCACTTTACATAAATTCTTAGTTTTGTTTTTGTTTTTTAAATTGTTCAGACCATTGATTTCATCAGCATAGGGAATTTCCAACAAGGAAATTTCTTCTAATAGTGAAAATCATCAATTTTCTATAGCTTAATGACTTAGAAAAGTACTTGTAGGCATTGAGAAGTTAGATAACTTTCTCACATAGCCACACAGCCAATGTCCATTTGTGGCAAGACTTGAACACAGATTTTCATGATCTCAAAGTCTACCCTCAGACTGCCTCCAATTTTTACTTTTTAAAAGATTAATTGGCATCTAATGAACATTTGTAGGCTCTATTTTGTTCATCTTGTTCAAGTATGTGTTGTTATTGTTTTACTGCACTTACTTCTTAACCTTTTTTTTTGGTGAATTGTCCCCTTCACAGTTCACTCTAAAACTGCCCCTTTCACAGGCTTTGCTTGTTTAATAACCAAGCTGTCCCAGGATCATGTCCTTACCTGTTACCTGTTAATGGAACTACTTCCTGTAATGTCTCTTTCCCATCACCACTTTTCATAGCTCTTTCTTACTTTTTATCTTTCATTATTCACAACTCAGTTAATTCTACTTTAGGCAATTTTTTTTTGCCATGCATCATGCACAAGTACTATTTAACTACCTCACCATCTTTCTAGTTCTTGCCTGGGTACCTCAGGAAAACATTCTTTTCTTTCTCCTTTCCAACCCAATCCTTTTTGTATCTGTGAGACCTCCCCCTCTACAATAACAGACCTGAAGAAAAAGTCAACTATTCAGATTTTCTTGGAAATATTTTTTTTTATAGAGGTCACTAGTCCTTTGTCCAAATGCCAAATTGGTTAATAATAGTAAGAGAAATTGGTGACACCAGTGGACTTTACTCTATGGACTTAGTTTTTACTCAAATTAAGGATGTCAATTTTTCCCCCTCTTTTGAAAGTTGCCAAAGTTAATTGTTAAATGATTTAAATGAAATGTATAAACTTTGTTTAAAAAGAGCTATAGACAACTTTTGTAAATGATTAACTTTTTTTCCACAGAAATGCTATGTGTATTCACTAAGGAAAACTGTAGGGTACTTTCAGCATAGCTCATGGCTTTATTAAACCATTGAAGATGAGCCTAAAAGGATTGGCTTTTGTCATGACACTGATTTTTTCAGGAGAACTCTTTGCAGAAGGTAAAATTATGCTCTTTTAAATATAAATCTAAAGTATCATCCAACCTATATGTTTATGTGCTCTTATTATCCTTTTGCCCTTTGAAAAGCATTATTATGTTTTCTGTAAATATTATTGTCCCTGCTATTTAGCATAGATTTTTCCTTGGATGAAAATGGTAATTTTTCTTTACAAAAGACTACCTCATTAGAAAAATCTGTTCAAAGTTAGGAATCATAAAAATATCAGACACTGAAATAGTTGACAGTATTTTAAGAAGTTGAATCTAGTCTTGTTTCCAAGTGCCATTTTAGAGATTTCAGTATTTTTAACTTGTATTCTAGTGTCATATTACACTATTGTGTGATATTACAAGATTACAAGATTGATATTATAAGAAAGTTCATAAGAGTAGAAATATTTAAACTTACCTAGCCCCCAACAACCCAAGAAGATGGTATTGGTAGTATTATTATCTTCATTTTTTTTCAAAAGAAGAAACATGCTATTAAGGTTTAAGTGACTTAACTAAGATAACACAATAAGTGCTGGAGCTACCTCTTGTAACCAATTTCTATATTATTACTTTTATATATCTTGCCTTATCATCCCTTTTTTTCTGTTGTGCCTCACTCTTGGAAGTATCACTTTATGAGAGAGGAATTCTAGATAGAAGCAGAGTGGTATGTTAGAAATTACCCTGTGTACCAATTCATGCAGTCCAATCCTAACTTCCCTGTGATGATTCTCTTTATTATTAGCCTTACCATCTCATCCTTGAGTTTATAATCACCCCAGTCCTTCTGGGTGCCAGTTACTCTTAGGAACTTTCATTTCAAGTCTCTTAAGGCACCTTTTTTTCTATAGAGACAAAATTCTCTCAAAAATTGAAAAAGAAAATATTCTACCAAATTCTTGAGACGAATATTGTCCTAATACATATACCAGGAAAGGGTAGAGAAAAGAGAGAAAGAACAATGGATCAATATTATTAGTGAATATTGATTAAAATTTTAAAATAAAGTCCTGGCCAAAAAAAAGGATGAGAGCGATATATCCCCAAAACATTCATTATGATCAAGGTGGACATAGATCCATTATCTAGAGGGGAGTAACTTTGGTCTTATATTTTTGTATTAGTTATTTACGTATCTTGGATATCAAATTCTTATCGGAGATATTGGATACAAAGGGTTTTCCCCCAGTCAAGTACTGTTCTTTGTTCTTGCTAAAGTTTTTCAATTTCATGTAATCAAAATTATCTGTATTATTCTCTGTAATTGCTTTCATCCCTTGTTTTGTCAAAAATTCACCCTTATTCTGATTCTTCTTTCACAACATAACTAATTTGGAAATGTGTATAATATGATTGTACAAGTATAGCCTACATCAGATTGCATGGTGTTTTGGGGAGGGGGAAGGAGAAAGAAGGGGAAAATTTTGGATATATGATCTCCTTCCCTCCTAATTTTTTTATGATAAGATCTTTAACTATTTGGGTCAGTTATTCATTTGTCAAATGTGGTATAAAATGTTTGTCTAAATCTAATTTTTTGCCAACCTGTTTTCCTGTTTTTGTAGTAGTTCTTTATTTGTTTGTTTGTGATTTAAAGGGGCAGTTTGGGGTTGTTATTTTTAATTTTACTAAGTTTTTATTATCTTTTTGGGTTTTTTTTTACATCACAAAAATTTTCCCAAAATTTCAGCTCCCCCACACCCCTCCTTCTGAAATCCTCCAAATGATTTAGAAAATGCAACAGACCAAATCCTAATGGGGGAAATCCCAGAAAATTCACAGACAATTATTTTTTTTTCCTTAGGTCAGCACAGGGAATCAGACAGAGAAGTCTGTGGACATTGAGGAAGGGGTGTATCCAGGATCCTACAGAGCACTCCAGTGAGGAGAGAGGCTAGGCAATAGCACAAGAGGGCCACCTCATGTTGGGTACAGGAACAGATGCCAACTGGTAGCTTTTTCACTCACTACCTGGTCCTGAGTCATAGATATAGGGCAGACTGAGGAAAAATCTGCCCTCAAGGGTAAAGGGCTAAGCATGTTCAGGAGTAAGGAGTGGTAGAGGATGCTGTAGCAGTAGTGTGGTTTAGACGCCAGGAGAAGAGGGGTGTCTGAGTTCCTGACCAGTCTGAAGCCTGCAGGGAATAACCAGGGCAAGAATTCCAGACCAAAGAGAAGCTTTACTTATGCCCAAGTGAAAATTGCCTAAAAATTAGAATGGATCAAATAGAAGCCAATGACTCCATGAGAAAACAAGAAATATCAAAACAAAGTTAAGAGACTGAAAAAGTAGAAGAAAATGTAAGGTATTTCATAGCAAAATGACTGAGCTGGAAAATAGGTCAAGGAAAAAAACTATTCTACTACTTGAATGCAATGACACATAAAACAAGATACTAGACAAAATATTTTGAGAAATATTAAAAGAAAATTGTGCAAATTTCTTAGAACCAGGAGGCAAAGTAGAAATAGAAAGAATTCACCAGTCATTTCCTGAAAGAAACCCCAAAATGAAAATGCCAAGGAATATTATAGATAAAATATAGCCAAATTATAGATAAATATAAATATATATATATATATAAATATATATGTATATATATATATAAATATAAATATATAACTATATAGCCATTATAGATAAAAGATAGCCAAATCAAAAATACCTCAAGTAGCCATAAAGAATTCAAGAGCTGGGGAGCCATGTTAGGATCACACACAATTTAGCAAGCACTGCTATTAAAGCAGCAGAGAGCTTAGAATATGATGTTCCAGAAAGGCAAAGGATATAGGCTTATAGCCAAAGATAACTTGCCAATAAAACTTAGTATAGTCCTTTTTTTGGGTGTGTGTTTATTTGTTCATTCGTTTTTAGTTGTGCCTGGCTCTTTGTGATCCAATTTTGGAATTTTCTTGGCAAGGATACTGGAGTAGTTTGCCATTCCCTTCTCCAGCTCATTTACAGATAAAGAAACTGAGGCAAACAGGGTTAAGTGACTTGCCCAGAGTCACATAGCCAGTAAGTGTCATGAAAATGTGTTCCTGATTCCAAGCCTATGTGCTCTATCCACTGTGTCATCTAGCTACTGTTAGTATAATCCTACAGAGGAAAAAAAATGTATCTCTAATTAAATAGAGGACTTCCAAGCATTCCTGATGAAAAGACTAGAGCTGCATAGAAACTTTGAAGTTCAAACATGAGAATTACGAGAAACATAAAATGATAAACACAAACACAAATGAACAATAAGGTACTAAACAAGGACAAATTGCTTACGTTCTCATATACATGTCTAATATACATGTCTCCACTCTGAACCCTATCATCATCTGGTTGGAGAAAGTTTAATTAGACAGAAAGTCCAAGAATGGTTTTGTTATATCTTAATGATCTTAGAAGAATGGAAAAAGAGAAGAAAACTTGGAATTGGGCACAAAGGAAAAGAAAGGTCAAATCAGTGTAATAACCAACCACAATTCTAGAGGACAGATGATGAAGTATGCTACCCATCTCCTGAAAGGTGAAGGACTCAGTTCAGATTGATACACACATGTATGTTTATACACACACATATATTTATACATATATTTTTCTTTAGTTATGACCAATGTTGAAATTTGTTTTGATTGATTGCAAATGTTTGTGAAAGGCTTTTGTTTTTCTTCCATTCTCAGTTGGGTAGATGTAAGGATGGGGTAGACTGGGAGGAAGAAAGGGTGCATTTTTGTTGATTAAAATAAAATCTAGTAAAAAATCTTTCAACAATAAAAAAATAAAATATCTCTCCCCCACCTTCACTTATTTTTTTTTTAGATAAATCCTGTGACATGCCTAATGTTGAACATGGAAGGATTGCTCAATATTATTATACTTTTAAAAATCATTACTTTCCAATGGACCTAAACAAAAAACTTTCATTTTCTTGCTTGGCTGGATATTCGACCAAGACTGGGAAACAAGAAGATATAACTACATGTACGTCAGAAGGATGGTCCCCAAAGCCAGAGTGTTTCAGTAAGTCAGCTTACATTTCCCAATGAAATGTCTTTGATTGTGAATACAATTAATTTGAACATGTCAAGGACAAAATAAAACCCTGTGAATTGTTTAGTTAAAAAAAACATGTGGCATAGGGAATAGAATGCTGGGCTTAGAGTTAGGAAGAGCTAGCTTCAAATACTTCCTCTGACACACCTATGTGACAATGGGTATACTGCTTATTCTCCAGGTGCCTTTAAGCAACTGTCTAGGATTTATTTAGTAAGTCAAAGATGATCTACAGGTTTGAACTCTGTATTGGTAGAAAGAGTTTCCACACCAGAATTTCCCTTCTAGAAAATAACCAATGGTCATAAAGCAAGTCTGAAGACTTGACACAAAACATACACTGGCTATTGATAGTTTAGATGCCTTCCTCCAAAAACTATCTATATCCCTTGACAATTTATCAATTGGAGAATGGCTCTTAATCTCAAAAATTTGAGTCAGTTCCCTATATTTCTCAAAATTGAGATATTTATCAGAGAAACTTGTGGCAAAGATTTCCCTCTCTGCCTTTGCCTGTTCACTTCTGATTTTAGATGCATTAGAAAATAAAACCTTTAAAATTTTATTTGATAAAAATTGTTCATTTTAACTCTTGTGAATCTTTCTATTTCTTGTTTGGTCACAAATTTTTCCCCTATCTATCTGGCAAGTGATTTCTTCCATGTTACTTTAATTTGCTTGTGATCTCACATTTGATGTCTAAATCATGCATCCATTTGGAACTTATCGTGGTATCAGATGTGGGATGCTGGTTTATACCTAGTTTTTATCAGATGGATTTCTAGTTTTCCCAGCAATTTTGGTCAAATAATGAGCTCCTACCCCAGTGGCTGCAGTCTTTGTATTTATCGAACACTACACTACTATGCTCACTTGTTTCTGTATACTGTATGCCTAACCTGTTCCATTGTTCAACCTTGCTACTTCTTACCCAGTAAAAACTTAACTTTTTTTGGGTGATCATGGCTTTGTAGTATAGTTTGAAATCTCATACTACTAGGCCCCTTCAGTCCCACTTTTTTTCCCACTAATTCTCTTGATATTCTTGACTTTTTGTTCCTCCAAATGCATTTTGGTGTTATTTTTTTCAGCTCTATAAAATAAACCTTCGGTAGTTTGATACATATGGAACTGAATAGGTAAATGAAAAGGTAATATAGTATTTACTATATTGGCTTAGCCACCCATGGGCAAGTAATATTTCTCTAGTTATTTACATCTGTCTTTATTTGGCTAAAAATTATTTTGTAATTGTGTCCATATAGTTCCTAATTGTGCTTTAGCAGTTAGACTTCCAAGTATTTTATATTTTCTGTAGTTATTTTAAATGGAATTTGTGTTCCTATCTCTTCTTCTTGTATTATGTTGGTAATAGACAGAAATTATGATGATTTCTTTGCTTTATTTTGTATCCTGCAACTTTGCTAAACTTATTGTTTTAATTGCTTTTTTCAGTTGACTCTCTAGGGTCCCCTAGGTTAACTATTATATTGTCTGCACAAAAATGATTTTGTTTCCTTTACCCTATATTTATTCCTTTAATTTCCTTTTCTTGTTTAAGTGTTATAGCTAAAATTTTAGAGCTATATTGAATAGTAATGGTGTTAAAAGATATCCTTGCTTTACTCCTTTAGAAAGGCCTCTAGCTTATTTCTAGTACAAGTAATGCTGACTCTTGGTTTTAGATAAATAAATATCATTTTAAGGAAACTTGTGTTTTCTAGTGTTTCTTTCTTTTTTAAACAGGAATGGGTATTACATTTCATCAAAAGCTTATTCTTCATTTTTTTGATGTAATTATATGATTTTTGTTATTTTTATTATTAATTTTCTCAATTATGTTTATGGTTTTCCTAATATTGAATCAGCTCTGCATTCCTGGTACAAATCCAACCTGGTCATAGTATCTCCTATATTTCTTCTATGTTGCTGTATTCTCCTTGCTAGTATTTTACTTAAAATATTTTCATCAACATTTCTGAAGTGTTTAATTGTGGAATTTTAATTTGATGGTTTTCTAGGTTTTTTTAGTTGCATGGCCAATTCATTGATTTGCTTTTTCTTTAGTCTTTTCATAAAAATGTTTAGAGATATAAATTTCCCCCTAAACTCTATTTTCTTTGTGTCCCAAAAGTTCAAGTATGTCGTTTCATTGTTTGCATCATCTTTAATGAAATTATTGATTGTTTATATGATTTATTCTTTGACATACCCATTCTTTATTATTAAGTTATTGAGTTTCCAATTAGTTTTTAATCTTTGCTTCAAAGGCCCTTTATTGAATAAAATTTTTTGTTGTATTGTGATTGGTAAAAAAATGTATTTAGTAGTTTGGCTTCTGCACTTGTCTGTGAGGTTTTTAATGCCATAATACATGGTAAATTTTTGTGATGGTACAATACATAGCTTAGAAATAGAACTACTACTTTCTATTCCCATTTAATATTTTCCAGAGACCTATCATATCAAAATTTTTAAAAATGTTCTATTCAGGTCCTTCATTTATTAATTTATTGAGGGGGAGAGGTTAGATTCACCTAGGAATGAGAGCGATAAATTAAGATCCCTTACTATTATAGTTTTACAGTCTATTTCTTCTTGTAACTATTTTAACTTTTCCTTTAAGAATTTAGATGCATTTGTTGCATAAGTGTTTAGTATTGATGTTAATTTATTGTCTATGGTACATTTCAGGAAAATATAGCTTCCTTGTTTTTCTCTTTTAATTAGATCTATTTTTACTATTGCTTTAGTGAGACCGTATTTGCTAGTACTGATTTTTTTTTTACTTTAGATGAAGCATAATAGATTCTGTTCTAGCCCCTTATCTCAATTCTATGTATTTTTCTGTTTCAAGCATGTTTCTTGTAAAATACATAGTTAGATTCTGGTTTGTAGTCCATTCTGCTATTCTCTTCTGTTTTATGGATGAGTATATCAAATTTGCATTCATAGTTATGATTGTTAATTGTGCATTACTCTCTATCTCATTCTCTTATAATGTTCCTTTTCTTTGTTTCCTGCCCTTTCTTTAGAGTTTAAATTGTTGTAACTTATCCCTTCTTTAATCTACCATCCCTCTTATTTCATCCTTTCCTCTTTCTCTTAATGCTTTTTGCTCCTTCCCTCCCTTGATCAGTTTGATGAGAATGAGGTTCAAGTTTTGCCTGCACTCCCCACACCTTCCTTCTTGTATAGACTTTTACTCACATACCTTGTTTATTGTGCAATAACTTTCCCCATTCTTCCTCTCCCTTCACCATCCTCCCAGTGTATTCTTCTTCCTCTACCTTTCCGTTCTTTTTACAATTATCAAAACATTATCACTCTTCTCTGTAATTAGACTCCCTGTGTGTCCTCTGATAATAATTCTGAGGGGATATATATATATATGTATATATATACATATTTATATATACCATCTTCCCTTATAAGAATGTAAAGTGCAACCTTGTTAAATCCCTTATTTTTGTTCACTTATAATTAGAAACATTTTAATGTTTCTCTTGAATCTTGTGGTTGAATCTCAAATTTTCTACCCAATTTTGGTCTTTTTTAAAAATCAGGAATGTTTAGAAGTACTCTTTTTCATTAGAAATCCCCCTCCTCCCCTCCCTCAGGATTACTGTTTTGTTGGTTAAGGTATTTTTGGCCATAAGCTAGGTCTTTTGCTTTCTGGAATCATATTCTAAGCTCTCTTTTCTTTTATTGCAGTGGTTGCTAAGTCATTTATGGCTCTGATTGTGGCTCCTTGGTACTTGAATTCTTTTTTTTTTCTGTCTTCTTGCAATATTTTTCTTTGGTGTGGAAACTCTGGATTTTGTCTATAATTTTTCTGAAAACTTTCATTTATGGAGTTTTTTTTTTGGGAGATGACCAATGTATTATTTCAATTTCTAATTTTTCCTCTGGTCTTCAGATATCTGGGCAGTTTTATTTCATGATTTTTTTTTGAAATATGAATTCAGACTCCTTTTGGGTCATGGCTTTCAGGTAGTCCAGAGATTCTTTTTTTTCTTGAAGCAGTCAGGGTCACAAGGGCCCAAGGTCACACAGCTAGTAAGTGTCTGAGGCTGGTTCTCTAACTACTATATACAGTCATATTAAACATATTTCCAAATTAGTCATGTTGTGAAAGAAGAATCAGAACACAAGGGGAAAATCACAAAAAGAAAAAGAATTTAAAAAAGAAAGAAAATTCAGACTTCACAGTTCTTTCTCTGGATGTGGATAGCATTTTCCATCATGAGTCTTTTGGAATTGACTTAGAACATTGTATTACTGAGAAAAGCTAAGTGTACCAAAGCTAAGCATCACACAATGTTGCTGTTACTATGTACAATGTTCTCCTGGTTTTGCTCAGCATCAGTTCAAGTAAGTCTTTCAAGGTTTTTCTGAAATCAGCTTGCTCATCATTTCTTATAGCACAGTAGTATTCCACTATATTCATATACCACAACTTGTTCAGCCGTTCCCCAGTTGATGAGTATTCCCTCAATTTCCAATTCTTTGCCACCACAAAAAGAGCTGCTATAAATATTTTTGTACAGATAGGTCCTTTTCCCCTTTTTTTAATGATCTCCTTGGGATACAGACCTAGTAATGGCATTGCCGGATCAAAGGGTATGCACAGTTGGATTGCCTTTTGCATAGTTCCAAATTGTTTCCCAGGATGGTTGGATCAATTTACAACTCCACCAACAATGAATTAGTGTCCTAATTTTCACACATCTTCTCCAACATTTATCATTTCTGTCACTTTAGCTGATCTGATAGGTGTGAGGCGGTACCTCAGAGATGTAATGTGTATTTCTGTAATCAGTAGGGACTTAGAGAACTTTTTCATATGACTATAGATATCTTTAATTTCTTCATCTGAAAACTGCCTGTTCATATCCTTTGACCATTTATCAATTAGGGAATGACTTGTATTCTTATAAATTTGATGCAATTCTTTATATATTTGAGAAATTAGACCTTTACCAGAAACACTCACTGTAAAAATTGTTTCCCAACTTTCTGATTTCTTTTTTTTTTGTTTTTTTGGCAGGGCAATTGGGGTTAAGTGACTTGCCCAAGGTCACACAGCTAGTACATGTGTCAAGTGTCTTAGGCCAGATTTGAATTTGGGTCCTCCTGACTCCAGGGCTGGTGCTCTACTCACTATACCACCTAGCTGCCCTCCCTGATTTCTTTCTAGTCTTGGTTTCATTGGTTTTGTTTGCACAAAATCTTTTTAATTTAATATAATAAAAATGATCAATTTTTTATTTCATTATTATCTATTGTGTCATCATAAATTCTTCCCTTTTCCATAGATCTAACTAATAAACTATTGTTTGCTTTCCTAATTTGATTATGGTATCACTCTTTATGTCTAAATCATGTACTCATTTTGATTTTATCATAGTGTATGGTATAAGATGTTGGTCTATGCCTAGATTTTGCCAGACTGTTTTCCAGTTTTCCCAGCAGTTTTTATTGAACAGTGAGTTCTTATCTCAGAACCTGTAGTCTTTGGATTTGTTAAACAGTAGACTTCTACAGTCATTTGCTACTGTGTATTGTCTACCTAACCTATTCCATTGATCCAACATTCTATTTCTTAGCCAGTACCAAATAGCTTTGAAGATTGCTGCTTTATAATATAGTTATAGATCTGGTATAGGTAGGGCACCTTTCTTTGCATTTTTTCATTAATTCTCTTGATATTCTTGCCTTTTACTCTTCCAGATGAATTTTGTTATTAGTTTTTTTTCTAGTTCTATAAAATAGCTTTTTGGTAGTTTGTTTGGGTGTTTCAACAATCTGGCTAACAGCTCCTGTGGGGGTGTAAGATCCACCCACAGCCAGCACCCAGAAAGCTGCCAACAACACAGGTTCCTTTGATCTGCTTAACTAAGGAAAGCAAGGTGAAGGGGTTGACAAGCTTACTTTAATTCAGCACACAAATATCATTCACTTAGTTCAGGGGAAAAAGCCAGCACGCTGAACATCAGAGCAACATACAAACAAATTATAAACATCAACAGACAGACCCAATACAGATTCATAGTTACCAACATCTAGGTTCAGCCCGGGAGCTCAGAACAAGGGCTGGCCCAGAGTCACATGAGCCACCACTGCTGCACCAAAGAGCTCCAAAGAACAGACAGCCAACCCCTGGTTTTTATCTTTTTCAGTGTCAGGGGTGAGTCACACATGTGACTCACCCACCTGACCTAGAATCGTCACAGAGAGGCGGACTTAAACCCACGTGGTCTAAAAGCCTCTGCTGTCCCAGACATGTAAACTAGGCCCTCCCTGGAGTTAGCCCCACCTTGGGCCCCACCTTAGTTGCCAATTCACACCCACTAAGGTTTTACACCTAATAGGAATTTGGACCTGGGGCTTAGCACCTAGTAAGACTCAATCAAAGACACTGAATTAATCAAAGGAAACAAAGGCCAAACTCTTCAAGGGCACTTGTTGAACTAAGTGCTAAGGAGCCCATTTTGATTACCAACACATTGGGAAGGCACTGAATAAGTAAATTAATTTAGGTAGAATTGTCATTTTTATCATCTTAGCTTGGCCTAGCCATGAGCAAATGATATTTTTCCACTTGTTTATTCATGTGAAAAGCGTTTTGTAACTGTGTTCATATATTTCCTGGGTTTGTATTGGCAAGTAAACTCCCAAATATTTACATTGTCTCTAGTTACTTTAAATAGAATTTCCCTTTCTATCTTTTGCTGCTAGGATTTGTTGGTAATATATAGAAATGCTGATGTTTATGTGGGTTTATTTTATATCCTGTGACTTCGCTAAAGTTGTTAATTATTTCAAGTAGTTTTTTAGTTGATTTTCTAGGATTCTATAGGTATACCATCGTATCATCTGCAAATTGATAGTTTTGTTTCCTCACTGCCTATTCTAAATCCTAATTGTCTTCTCTCACTGCTAAAGCCAACATTTCTCAAATGATATTGAATAATAGTGGTGTTAATGGGCATCCTTGTCTCACCCCGATCTTATTGGAAAAGCTTCTAGTTTATTCCCATTAGAGATTATGCTTGCTGATGGTTTTAGATAGATACTACTTATCATTTTAAGGAAAGCTCCACTTATTCCTATGTTCTCTAGTGTTTTTTAATAGGAATGGGTACTGTTTTTTGTCAAAAGCTTTTTCTGCATCTATTGAGATAATCATATGATTGCTGTTGGTTTTCTTATTGATATGGTCAATTACATTAATAGTTTTCCTAATATGAAACCAGCCCTGCATTCTTGGTATAAATCCCACCTGGTCATAGTGTATTAGCTTGGTGATAAATTGCTGTAATCTCTTTGCTAATATTTTATTTAAATTTTTTGCATCAGTATTCTTTAGGAGAATTGGTTTATAATTTTCTTTCTCTATTTTGACTCTTTCTGGTTTAGGTAACAGCACCATATTTGTATCACAAAAATAATTTGGTAGGACTCCTTTGCCTACTTTATATGATATTAGAACTAATTATTCTTTAAATGTTTGGTAGAGTTTACTTATAAATCCATTTAGCCCTGGAGTCTTTTTCTTAATGAATTCATTGATGGCCTGTTAAATTTCTTTGTCTAAAATGGAGTTATGTAGGTATTTTATTTTCTCTTCTGTTAACATGGGCAATTTATATTTTTGTGAATATTTATCCATTTCACATAGATTGTCAGATTTATTGGCATACAGTTGGGCAAAATAGCTCCTAATTATAACTTTAATTTCCTCTCCACTGGTAGTGAATTTATTCTTTTCATTTTTGATACTGGTAATTTGGCCACACTTGCCACACTTTGCCAGTTCTAATTTTCAAGGTGTCATTTTCCTCCTTGAGATTCTGGATCTCTTTTTCTAATTGGTTGATTTTCCTTTCCTAACCTTCTTGTTTTTCCTGGATTATTTTTATTTTTTTGTTTGTTTTTCCTCCCTCTCTGTCATTTGATTTTTAAAGTCTTTTTAAAGATCTTCTATAAATTCTTTTCGGGCAAGTGACCATTTGACATTGCTCTTCGGGGGTTTCTTTACTTCAACACCCTCCTCTGAAGATGAACCCTGGTCATCTCTATTCCCGTAATAGGTTTCTATGGTTGGATTCTTTCTCCTTTGCCTGTGTATTTTTTTTTTTGTAGTAATAACTTGATTTTTGTAATCACCTCTAGCCCTGGGGTGTGGTACCTCTTGCCCCAGATCTTTAGTTCTCTCCTCTAACCTGGAACCAAAGCCAAAACTCCAACCTTCTATAAGTGTCCACAGCCAGGGGCTTTCTACCCCACTGCTTGTGCACTCACCTGGTGTGTGCTGGTTCCTTCTCGCCCCCACCACTTCTCACAACACAGCTGAGTTTGGCGTTCCTCATCAGCAGACTTCCCACAGTTTTCCTGGGCTCAAAGGCACAACTCGGCTCACTATCCCGGGGTGAAAAGTTCTAGGGGCAGGGGGGCTGAGGCAGCCTCTCAGACCAACTAACCCTGGGGCTTGCTGCTAATTGTTTAAGTGGCTTCACTGCTTGTTACTAAAACGGAACCTAACCTGGAGGTGTTTACTTCTGGGGGGGACCAAACCTAGTCCTGGGGTTTTTCTCCAGATCTTCTCAAACTGTCCAAGGAAAACCCTGGTTGTGCCCCTATTTTTCTTTGTCTCCACCCACACTTTGTTTGCCCTAAGGTGCTATTTTAACTCTTTTGTGGGTGAGAATCTTGAGAGCTTGGAATTTTCTGACCTACTTCACCATCTCCCCAGAATCCTCTCCTGGGCCCTTTTTTTGATAATGGCTTTCAGGTAGTCCAATAACTTTTACATTCTCCCTCCTTTTGCTCATTTTTCAGCCTACTTCATGACTTTTAAAGTTGAGCTCTGCTCCTGGGGTGCAGGGGGCACTGTCCCAAGCTTCTTGAACTGGGGGGGCAGGGGCTTGATCACTGGCTTTCTGCACCAGCACCTCTGGGGCTGGCAGCTTGTCCTGCCCAGTCTACTTGCACCTGTTTTGCCCTGGCTGGCAGTTTGCATGCTATCCTGGGGCTGGAGGCCTCACAACTCGCCTGCTGTGCCACTGGCCTGTTGAGCCAGGGACATGGGGTCTCTCAGTTGCTGATCTGTGCTGTGGCTAAGAGCCTGCCCCTGGCTTGCCCCAGCACCACCTGCACTGGGCTATACTCCCCTTTTACTCAAGTGAGACAGACCTTTCCTGAAGTCCTTCTAAGTTATCTTGGGCTTTTTGTGAGTTCTGTCACTCCAGAATTGTTTTAGAGGCTTGATTTAACATTGTTTCAGAGGGAAACTGGGGAGAGCTCAGGCAACTTTTGGTTTCTCTCCACCATTTTGGCTCTGCCCTGCCGACTCTACTTTGTTCTGAGACTCTTGCCCTAGTTATTCCACTGTAGGCTTCAGTTTGGGCTGGAATCCAGAATGATGTCCCTGCTCCACTCCTGGGATCAGAACTGTGCAGCCGCTTTTTGCTTCTGAACTTGTTCTTTGCTTGGTTCACAGCCAGGATCATGCACTGCATCTGATCCTATCTGCCACGCCTATGTGCAGGTTCCCTTTGCCCTCCCCCCAGTTCAATTCAGAACTGAGTAGTGGATGACATGGCTGCCAGAAGGCATCTGTTCTGCTATCTGTGATACCCTTCTCCCCCTCCACCCCACCCCTCACCCACTGAGATCTCTTCCTGCCTTAGTCATTCTTGCCCTGGTGCCTAGTCTTGACTCTTTCCACCAGCCATGCACTCCTGGTCAAATCCTGTCCTCAGCACCTACCAACCTCTCTATTTGTCTCCCTAACCTGACCTGGGCTGGAAAAAAATGACTTATTATTACTTTTTCTTACATTTCTCAATCAGAATTTGTTCTGGTGCATTTTCTAGATCTTTGTGGAGGAGATTTGGTGGGGAGCTAGATAGATATACTTCTTTCTGATACTCGGACATCTTGGGACAATATTTTATAAAGCCTATCTATACTTGCCAAACATAGATGCTTGACTCCTTTTCAGTGATGTGGGAGAAGGAAGTTGGATTTATACATATAGGAAATGCAAAGTTTTCAAGTTAAAATATTTTTTCATGTCCAATTGGTTTTTAAAAGCATTTAATAGGTTTGTTTTTCTCTTTGCCTAGAAAAGATATTCTAACTTCTTATAATATAGAATTTTTCAAAGTTTAATTATATCTAAGATGTATAAAAAATGAAATTCAAATTCGATATAACATTCCTCCACTTCTTTAAATTCACCATTTAATTTCAAAAGAGCTTAATTGCATTTTTAAAACTGAAGTAGGATATTTCTTTTTACTACAGAAAAATGTAACAAACCAGTCTTGAATAATGGCTTCTTTTCTGACCAGAAGATGTTATACAAAATTCAAGAAACTCTCCATTACAGATGTGCTTCAGGATATAAAACTACTGGAGGAAAGGATGAAGAAGTACTACAATGTCTTGCCAAGGGGTGGTCTTCTCAGCCAAGTTGTAACAAGGAACTTGGTATGCATCTCTGAATTGCTCCTAGTACTTTTAGATACACACCTTTACTTTTTTTGGAAGAGCGGTATGTGTGTATGTGTGTGTGTGTGTGTGTGTTCAAAGGTGATGTATACTTATCCCCTGAGACTATAGCCATTGTAAATTAAGGCATATTATGAAAACTTTTGTTGAAGAGGCACATTTTCAGCTGAAAAACCACAGAGATTAAGGAATTACAACTTCTGGGATCATTTAACTTTTTGACCTTCGGTAAATATTTTAATCTATTTCTTCAACAGCGTAGTATAGTGGAAAAAACACTGAGCTTGAAGTCATAAGATCTGGGTTTGAATCCTGGCTTTTCTCCTTATTACTTGTATGATCTTTGTAAAATGTGGGAGCTGACCTTGATAAACTCTATGGTCCACTTAAAATCTAAATCTTACTATCCTATGAGACCTTTAGTGATTAGGAAGGCAGCAATTTACATTTGCGGGTGAATATTTGATAGCCCTTGACCTTCCCAAATGTATTTGCATTTTAAAAGAGAACACCTTTCTTTTTAATCCAAATGAACTTGTAGTTGATTAATTTTAAGTCTACTGGGGATGAAAAATGAAGTGAATATGGGGGATATATTTGAACAATAATATCAATAGCAGAGAGAAGATTTGAACCTAGGGCCTTTGATACCAGGTCCAATGATTTTTAAAAAAATTATATTGAGTCTCAATGTTTTTTAGAGCCACAGGTGAGAGTTGGGTGACAGGTAGACCCCAAAGGTGGATGAGCACCCCTGAAAAGGGCTCATGCTAGAGGTGCTAGTCCTTAGAGGTTGGTCAGACATTGAAGATGCCAAGGTTATCTACTATATTTTGGGCCATTGCCCATCTCAACTTTTGTCTTGCTATTGGACTTTGATGACTGGAGGAGAGAGTGACACTGACGACTTTGTGCAACTCTGCCTCACTTAAATCCAATTATGTTGAAGTCAAGACATTACCTGGTGATGCCATCAGTCTTCTTTGAAAACAAAGGATGAACAACAGCAAGAATAGGATGAAGTTAAAAAAGAGGGGAGGGGACTTTGGGCAGTAGAAAGAAACACCATGAACAAGACTGGGGTAGAAGAATGAAAAAAGAGAGGGAAGTGGATGTTGAAGATGTACTTTAAGTGCTTTGAAATGTTTCCAAGCTTAATCTTGCCAAGTATTATTATTCTATATTCAGTGATCCAGGACTTTTGGGTTTCTTAATATTCTACTCTAAAAGTGATACACATTTGAAGGTGTGTGTGTGTGATGTTTTCTTTTTCATTGAGTGACCTGAATATGAAATTTTTTGGGAAAAATTTTTATTAGAAACTTGCCTGGTCCCTGAGTTATATCACGGGAATTACTCCACAAGCCAGAAGATCTTCAGAGTAAAAGAGAAACTGAGCTATGCCTGTGATGATGGATACTTCACTATTGGGGGAAAGAGATCTGAAGAGGCAGAATGTCATCCGTATGGATGGTCTCTCACTCCAAAATGTACTAGTAGGTGGTGGCTTTGAAAATAATTTCCTTCCATTAAAAAAGTTCCTTCAGTTCTATTTCATTTTATATAATCTATCTTGTTACACTCTAGGTTTCATAGGCTTTGCTTTGTTTTTAGCTATCGTGATGGTGAAAAGATATGACTATCAAAAATTCCAGTGCAGTTGGGTGGGGCACCTTTGAATCCTATTTTAAAAATTACATTAAGGAACCTAGCTGTGCCATATTTAATACATACATTTTTAAACACAATCAAGTTTCATGCATTTTTATGATTTTAAAATACTTGAGTGATTATTACCTTGTCTTATAGAAATAGTCAGTAAACATTTATTAAGTGCCTAGTATGTATCAGGCATAATGCTAAGAGCTGGTGATACAAAGAAAGCCAAAGACCATCCCTGCTCTCAAGGAACTCCCAGTCTAATGGGGAAAACTAAGTCTGAACAATTACACATGTAAGCATTAAGCAAATTGTCTTTGTTGTAGGCATTAACTTCTTGATGTTTTCAATCATTGTTTTCAGAATTAACCTGCTCTCCTTTAAGAGTAATAGAAAATGGACACTTTAATCCCATGAAGAAAACCTATGAAGAGGGAGATGTAGTTCAATTTTTCTGCCTTGGAAATTACTATCTCAGTGGGTCAGATTTAATTCAGTGCTATCATTTTGGATGGTACCCAGAACCTCCAGTGTGTGAAGGTAGTTTTTTTTTTTTACTTCATACTCATAAACATTAAAATATAGTCCCTCTATCAGTCTGAGTCCCTAGGAGCTTTCAGAACTCTGAAATAAATCCATAATAATCTCTAAATCTTGATTTAGTCATTTAAAAGTATAGATGTTTCTAAACAGAGATATATATATGTATATGATATATAGTAATTATATAGACATCATACATGATAGATAGTAACTATATACATCATACTGTTAGAAACATACTTACATTGTCTAGGAATAAACAAGACTCAGGAAGCCAGGAACGTTTTAATTATAATTTACATTTATTCCCCCTGAATAAATGGGTACCTTCCCTGAACAGAGTACAGGAGAAAATACAAAGGACTCAGATGGACGCCAATCCTTTTATAGACCCTCACCTTGAATCTCCTGCCAGGCTCTTCATTGGCCAGATACAACCCCCTGACTGCCTACCTCATGTGGGCCTCAAAAGTCTTGTTTAAGCATGGGTACAAGCCTCTGACCTTTCACCCGACCCACCTGAGGCCTGGTTTCTGCTAAAGCTGGGGTGGGGGAGGTGACACCTTCAATTCTGTGGAAACAAAACTCCTCCCCCCACTCACCTGTTTCTTACAATATATACATATATACAGTAAGACAATTTGTTTTTTTGGTCTGGATGTGGTTTTGTTGGTATAGGAAACTCAATTCCTCTGTCAATGCATATCTTCAACTGTTCATCAACTTAGTGTTTTAACATGGGTTTTTAATCTGAGGTCCATGAACTTGTTTTAAAATAATTTTGGTATATTTCCTTTTTAAACAAATGTATTTTATTTTATGCATTTAAAAATATTATTATGAGTATTTCATAGGCCTCATCAGGCTGCCAAAAGTGACACAAAAAAGTTAAAGTTACTTCTCTTTTAGAAATTTTTGGGGAAACTGAAAAATTAGGTGACTTATTCAGGCTAACAATACCATTATGTATAAAAGCTGGGACCTAATCACAGCTCTTTCTCCAAAGCCATTTCTGTATCCACTAATAATATGAGCTCATAATAATAATGATAGCTCCCATTTGTACATTAAGCAAGCAAGAATTTATTAATCCCTACTATGTTCCAGGCACTGTTAGACATACAAAAATACAAGTTTTTATTTTTAAAAGTTTTATTTTATAAGAACAAAAAAACCAAAAAGCGGATCCCCTTTTGAAATGTTAAGTTCCATGAGGGCAGAGACAGCATATATACACACACAGAACTGCATATAAAACACACATGTATATATAATCACAATATATACATGTGCACACACATATGTCTCTGTGTGTATACACACAAATGGAGTAGTGCTACGGGATGGTGTGATGATAAAGTTTTTCAACCCCTCCTATTTGCCCCTCACCCTAATTTTGAGTCATTACCCAGATGGATTTCCTAGTATGAACATTCCACTTCCACTCTGGGAAGTAATATCTAAAGACATGTAATTCTCTTTATCTTTTTTTTTCAGCTCTGAGCCTTCACTCAGAGATAGCGTTCTGGCAAATCACCTTATTGTAAGGTATATTTTAATGTCCTCTGGAAGATAGGTCCCTTTCAGTTGCCTCTTCCCAACTTTATTTTCACCGAGTGCATCCCAACAATCAGATATAGTTAACAGTTTATAAAGGCAAAGTAAACCTTTAAAACGAAGAAAGGTCAACAGGCTTTTCTCATGCCTGAAGTCCTAAAAGGGAGAATCCAGGGGAGAAAGATCTAGGATAGTTGCCTCGGGGCAAAACTGTGATATAGTTTTTAGGGGTTTCAGTAACAGATCCCCAAACACTTTGTGCCTTAAGGAGCCTGCAAGAGTCCTGGATTGTGGCTTTATGTCAGCTCTGGATCTACTCTCCCAGATCCAAGTGGCTTCCTACAGCTTCTCTTTCTCCAGTTCCATTCTCTTCTACTAGTCCTGTTAGGAGTTAAATACATCTTTGATTTTGTCTCTTAAACTAAGTGAATTAACTTTTAAACTACTTTCCTCACAATTACTTTGAAGCAGCCAAGGCAAGAATCATCCCCATTTTTTATATGAGAAAACTGATACTTGGAGAGGTTAAGTATGACTTGATAAGGATCCCACAACTAGTAAATGTAGCAGCTGGTATCAGGACCCAATTCTTCTGATTCTAGAACTTGAGCTCTTTTTTTCCCTTATACCATGTCTTATATAACTAAATGTACAAGTTTCTTTTCCCAAGAAAGAAGAAATAGATGTCCTCCACCACCGCTGCCTCCAAATGCCAAAATGCAAACTCATCCCAATACCTTCTGGCATGGAAAAGTAATTCACATAGAATGTGAGCTTAACTTTCAGATGGAAGGATCAGAAGAAATACGCTGTGAAAACGGGAAATGGACAGCACCTCCAAACTGCATTGGTTAGTAATAGATCAGAGAAGATTTGTCCAGTAAAATCTGCCACATAAATATAAATGGTCTTTGCTCTTTTATTTGTGGGGATTTCTTTTTTTCAGAAATAAAGGAGAAAATAGCATGTGAGGAGCCACCTGCCATCATGAATGGCACAGCAAACCTCCTTTCCAAGATCTATTACAGTGGGGATAAAGTGACATATACTTGTGAAAATGGTTACCATCTTGAGGGATCTGATGAGATAATTTGTAAAAATGGAAAATGGACCCCATCTCCCAAATGCATTGGTAAGTATGCTATATTCAGGATAAATTGTATGGCTGATTAGATCAGCCACATGCCTTCTGGTTTAGTAAATTTATGTACCTCTAGCAAACATATACTAGTTGAATTAGTTATGAATAAATTACCTGCCCTGACATCTCTTATGCTTGGGATCTGTCCAAGTTATGCTGAGACTAGAAGTAATACTGTGTTTTATGAACAGCAGGAAATAGAAGGCTGGAAGAGGAGCATTTGACTAGAATTGTTCTTGTGGTCAACATGATTGATGTCTGTCCTCACTGAAACACGTTTTAACTCCAGAGACCCTTAGAATCTATCCAAACTATCCAAGGTTTTTCAATAGCAGTGTCCATGATCAGAAATCCACATGTGTGAATCTCATGAATTTTGTGGACTAGAACCATTTTTCATATTTTTCTGTTTACAGCAAAATCTAGCAAAGTACCTTGCATATTATAGTGACTTAATAAAGGCCTATTGAGTTGCTTTGAATGAGATGGTGCAGTATCCATTGAAATGTTAGCTATTTAAATTGTTTTTAGCAGTAATACAAAATGTACCCAGGTATTCCTGATTTTAAGACCTGTTCTCTATGCACCACAACAAATGATTGTTCTCTGAATAAAGTGATATGAAAAATAAACACAGGAAAGATTATGCACATGTATGCACATGTATATGCACATATCATAAAGTTACGTGAAAAATAAACACAGGAAAGATTATGCACAATGTATGAACATGTATACGCACATATCATAAAGTTACATGAAAAATAAACACAGGAAAGATCATGCATATGTATGCACATGTATACGCACATATCATAAAGTTACATGAAAAATAAACACAGGAAAGATTATGCACAATGTATGCACATGTATACACACATATCATAAAGTTACATGAAAAATAAACACAGGAAAGATTATGCACAATGTATGCACATGTATACGCACATATCATAAAGTTACATGAAAAATAAACACAGGAAAGATCATGCATATGTATGCACATGTATACGCACATATCATAAAGTTACATGAAAAATAAACACAGGAAAGATTATGCACAATGTATGAACATGTATACGCACATATCATAAAGTTACATGAAAAATAAACACAGGAAAGATTATACACAATGTATGCACATGTATACGCACATATCATAAAGTTACGTGAAAAATAAACACAGGAAAGATTATGCACACTGTATGAACATGTATACGCACATATCATAAAGTTACGTGAAAAATAAACACAGGAAAGATTATGCACACTGTATGCACATGTATACGCACATATCATAAAGTTACGTGAAAAATAAACACAGGAAAGATTATGCATTTATGAATGCATGTTATCTTATTTCAACAATTACCTTTTTTTCTCAGAAAACAGTGAAAACTGTAAGCCTCCACCTGAGATTGAACATGGGACTATTGCTGATGAATTATTGCCAAGCTATGTAACAGGGTCCTCAGTGGAATATAGATGCAATGTATATTACTTGTTGAATGGATCTCAGAAATCACAGTGTGTGCAAGGAAAGTGGTCAACTCCACCTATTTGCTTAGGTAAGACCTCTCTGTGGTGTGTATTTTAAGTAACACTCTTCCTGTATCTTCCATGGAGAATAATTATTTAAATCTTTTTCCTATACGTTTTCCTCATCATTTCCTCTAGATGAAAATTCCCAACAGTTTTGCTTAATGTATTGTTTTTCTTCTTTTAAAAATAGATTTTTGTTCTTTTGCTTTTATATTGTCTAGATTTCCTCATCCATCCCTTTCTCTCCCTCCTCCCAGAGAGCCATCCCGTATGATAATTTTTTTTAAAAGAGAGAAAACAAGAGAAGACAATTTCAGCAAGATTTTGATAAAAAGGTCAATACCTCAAAAATATTTTTTACATTTTTACATTTTATATCTATCAGCCTGTTCCCTCATCTCTGCAAGGAGTTGGGGGGATTTGGGGGGAAGGTAGATGCCTCCTCACAGCAATTCTTTGGGCCCACCTTTGTTTTGTATAGTTTTGCAACATTCATTTTTGCTGTTTTGTGGTGATTATTTCCATTTAAATTGTGTTAGTCATTGAGTATCTTATTTCTTGTTTCTGTTCACTTTGCTGTGACTCTTTCAAGTCATATCAACAAGCATTTACTAAATGCCTATTCTGTTCCAGGCACTGTGCTAAGTGCTGAGGATGCACAGAAAGGCAAAAATAAAGCCTGCCTTCAAGCAGTTCACAATTATGTTCATAATTTCTTATAACATGGTAAAATTTCATTATATTCATATACCATAATTTATCTCATCCCCAATCAATAGCTATTGACTTTGTTTCTAGTTATGTGCTAAAACAAAAAGTGCTGCTGTAGATGGTTTGTTGTATATGGAGCCTTTCTCTTTGCCAATGTCTTTCTTGGGGCATAGGCCTAACAGTGGAATTTCTGGATGAAAGGATATAGACATTCCACTACTATATTTGCATAATTCCAAATTGTTTTCTAGGATGGTTGTTCATATTCCCAGATTCTCCAACAATGAATTAGTATGTCTGTCTTTCCACAACCCCTCTAATGTTGGTATTCCCATCTTTTGTCATCTTTGCCAATTTGCTGGGTATAAGGTAAAACCTTAGGGTTGTTTATGATATGTATTTCTTTTTTTGTTAGTGATATAGAGCATTCTTTCATATGGTTGAGAAAAGTTTACAATTCTTCATTTGACAATTTTTGGTTCCTATCCATTGACCACTTATCTACTGGAAAGTGACTTTGGGTCTTAAAAAATTATTTTAATTTTCTATGTATCTTGAATGTCAAATCCTTATCATAGGTATCTGAGTCAAAGATTTTTCTCCCAGTCTATTGTTTCACTTCTTATCCTATATGCATTAATGTTTTTGTGCACAAAATTTTTAATTTCATTAAGTTAGAACTATTTATTTTGACTATTGTAATTACTTTTTTGCTTAAGAATTCACACCCTAACTATAGTTGTAAAAGGTATATGAACTGCTTCTCTTCCAATTTTATTGTGCTATGATATTTAATATTCAGGAGATCAAAGGCAGAAAAGTCTAGGATTATTGTCTTTGGGTACCTTGGAATTTCATACCTATTTTGAATTTATTGTGGAATATGGTATAACGTTTTGTCAAAGGCCTATTTTGGCTACACTGTTTCCGTTTTTCCTAGCAGGTTTTTGTCAAATAGGAAATTCTTTCCTAGGTAGTTTATATCTGATGATTTATTGAACACTAGGTTGTTGAGTTCCATTAATTTTGATTTTCCTGTTCTATTTTAGTGTGCTCCATTGATCTGCTTTTCTATTTTTTAACCAGTATGAAAGTTTTGATGACTGCTGCTTTACATTATAGTCAATGGCAATTTTGCTCTTACTGGGCCCTGTCAAAGTCAATGCTTACCTATTCCAGAGAAAATCATTTAGAAAGAAGCTCTCTAGCACTATTCTGAATGTAAGGTATGGACATTACTAATACTTCCTGTGGAAATAGAAATTGATAAGAATTGGTCTGGAATTTTTGCTGTGATGACCACGTGTGCAAATTGAAGTAGAGAATGTTCACAGCTTTCATATTTGCCTCAATAATCATCTTTACTTAGTGGGTATGAACCTACTGCCTACATAGTATATTTTGACAGATATAGAAGCAGATCACATGGTTGCATGATAAAATTGGGGCTGGGGCAGGGTGGTAGTCATGGTGGTTGTGGTGGTGGTATGGATGAAGGTGGACACTTTAATCATCCAGAAATTTCCTGTAGATAATAATTTCTTGGATTGCCTTAATGATAATTTCAGTCTTCAAAAATAAAAGGAGTGACAAGGGGGAAGTGGTATTATGGCCCTGATTCTAACCAACAAAGAAAGATGATTGTTGGGAATAACTTTTCATTCCATCTTAAAATTTATGATAGAAATGGAGAGGAAAATGGTTTTCAGAGGATTCAGAAAAAGCAAAGGTAAGATCCCATGTAGTAATATTCTCCAGGGGAAATCAGTATAGGAGGGAGGTATCACAATTGAAATTAAGGTAAACTGAGGCAATAAAATTCCAAGTGTGTTCAATTTATCAGTAAGGCTAGCAGCTACTGACAAATGGGGTCTTTAGCTCCTAAGCAAGCCAAAGACCATGAATGAAGAACAGATTATTTTTATGGACAAACGGTGGATCCCCCAAAAACTAGAAGGCAGCATTAGATGGGGAAAACAATGTGATCTGGTTACAAAACCAGCAGCATTATAGATATGGGGGACAATATGGGTGGCTAGAAATTTGGAATGCAGGGTTAGCAACAACCCCTTCTTCCATTTTGTTGCTATGGAAAGTATATCGGTGGTGTGCACCTGCTTGTCTGGTTAATGTCATAGTGATAATTGGTCAAATTTTCTTGAAGAGCAGCCATTGTTGCAGAGATAACAGATCATATTTCCTGGCATCCACCTGCATCCTTCAAAGATAACAGATTTCCTTGACATAAGAATAGAACAGTAGTTAGCAGGAAAACTTAACTTATAAACGTAACTAAGAAACAATGAGTAACTTACAGAAAAATTGAACTTTTAAACTCAGAGACAAATGTCAGTAGTGATACAAAATGAAATCAATTACAGAATAGAATCAATATAATTTTCTCTATTTTCAGGGGGAAAATTCTCAAAAATGAAATTCTAAAGACAAAAGGAAACAGTTCCAATGATAGAGGGGAAATTGTTTAAAGAGAAAGAATTGGGGAAGAGGTCAAAGAGGAAAAAATCTTTTTATCAAATTTCTTTGATAAGGGTTTGGTATCTAAGATACATACATATCCATACATATACACATATATGTTCATACTTGTGTGCAGGTATATATAAATATATATACACATACATATATATATACACAATACATATGTACATATACATCACTAGGTCAAAGAATATGATAAATTTAGCATCTTTATTAAATAGTTTCAAATTGTTTTTCAGAATGGTTGGACCAATTCATAACTCTATAGTGTTATCAGTATTTTCCTAAGGTACCTCCAACATTGACTATTTCCATCTTTTTTCATCTTTGCCAATTTTATGGGCATGAAATAAAGTTTTAGAGTTGTTCAACTTGTATTTCTATCATTATTGGTGATTTGCAATAACTTTTCATATAGTTGTTGATACATGTAATGTTTTTGAGTGAGAAGTAGTGTGGTATAGTAAAACCTCTGAATTTTGACTCAGTGTATATGATTTTGAATCCCAGCTTTGTCTGTTACTATCTATATGACCTAAGTCAAGTTATTTATCCTTTCTGGGCCTCAGATTCCTCATCTGGAAAATGAGGGGTTTGGATTAGATGATCTTATAAGGTCCTTTATAGCTCTGATTCTACAATCATATGATCCTAGAGAAGGAACAATGGATTAAAGGTACAATATAGAGTAGTAAGGTATAGAGATTTTGCCATGCCCTGCTCCTACAGTGAGTTAATCAGCCAGTGCAAGCTTGATAGGAAAATTAATTGTCTTTCTAATACATATGATTGTGTTTCTCTTCTGGAGGATGCATGGTCTTATCTATTTCAAAATACAATATTTTCCTTTATTAGAATATAATGTGGGAATTTCAAAATTGTCCAATCTGCAAGAAAAAAACAACTGAGGCAGAACTCTGAGCCAATGGCACTTTATTAAAGGGTCCATGGCGTCCTCTAATGAAGTAAACCTCAGATCTTCCTCATGATCTGAGATGTCCCCTTCCTTTAGGGCCTTAGTTTTATAGTGATTGATACCCAGAAAATACAGGTGAAGCAAACTAAAAATATGGAATCTTATTGGTTGAGATTGCTCTGATCCTCTAGGAGAGTCTACACAAAATACAGAATCCCATTGGTTGACAAATGGCTAATGATCAGACCTTGATAGACCTATCTTGACTTTTCTGGAGGTCCTAAGAAGCTGATGAGCACAGCCATGGGCTGGGCTGATAAACAGATGTTGAAACATCTACACAGGATTGGTGGGCCACTAGAAAGGCAGGCCAAAATCTAGCAATCCGGTCATTCATTGGCCAAGTGCTCATGGTTATTTCCCCATGGTGGACAACGGATGGATGACAAAGGATGGAAGGGCAGCAAAAATAGCTAGGAGACTTTCCATGTAATTGAGTCACCTCTGCCACACTGGACTTGGTCACAGTAACAAGGAAAAACAAGGGCAGAGGTCCTCTAGTTAGCTTCCTATGATTAAGCAAGTAAACTTGCAATATGAAGTTCACGGCTCTGAGACCTACTATCAGAACTTATAATTACCACTCCTATGGAATCATATCAAACTGATTAATACTGATTGGAATAAAATAGGGGTCCAATTAATCATGTATCACAGTAAATACCTCATTGGCAAGTTTTTGTTTCTGTCTTTGTATCCACATAAACTTCACAGTGCCTTATTGCCTAGTAGGTAACAAGTGAACTTAGTAAATCTTTTTATTTCAGTGTATAAGTATAGTTCCCTTTACTTTTCCCTATACTCTCATTCCCATTCAACTTAATCCTACCATTCTCTAGTTGCCTTAATCTTCTGCTTTGCCTTTCCATTGTACTTCTGGGCTCCTTGCTCAATTGTTAACAAACTTCTCTTCCTTGGTATTGTCCTTTCATTCTTTTTCCCTCTTCTGGCAATTACAGAAACCTGGCTCTCTCCAAAGGACATTATATCCCAGGCTACCCTCTTCAATGTTGGTTGTTCATTCTTTTGTACTCCGTGCAATACTGGGCCAAGAAAAGGAATGAGTATACTATTTGTTCCTCACTGTCACTTCAAGATGTCATGTCAACATCATTCTGGGAATTCTCCTTTGAGATTCACTCCAACTACCTACGTCATCTGGTCCACTTCTTTGTTTTTGTGAGCTACCAACCTCAAGGTTAATCTATCTTCCTTCTTAGGAGTTCTTTATTAAAAGGTTCTGGCTCAAAATCTGTCTAATCCACTTCCTTACCCAAATATTTAGGGATTTACTTTTCTTCAGCCACCTAAAGGTGATGGCAACACTTGGTTTTCCATTGTCTGAAGGAATGAGGCAGGTTGTAGAAATTTCAAATGGTACATAACCAATTTGTTGATGTCGTCTATACTGTGCTTGTAGGATAACTTCATTAGGAGCAATGTCAGTCAGTTAGCTGACAATTACCAGCAATAAGTCTCAATAAATCAGTTTGGGGATAGGGTGCTAATGGAATAATTGGTTTAGAATCCCTCATTAACCCAATTATATGAATTTCATAAGCACAACAATTGGTATAGTAGATGGAGAACTGACTTTGAAGAGAAAACTGGTTTGCAGTTCTGCCTCTGATATTTCGTAGTTTTGTGACTATTGGCAAGTCAAATAACCTTGGTGTACCAGGAAACTCTAAGGCTGTAAGTCACAGATGGGTCTACACATGCCTTTGCTTCCTTGTCCCCACCTATACATCCTGTGTCAGGAGCCCACACCTTTACCCTTTTTGCTCCTTAAGAAACTTTAAATACATGGGAAAAGATTTCCAGGTGGACTCTCTGGATATAAAGCTGACAAAGTTCTGAATATCTGTTTCTTGTTTCAAAAGCTAATCTGCAGTAAGTTTTCTCATTTTGTTTTTTGTAAGCTGTCGGGCATGGTCTGAGCCACTCAGACATCACCCTCAATGCTGTGCTCCAAACCTTGTCTTGTGCCATATCTGATCCACAATGCCCATTCTGAGGGCATCAGTGGAAGGGAAGAACAATCCCCACTGAAGGTCATGCTCTGAAACCCTGTTCGTGATCGTGTTGAGACTAATACCTAGCTGGCCACATGATTTCAACTGTCTAGTATGGGTTAAAAAAAACTTTCTAAAGATTCCTAAAAAGAAGCACATGAATTAATTCCTTAAAGTAATTTCTGGTAGAGATAAGTCTGTCATCATTGGAGAACCTGACTGTTGAATAAAAAAAGCATTTATTAAACAATGCCACCTCACTGTGCCAATCATTGTGCCAAAAATGAGATAGTCCTTGCTCTGGAAGGAAGGTTGACAACACATAAAAGCAAATTTGGCTATAGAACTCTAACGGTTCAGTGGAATGGATGGCAAGTCTAGGGATCCTTAGGTTATAGCTAAACTACTGGCTCAGATGACAGTGGAGGGGAGAGAGAAGTCCCAAGGTTTTAGAGGCAGGGTAAGGGAAGGTGGTAAGGTCTACAAGTCCCCCCATCTCAGTGGAATGAATAGAGTTGGTAACTGCCATCTAATCCAAGCATCATGAGTTTACAAATGGTCCAGATGGATTTGGGCAGTGTAGGACAGAGAAAGGGCAAAGAGAAGATAGGGAGGTCAAGGCACCCCGCCCCGCCATGGTGAAGAACCTTCCCATGACCTGGACATCCAAACACAGTGTTTCGTGAGATTTAGTACACATACTGTTAAATGTTTATTAACTGACAAGCTGTTAATCTTTAATTACTAAAATTGATGATGGGTCCTTAAACCAAAACACAGAAATTAATATTTAATCCTTTCAAAATATATAAATGTTGAAACTGGGCTAGTTTATTTTAGTAATTGATGGTGATTATAATCTTCAGAGAGATAAGTGTTAAGTTCCTATTAAAACTGAAAAAAATACTTTATTGAAAAGATATTTTATCAAGTACTTCATTTCTGTCCAAAAAGCAAGATTAGTTTGTATTTTGTTTATTCTCTGAAACTCAGTAATGTCAACCAAAAGCTGATGAATTATGTTTGGGATAGTGTTTCCCTCTAGGGATCATTTCAGATATTTTTGAATTTAGATAGGACATATATTGCTTGAATTTTTCTCTGATAAGAATTTAAGGGTAGGAGGAAACTTAAATGATTTGTATTTTAGGGAACAACCTTTAAAGTAGCTTGTAGATTGTTAACAGGTTTCAGGGTTTTTTAAAAAATTATTATTTATTTAATTTAAAAATTGAGTTCCAAATTCTTTTCCTTCCTTCAAACCCCAGCCCTACCCACTCAGAAGCAATCAAAATGGATATAAATTATATATGTGAAATCAAGCAAAGCATATTTTCATATTAGCCACATCACACACAAAAAAGCAATTTGTACTCAGAATTCATTTTCTCTGGAGGTGGATAGCATTTTTTCATCATGGGTCCTTTAAAACCATCTTGGATCATTGTATTGATCAGAGTAGCCAAGTTTTTCACCGTTGGCCATCATTATAACTTTGCTGTTACTGTGCATAATGATCTCCTGGTTTTTCTCACTTCATTTTGCAACAGTTTATATAGGTCTTGCCCTGTGTTTTTTTCCTTCTGAAACCACCCCACCTTGTCATTTCTTATATAGCACAATAGCATTCCATCACAATCATATGCCACAACTTGTTCAGCCATTCCCCAAGTGATGAGTATCACCTCAATTTCCAATTCTATGCCACTACAAAAAAGAGCTACTATAAATATTTTGGTACATATAGGTCCTTTTTCTTTTCCATTGCTCTCTTTGGGCTAGAGACCTACTAGTATTATTGCTGAGTCAAAGGGTATGTAAAGTTTTATAACTCTTTGAACCTAGTTCCAAATTGTTCTCTGGGATGGTTGGAGCAGTTCACAACTCTACCAACAGTTTATTAATGTACCTATTTTCCCCCTAAGATGAATGAAAACCCTGAAAGACAGAGCTTCTAGGTAATTTTATTTTATTAATTAGGCTAGCTGATGATCAATTGATGGTCAGTAGTTTCTCTTGGTAAACCACTAACTATAATTATAATTTACATAATATAATTTATATAATATAATATAATTTATAATAAACTATAATTTATTGATTGTTAGCTAGCCTAAGTAAAAAAAAAGGGCAGGGGTAGCAATTTATTTCTCTGACAAAGGGAGACCTGGAAATGCCTTCACTACCTTCAGAAAGGGAACTGCTCTGACCAATGAAAATTAACCCTGATTGGTAGACACTTAATGAGGAGGTGAGAATATGGCTTGATTATGAGACTCAGCAGCCTCAAGGCATCTGAGCAGTGGAAGCCATCTCCATCTGGACCTCTGGTTAGTTTTCTCCCTCATGAGCTGGATTGCCCTAAACTCTAATGGAGGAAACCAAGGACAGGGTGTTCTTCCCCTAGGCAAAGACTCATTCAGCCTGGATTTTGTTTATATTCTAAACAGAAATTAGGTCCCTCCTTGGCTGGTGTCCCACCCAACTAACTAGCATGTACCTTGAGGGCTAGGAGCAGACTTTTTCATTCAGCCATTCCCTTCAGATGCTGACTGACCTTTTTTGGAGTTAAGTTTTTAACAAAAATGAATGGAAAATGGTGGATCACAAATTAATTAATTAGTTATTAATATAATAGTATAATATTAATGTCTCTTATCCCTTCCAGCATATGTCATTTCTGATAGGTATAAGGTAGTACCTCGGAGTTGTTTAATTTGCATTTTTCTAATCAATAGTGATTTAGAGCATTTTTTCATAGGGCTATAGATAGCTCTCATTTCTTTTTTCAGAAATTGCCTGTTATATCCTTTGCCATTTATCAATTGGGGAATGGCTCTTATTTTTACAAATTTAACTCAATTCCCTATATATTTGAGAAATGAGGCCTTTATCAGAGAAACTTGCTATAAAATTTTTTGATATTATTTCATTTTCTGTGGCAAATGTAGTTTCCTTGATTATCTCTTTTAATTAGGTCTATTTTTGCTTTTGCTTTGTCTGAGATCATGATTGCTACCCCTGCCATTTTTACTTTAGTTGAAGTGTAATAGATTATGCTCTAGCTCTTTATTTTAACTCTCTGTATGTCTTTCTGTTTCAAGTGTGTCTCTTGTAAACAGTATATTATTAAATTCTGGTTTCTAATCCATTCTGCTGTCTGCTTCACATTTACAGTTATGATTACTAACTGTGCATTTCCCTCTATCCAATTTACTTCTGTTTATCCTTTTCTCTTTTTTATCTCGTTTGTCCTCCAAAGTCTGTCTTGTTTCTGACCAATGTCTCCCTTAATCTGCTCTCCCTTTTATCATTCCTCTTCCCACCCCCATATCTCTTGACTTTTCCCTTCTGTAATATTAATTAAGTTGGGACATTTTTACTGTTTTAGAATGCTAAATGAATTGTCTTTGATTGAGCCTTACTAGGTGCAAAGCCCCAGGCCCAAACCCCTATCTGCTAGGTGCTAAGCCTATGTGGATGTGAAGCCCTCAGGGTCCTAAGGGGAGTTGCTAAGAACAGAGCAAATAGTAAACCTAAGTTCTGGTTGCTCAGATGACATTTGATCATGTCCAAAGACTGTATAAAAAGAGAGAACAGAGCTATTTGCTTGAGGCTCTCGCTCCTTGAGGAGTGTTGGTATGGAACTCTGGGCAGCTACTCTAAGGACCTCCTGGCTTATCAACCCAGATGTTGATGGTTTCTTGGTAACCACGAATTGTATTTGGTCTGTTTATAATGTATATTTGTAATTTGTTTTTATTTGCTCTGAAGTTTAGGGTGCTGGCTTTTTCCCTTGAACTAAGTGAATGATATTTGTATGTTGGCTTGAAGTAAGATTGTTAACGCCCTAACGTTACTTTTCTTAGTAAAGCAGATCAAAAGAACCTGTCCTGGCAGCATTCTTGTTGTTGGGCTTGTGTTGATCTTTCACCCCCACAGCAGCTGCTAGCAGAATTGTTGAAACACCTTCCCATTTCCCTATCGGGTAAGATTGGTTTCTTTACACAACTGAATGTATATATGCATATTTTTTCCCTCTTTGAACCAGTTCCAATGAGGGTGAGGTTAAAGCATTGCTTGCCACCCCACCCCCAACTTTCTCTTCCATTATGAAAACTCTTCCTTGCACTCTTCTTTTATGTGAGAAAATTTTCCCTAGTCCACCTCTTCCTTTTCCTTCTCCCAGTATATCTCTCTTTCTCACCAATTTATTTATTTATTTTTGGGAGATCATTCCAACATAATTTACTCACTTTTATGCTCTCTCCAGGTACACTCCTTCTAACTGCCCTCAGAATGATAAGGTTCTTAGGAGTTACATGTGTCATCTTACCATATAGAAATGTAAACAGTATAACTTTATTGAGTCTCTTATGATTACTCTTTCATCTTTGCCTTTTTACACTTCTTAAATCTTATGTTTGAATATTACATTTTATATTCAGCTCTGGTCTTTTTATCAGGAATGCTTAAAAGTCCTGTAGTCTGTTAAACGCCCACTTCCTGCCCCCCCTCCCCACCCCCAGAAGGATTATACTCAGTTTTGCTGGGTAGGTTATGCTTTATTGTAATCCTAGCCCCTTTGCTTTCTGGAATATCATATCCCAAACCCACTGCTTCTTTAATGTAGAAGTTGTTAAAGCTTGTATGAGGCTCGTGTGTGTGTGTGTGTGTGTGTGTGTGTGTGTGTGTGTGTGGTTCGACGATATTTGATTTGTTTCTTTCTGGCTGCTTGCAATATTTTTTCCTTGATCTGGGATCTCTGAAATTTGGCTATAATATTCCTGGGAGTTTTCATGTTGGGATCTTTTTCAGGTGGTGATTTATTTTTTCAATTTCTACTTTACCCTCTGGATCTAAGATGTTGGTGCAGTTTTCCTTTATAAATTCTTGAAATAGGATGTCTAGGTGCCTTTTTTTATTATGGCTTCAGGTAGTCCAATAATTCTCAAATTATCTCCCCTTGATCTATTTTTCAGGTCAATTGTTTTTCTGATGAGATATTTCACAGTTTTCTTCTATTTTTTCCATTTTTAAAAATTTTTTTGATTCCTGATGTCTCATGGAGTCATTAGCTTCCACTAGCTCAGTTCTAATTTTTAAAGAATTATTTTTTTTCAGTGAACTTTTGCAGCTCTTTTTCCATTTATCCAATTCTGCTTTTCAAGGAATTCTTTTCATCAAGTGAATTTTTTACCTCCTTTTCCATTTGGCCTATTCTACTTTTTAAGGATTTCTTTGTTTCAGTGAATTATTGTGCCAATTCTGTTTTTTAATGTGTTATTTTCTTTAAAAGTTTTGTGCCTTTTTTTTACCAAGCTATTAATTTTCTCTTCATAATTTTCTTGTATAACTCTCACTTCTTTCTCCAATTTTTCCTCTACCAAGTCATTTCTTTCTTTGACTCTTCCAGGTGATAAGGGCAGGTTGTGTTGCAGCAGGATGTCTCTAAAGAATTTCAAAGACTCAGGCCAACTCCAAGCCAGTTAGAGAGATTTATTATGGTTTTAAGGTTTTACGCTCTGGCGAGTGGCTAAGTTCCTTAGAGGAACTGGTGATTTTGATAAGACAAGACAGACAATATATTATAGAGTATATGATGCTGATTATACAATCAAAATTTACATGGAATATAGGAATATGATTGATATTAAAAAGGCAGGAGGGGGTTGTTAAGGGATTAGGTAATAATCTAATCCCTTAATCCCCTGGGGAGGGGTCCCAGCCTCAGTGGAATTACATACTAGGTTACCCACAATGCACAAAGAAAAACCCAAATGGGGGCATTTATATATGATAATGATATTATAATAAGCCTCTCTATGTAATAAGTTTACTCTAGATCAGTTCTTTACTATTACTGCTCAGGTAATGGTGGGGGCCTTTCAATGGTTTCATGGTCAAGCATCCTGGTTTGCCTCCTAGTGGTGCTGCTTTCTGATTGGCTAGCTATTGTGGTCCTGTCTGGTCAAGACAGATAGTTAGGTATTGTGTTCCTATCTTGGGCTAGATGGATGATGTGGTTGTGGTTGAGTGCATGGACACACCTGTTTCTGTAGGAAACATGTGAATTGGATCGGGGGCAGAGGCTAGCTAGAGGATTCAGTTTTGGGGCAGTAGCTTAGCTAGGAGCAGTGGGCCTGCTGTTCAGTGAGGCCCATGATTGAGTTTGGGGACCTGTGATGTGGTTAAAGCCACATTGTGTGGTCAAATCAGGGCATACTTGCTGTTCAGTGGAGCCCATAGAGAAATTATAATATTGGGCTTGGGGACAACTTTATTGGGATTCTATTACAGGAATTCTTTCTGACCTTGGGTCCAATTAGCATTTTTTCTCTGAGGCTTTGCTTGTAGCTGTTTTCACATTGTTGCAGTCTTCTTTGCCACCATAGTAGGTTTTTACGGTTAAGGTTAAAATTTAATCTGAACAATTTTTTTTGTCTACTAGTCCTGTGGTTTTTGTGTTCTTGCCTCTACATCCCTACCCCTTGTTTAGAATGTGAACTCTCCAAGCAGAACCATTTATTCCTTTGTCTTTAATTACACAACCTATAATGGTGCCATTATGAGCTCTAAAAGATAGATGGTTTGTGTGTGGGATGGGTTCCATCTAGACTCACTTGCCAGTACTGTAGCAAAAATGCCCATCATTTTTAGGAAGACTCTTTAACATAAGACATAAATTAAAGTAATGTGCCAGTGTGGAGGAAAAGTATGTGAAGTATGTAAAGATTTTTTTTTGTCTTTCAGAGCCATGCATTGTTAATGCTGATCATATGAACAGTAATAACATAGAAATGAAGTGGAATATTGAAGGAGAGAGATACTTTTTACATGGTGATAATATAGATTTTGTATGTAAACAGGGATATGATTTATCCCCATCAACGAGACCTTCTGAACTGATAGTACAGTGTAACAGAGGAGAACTGAAATATCCAACATGTGTTAGAAAAGGTAGGAGAAAATTTTGACAATTTCCTATTAACCCAAATATCCCCAGCTATGTTTAAAGAATACGACCTTGGATAAATTATTCATTATCTCTGGGCCTCAGTTACATCCATAAAACCAAGCATTTTGGACTAGTTCAAATCAGTACTTACCTATTAGAATTTCAGTAATTCTCACATCTGGGACAAATGGGAATAGGGATGAGGGGGATGGGTAAGACCGTAGGGAGGAAAAACAGACATGAGGGCACAAGTCCCATGGGGGGAGAAACCCTGGGACATCACTCCTTTGGGAAGCTTATGAAGTCCTGTATTAGGGGATGGGCCTGATACTAGTACCCTGATAGTTCAGGTTCAATGTTGGGACAAAATGAGGTAAGTCATCGAAGACCGAACAAAAGAAGGTTTGCTTAGCTCTATATAGCAAGAATATGCAACAAGGATACTACGGTAATGTGACAGAATTATTGGAGAACACACTGACTAGGTACTGATATAAATCACCAATCAATAACAGAGACAGGAGAGAAAAACTGGAGTTTATTACACTCAGAGCAACATGGTGGGCTTCACTGAACACTAACCAATGAATCAGTGTGCTCTAAGCATACGTTTTAGCAACTTTATGAGTAATGTGAATGCAAAAGTAGGATGGGTACGATGGGATTTTACAGAGAGCAGAAGGAGAATATAAGGATTTACACATTGGAAAATAGACAACAGAGAGAGAAGATAAGAATGTCTGCATCAGGAAGATTAGGGAACTAGCTAGTTAAAACTAGAGCTCCGACTGATATCTCAAGCTTGATTTTTGCCAATTTCACCAGGGTGCATGAATTTCTTGCTTCAAACAAACAATGTTAGGAAGTTCAAGACAGAGTTCTGGGCAGAAGTTTTTTTTTTTTTTTTTTTTTTTAGTGTAATGAAAACAAGAAGTCTGAGACAGAAATTCTTTTATCACTGAGCTTCTTACACGTGGCTCTCATCTGTGCAGGAGTTCAGAGTATGGTCTTCAGATATCCACCAAGTGGAAAGGCCCAAGCCCTATTATGGTAGGACCTTTTATAACTATAGGTGACCAGGAATCTGTGCCAACACAGCCAAAGGCCACTAGGAAGCAGTGTTAAGAGAGTTGATCCTTTTAATATCGTGTACTGGCTTTGTCCTAACCCATGTAGAGAAGGTGTCAGTGGAATGTTGACAGAGACTAGTCTCATAAACACCCTAGGACACAGACAGCATGTTGAAGGAGGGAGCAAGGTAGGACTGGATAGGAGTGTGGAGGCCTCAGGATCACATCTTGGCAAGTGCCCATAATTTTTCAGCTTTATTTTATATGTGTGTGTGTGTGTGTGTGTGTGTGTGTGTGTGTGTGTGTGTGTGCGTGCGTGCGCGTCTGTGTGTGTGTGGTGACTGTTCTGCAAGGGAGAAAAAGGGAAGGAATCAAGCATTTATTAAGTATCCACTATGAGCCAGGTACTGGCTCATTATCTCATTGAACTGTCCGTAGGGGAGAAACACCTGCCTTAGTTAATTAATCATTATTTAGGTTTCTGATATTGAAAGAAAAGGGTAGATTCAACTTCTAATGCTTAAGTTTTTTTTATTAGGGTCCCCAAAACATATCTATATAAATGGGCTCATAGCAAATAATAAGTTTATTGCTCATGTGGTATTGGAGAACTATTGCTGTAACAAAGATGGGTTATAGTAGAAAAAGTGTATAAATGTACCTTTTGTGATTATTGAGAAGATATCAGTAGAGGAGGTTACAGTAAAACAAGTACACCAGTCATGTAGTGTTGAGGGGAGTCAGATCAACTAAGAATTTATTCAGTACCTGCCATGATCCAGGTACTGCACTAAGCACTAGCTAAGAAAGCTAGCAATAAAAGGGACTACAAGAAAACAAGCATGCAGCCTATGTGCTTAAGAAGGATATTATTACGTGGTATTGTAAGGTAGGCACTCTCAAGTCCTCTCGAATTATTCTTAGCTGAAGTATGGTGGTTCTAAGGTTGGGCAAAGGTTTAGAAATTATTTTGTAATAGATGAAAGGGGGCTATGATGTGGAGATGGAAGAGGGCTGCAGCTACGTTCAAGATGTGAGGTGCTATAAGATGGAATCCTGGGTGCCTCTGCCCTACTTATAACTATGTACTTATTGTAAGATTCCTTTTAGTTCTGAAAACACTCTTCTTCCCATGAGGATAAATATGTACCAGCATAACCAGAGATTTATTTCTGTGTTTGAGCTAAGCAGTTCTGCAAATGATTACATTTCCAGGGTATGTCCTAGAGGGCACCATCTGTAAAAGGTCAAAGACTAGGATGGAGCAGAGGGAAAGTCAAGGGGAGTAGTACACTTTGTTTTTTGTTAATTTTATTTTTAGTTTAGAGAATAAAACAATTATTTCTATAACATAGTACAATAAAAAATGATTGTACATAAAACTGCAAATCTACTATATACAATTTGCTATTCCTTTCAAATGTACAACAAAATTATTGTGTAAATTTTTTTCTTTTTTTCCTTCTCCTCCCTTTAGCCATGGCTACCATTAGACACAAATAGGTATATATATGTGTGTGTGTGTGTGTGTGTGTGTGTGTGTGTGTGTGTGTGTGGAATTATTCTATATATATATGTAAAATTATTCTATAGATATTTCTATTTATCAGTTCTAAAAATGTAATTCTGTAGGGCATACAATTCAGCTTTATCTTCTCCCTAGGTATTGGCCTTATGTGCTTTAAAAAATAATGAAAGAAAGAAAGAAAAGACAAACTATCTTTTTAAAGAATAATTTCAAGGTAGAAACTAGTGGATTTTCTTTTTTGGATCTGTTGTGAATAAGGAAATACAGCCATAAATAACAAATTTTGTATGTATAAAAGCTCATTTGAATGTTAGGAGATGGAATTTCAAAGTCAATAATAAATTTAAAAGTCAGACATTATTTTGATGATATGCTTGGAAACTTTAATAAAATGTCTGAGTTTCACACTTAAAAAAAAGCCTAAATGGTTTGAAGGCTGTCTATCTTTTAATTGCCTAACCATTTGAGGAGCAATAGTATTTCTTTACTGTTTGGCCTCTCAATTTGATATAAACAACTGAAATGATTTTTTTTTTGTAGAATCTGAAGGAAAGTGTGGGTCTCCTCCAATGATTAGATATGGCAATATTATTGGCTCATCACAAAAGAGTTATGAAAATGGCTCCTCAGTAGAGTATAGATGTTTAGATTATCATTTCCTGCAAGGGTCCAAGATAGCCTATTGCTTGCAGGGACAGTGGACTACGCCACCTTCATGTTTAGGTATGTATTTTTTGAAATATTTTTATTCCAATACACAAGCTATACTTTATATGTGTTAGTATTAAAAACAAACAAAATTCTACCATTTTCTTTTTGGCATTTGTGTCATTCTATCTGCCAAGAACATTTTGACTTGTTTTCCTGCTTAGAATAGCTGTATACAGCTACATGCCTCATCATTTCTATATTAGATATCATTTGGAGTACATTGGAAATCCATAAACATTAACATCTTAGCAGGATGTAACTGAACTTAAATTCAGAAGTACCTAAATAGATCCTTTTGATTCTCACTTCTTCCACTTAGTACTGTCACAACTCTCAGCAGCTGTCTCTTCCTCACTGAAAATCAAAGGTGGGAAATTATCCAGTATCTGAGGACAGTAAGGTCTGAGCAGTTAATTTTAACTGCCCTCAATCACCTTAGAAAAGAAGTACTTCCCTGCCAACATTAGTCTTCAATGATCTTTTTCCTCCTTGGATTTTCTAAAGAAGGGATAAAAGAAACTTCTCTTAAAATGGATGTTAACAGTTTACCTACTCTGCTGGGCAAGAGCTATAGGGCTATAGGAGAACAAGTTCTGACCATTTTATGCTATGTCCCTGAAAACCAACTAAGGTGGACTTGTCAGTGGACAAAAACAAAGAGTAGGAAGAGCCTTTGTTCTGGGTTTCTGGGCCATAGGGTCCAGCTTTAAAAATTTTTCCCCCTTAGGTTAGTATTAGTAACCATAAGATATACCACTGAGTTACTCTTGCCTGTGTAATTTTTGAGATCATGCTATACATGTTTGTAATGAATTTTATTTTCTTGCTTTCTCAATGGGGAATGGAGGAGGAGCAGGAGGTAAGAGGGAGAGAACGCAGATGTTGCAATTAAATAAAATTCCATTTTAACATGTTATGGTCATGGTATGTAAGAAAATGCGAGTTTCTATAATTGCTTTAAATTTTTTTCTTGTTCTTATATTGGTACAACTTTTTACTCTCACTGTTTCCTTCCCATCCTTTCCCTTCCCCAGAACCTTGCATGTTATCTTCAACTGAGATGGAAAATAATAATTTGATTTTGCAATGGAGTTTTGATGACAGGCCTTATTTTTTCCATGGCGAGTACATTTCATTTCTCTGTAAAGGGAACACTTTTCTAGCTGCATCTTTTACGGAATCTGAATTGAGAGTGCAGTGTCACAGAGGGCAACTGAAATATCCACAGTGCACTGAAAAATAAAGGTAAGATGAGATCTCTTGGGACTATTTCTAAATGTTCGCATAATCATTTTTCAGTCAAGGAAGGCCACTGTGTATAGTGAGAAGAGCTCTGCACTTGGAGTCAGGAGACCTGGATTGGAATCCTACCTTTGTCATTTACTAGCTGTGTGACCTGAAGCAAGTCTTCTTATCTTTCAGACCTGGTTTCTCCATAGGTAAAATGGAGGTTAGAATGCTTGTACTCTCATACTTGAAAAGGTTATTTTGAAGAGAGCACTCTTTCCCAAGTTCCATCTCCCACCTCTACATCTTTTCTGAGGTTATCCCCCCTAACCTCCATTCTCTCTGACTTTCAGAATCTTTATCTTTCTTCAAGGCTAAGTACAGGAACTACTTCCTCCATAAAAGTGCACTCTTCTGCCCAATTGTTAATGCTCCCTGTCTCCTTAAATTACTTTGCATTTCTTTATCTTTGTACATGTTTTATCCCTGCAGTCGAATGCCTCCTGCAGGAGTATTTAATTTTATCTTATACTAGTACCTTTTACTCTTTAGGTGAATTGAAATATGTTTCATGTAGGCTGCTAGCACTGATAAGGAGCTTAATTCCACACCCAACCCAATTTATAGATGAGGAAACTGAGTTTCAAAGAACCTAAGTACTTGCTTAGGTTACAGTCAGACATTAGTGACAATGATGACGTTTACCTAGATATTCTGACAGTCAGTCAGTACCATTTCAAATATACCATGCTTTCTCTCCTTGAGTAATGTGTAAAAAGAAAGTCAGGGTTTAGATGACTAGAGACCATAGACAGCATTGACACATATTCCAGAAGCATCGTTGAATTCTTAGTGGCTCAACTTTGTCATCTCAATAAAAGGTATAGTAATAGTCCTAGATGGTTACCACAAGAAGTGATGAATTTTTAAAGCAGTTCTTTGAAATTAACCATATATGACCACCTGCCTATGTTGCTGCATCATCAAGAAAAAAGCAGTTCAGGGGCAGCTAGTTGGCACAGTGAGTAGAGCACCGGCCCTGAAGTCAGGAGGACCTGAGTTCAAATTCGGCCTCAGACACTTGACACATGTACTAGCTGTGTGACCTTGGGCAAGTCACTTAACCCCAACTGCCCTGCCCTCCCCCCTGCAAAAAAAAAAAGAAAAAAGCAATTCTTTAAACAGAAGGTTGATAAGTTAAAATGTCAATAGGTAGTGGGAACAAAGCTCATATATATTCTTTTTCTTTTTAAAGGATTTAATACAACCAACAACTATTAAGGATATGAAAAAATGATGGAAAGAAGAGGCACATTTGAGAGCATCATAAAATACATTGTACTTAAGAAGAATAAAAATATCATTTACAATAAATTACCATTTGAGCTTTTTACAACTTTCAGCCAGAGTTATGTACGCTGAACACTTTCTTATTGTTTATAAAAAGTTCATAGTATCATAGATTTAGAGCTGGAAGGGAACTTAGAATGCACTTAGTCTAACCCCCTCTTTTTATAGATGAGGATGTCCTCAGCTGCTGAAAATCTATACCTTTAGTGCACAGAGCAACCAAATAGTGCTCTGATAATCAGTTGTCATGTATTACATCCATGCATACCTTGTGAAAGTAAAATACAGCAGAGTAAATATTTTCCACTATGCAAACATATACATATATCTCACATGCATATTTTATACACATTTGCATACGTAAGCCTTTATTCATTTGATATTTTCAAATTTTGAACTACACACTTATTACAAAATTGAAATAAAGACTAAACAGTGTTTTATTCATTCTGTAAAGATTAAGGTCTGTCAATAATATCATCCTAGAAACTATCCAGAGGTTGTGGCAATATCTTTCTTCCAAATCAGAGGTTCCCAAACTTATTCGGCCTATTGCCCCCTTTTAAAAATTGCTCAGCATCCTCCTAGATATCTACTTTCTTTAACCCTTTAATAGTTTTTAAAAAATTGCATCATCTCAAAAAACATATATTTTTTGGTTCTGTTTCTTCTTTCTCATGATTCATTCCATTGGTCATAATTCTTCTCTGCAACTTGACTAGTGTATAAATTAATTCAATGTGAAGTTATTCGTGGTAGTTATATGAGATTCCATGCTGTCTTGGGGAGGGAGGGGAGAAAATCTGGAACTCAAAATTATGTAGAACCATCTGTTGTAAACTAAAAATAAAAATAAATAATAAAAAAATGATGCATCTTAAATTTAATAATTTATTGTAAATTTGTGGGTTTTTTCCTGTACTAAAATTTTGATAATACAATATTGTGTCATGTAACTGTATAGTATTGTATTGTGAACAAGTAATTATAAGCATGTATTTCTGCCAATTCATGCTGGACTTCCCAACAGAGTGCAACATGCTTGCTTGCCATTACTTTCTTGTTAAGACCTGTTCGCAGATTTGACCACTGATTGGTTATAACTTGCATTTTGTGTATTTGGAAAACAATGCAGTCACTGCTACTTTAACTCTGTTACACAACAGATGAAACATGTACAAATGGTTTTTAAAAACTTTCTTATCTTCTTTTCTTTTCTCATGCTTCCACCACTCCCTTATTTTTATTCAACACCCCCCCTCCCAGGCTACTACTGTCTCCCACCCCCCAAGGGGGTGCTATTGCTCTCTTTAATGGTCAAATACTCTTGCATTAAGCTCAACAAAAATTGACTTTAAAATACATAAGTGGAAGTGAAATGAGGGAAGGGAACCTCATGCATCTTTCCAAATGAAATATAACAAGGATCTAAAATTACCAATAATGTCATGACGAACAATGCAAAGTCTGTCATCTACTTTTGTGGGATTTTTGTTTTGCTTTGTTTTATTGCCTTTGTTGCCATTGTGTTAAAGAGTCCTTCAAATATTATTTCTACCATTGAGGACTTTCTTCAATAAAAAAAGGTTTATTTACCCAACATCTGAAGATAATTCTTTATCTAACATCTGTAGAAAATAGTACAAAGTAAAATGCCTGTTATATGCGACAATATCTTATTGAATATGCCAAAGTGAGTTTCTAGTGTAAAAGAGACTTTCTGTTGAGAAGGGATAAAAAAGAACAAGACTGTGAAGAATTGGTTTATTGGAAGTAGTTCATCTGTTTAATTTAGTATATTGTATTTTCCCTATTTAATGGTCATAAAAAGTCTACTTAAAAAAGTTATCCATAGGCTGAAACCTACACATTCTAACAGTCTTCTCCTGGGTAATCATGTCCAGGTTACCAAGAACTGATAAAATCCAAGGCAACCAGCTGGACCAAAACAATAGAAATTACAGAAATGTGAGAACTTGTTTTGATTTGATAATTAATTTTTTCATTTGTTTAAACATAATATGTTCTATTGTATAAGACAATCAGCTCCTAGTTTGTATGTTTGCATGTGAAATAGTCTCACCTCTGATAAAAGCCACACTTTCTTCCCACAGGGGCTTTGTTTAGCAGATCTGGCTCATGGCTACAGTTTCAAGGTGCCTAACATCTAGCTCTGTTCTCAGAGGTACCTTTCTTTATCACTAGGTTATAGAACATTCTATCATCAGGAATAAAGCTTCAACTTGATACATTTGGATGGATCAGTTACTAATTCATTTAGTATTCAACAAGTTATTAGCAACTGTGTACTTAAAACTGGACTATACTTGATTTATGTGTAGTCCAAACAAGTGCACACATATTTAATCTGGTCTAAAACAGTTCAGTCTCCAACCTGGTTCAATATGGTCTGGTCCTAACTGGTTCGATCCACTTCAATCTAATTTAGACCAATTTAATTAAGTTCAATGCAGTCCAAACCAGTTAAATCTAATCCAATCTAGTCCATATTGGTATAATCTGGTTTAATCCAGTACAGACTACAGCCTACAAACAAGTCTATGTCTCTCCCATCCTCAGTAAAACCTGGCTTGGAACACTGGAACACTGAAATGTTCTCAATATCCTGGAATGCTGGAATACTAAGATACCCTTTGGACTTTTTAAACTCATAAGTTCATGGAGGCTTTACTCCCTTTACCTAAAATGGAAATGAACAAAAGCAGAAGCCCATTTCTTGGAGACCTCATGGTCTTAGAGGGAAAAAGTCCCAAGGCCTTCTCCTTACAGCACTATCATCAGCAGGCTCTATGAATGAAGAGGTCATTGAATGAGGCCAAGGCCAATACTGTATGGCTGAAACTGACAGGCCTTTTTGAATGCCTCTGAAGCTCCTTGCTTATCATTCATGAACTGTTTGCAGGGTCATCAAACAGTAATGTTGTTCCAAGAGGAGAGAAATTGAGAATGAGAAAAAATAAAGGCCATTGGAGACCTCTGCCCCTGAGGTCAACCAGTGTGGAACCAGGGACTCTGAGTTAGAGATCAAAGTTACCCACATGATTTTTGCCCTGGGTGATCCAAATCCTTTCGATTTTTTGCCCAGTTCTTCACAAAGGCGCTTAAAAATTTCAAGGGGAAATGAAGAATTCATAGATGTCTCTTTTTTTATCTGTGAAAAAAGATCAAAACATTTGAGGGAATTATGCATTAAGTAGACCTCAGGGGGAACCAAGCATGGTTGCTAATAGGAATTTTAAAAAATACTAATAAAAAAACTCATGGCTACTATGTTTAATTCAGTTCCATTGAACAAACATTAATTAAGTATATGCTATATGTGAAAAGCAACACACAGCACTGGTGCTTTGTATCCAATGAGATAAGAAAAATAACATTATACTCTGATCAATACACTTATATTCTGTGGGAGACAATACATAGTCAATCTATAAATTTAATCATTTACCTGAGATAAAGTTTGGGAAATCCATGCGCCCATTTATACTCTTCCTCTACCTTGGAGATTTGAACCTTCACTATAAGACAATTCCTGACATCAGTCACTTGAAATTAGCACTGTATGTTGTGTTGCCATTTGATGGAGTCTGTTATCTCTTCCTACTATTGTTTTATGATAGTATGTGGTGCTAAAAGAAAAAAAATGAAAATACATGCATTTCCTTGAAAATTTTAAAAGTTGTCAAACTTTGCAAGAGTACTGGGGAAAATGAAAGGGTAATGTTTATGTTTACTATGTTGCCCTTGTGTAACCTGGAATCAAATAATCACACAAAAAAAATAAACCATTCTTATTTATATTGATCAATGATCTTATGGATGTGGATGCTCTCTCCACTGGTACAGTACATAAATCCTCCATGCCTTCCAATTCTTCCCATGTCTTTATGGAAATTATCCATCAAGGAGAGCCCCTAACTGCTGGATTATCTCTCCCTTACTTTTAAAATCTCATATGGGTAATGGTGCTTTACTGTGATGTCTTTCTGTTCTTTCTTATTACGTCACTAGCCCACTTCCATCCTATTTATTTTTTATTTTGATGACCCAACAATTAATTGAGGAAAGAGAATTCAGGAGGAAGGGTAGTCAACAATGTTAAAATTGAAGAAAGTTCAAGATGAGTACTATTTTTAAAGAAAATCTCTAGGGCACGGGTGCTTTGTTCTTTTAACATATACACGAAGAATACTTTATTTGAAATGACTCTTTAAGCCTGCAATTTGTTTTGCTGCATTTAAGTGTGTTTCATCAACAAATGAGTCTATGTCATGGTTTGGTAAAACAATATCAATTTAGAAGAAATGATACAAAGGAGAATGTATTATATGCAATTACAAAACCACTGACCTAATTTATCTAAACTGTCAACTTCAAAAAATGGAAAATGGATAAAACAATAGACATTGGCTTTGATTATCACCATTTCTTAGATATGTTTAGCCAATATAAACCAATTATCGCAACAAAGAAACAAAAAAAAATCTAGAATGCATCATAACCCACAAATTCTTGACCTTGCCAGACTGAGTGATCTAGAAGCTGAAGGCAATGTTATTGAAGATTATGAGCTCATTTGCAGTGGAAAGAAAAAATAAACTTTCCCTGATAAAACAGTGAAAAACAGTATAAGGAACAACAAGACTACAGAAAGATAGCCTGGGACCCTTTTAAACCAGATCATCTTGAGATCATTAAGAGATGAAACTGTAAAGAGGACAATAAGTAGTTGTGAAATTGAACAGAACTGGCAGAATTTATATAACAATCTATTCTCACCAGCAATGATTATAGAACCATCACAACTGGACTCTTATTGTTAAGTTTTAAAACATGGTATAGTAGAAATTGTACCATTTTTGGAGTTCTGCTACTTCTTAACTTGTATGTCCTCAGGAAAGTAATTTATCTTGCTGGGCTTCAGTTTCTACATGTTTAAAAAAGAAGGAGGTAAAGTAGCTATGCTTTCCTGCTCTAAAATCTATTATCCTACAAGTATGAAGGATTAAATGACATGACCAAATATTCACAGGAAAAAAATCTATGTTGGATATGGTATAATTTAAAGGTATAAGAAATTTGAATTTCAAGATATTCCAAAGAAAAAGGTTCTAGAATAGAAAAGACCTTAATGCTATTGTAATGGGGTCTGGCACATAGACAGAGCACCTCTGGTGATATTTCTCCACATGGAGATACTAGGTATCCTCATCACAGGTGAGTCAATACTGTGTAATGGAAGTATCCTGGAGAGACTGCAAAGCATGGATAGATTTTTTGCAGCTGTTTTCTGTCACTAACCATGTAGTTGGAAGAGGCCTTTTTTGAGTAAAGGATAATTGGAACTATTGGAAGCATTCAGAAGGCCTTGGCCTGGCTTCCTGTCTCAGTCCTTTTGGCTTCCCTGTATGTAGTTGGACTCCTTAACTCACAGTGTTCAAGGAGAGACTGTACTATAAAGGGAAAGGCCCTGAGGCCTTAATTGATAGAAAGCTTTTCCTATCATCAAACCTAAATTTGTCTCTTTACAGCATCTACCCACTGCTCTTAGTGATACATTCTGGGGCCAATCAGAATAAGTTGAATCTTTTTTCCTCAAGGCAGCTGCTAAAATACTTGAGGAGGGATAACATGAGTTAACGGAGCCTTCTCCACTTCAGGTTGAACTTTCTTAACTACTTCAACTTCATATGGCAGAAACTCTAGGACCTGCACCATTTCACTTGCCCTCCTCTGGATATTCTTGGATAGAGGGGAGAGTGAGGTTGATGGCTTTGTATAGCCCTGACTCAAATCTAATTCACTTGCAAGTCAAGGCATCACCATCCTGATGTCATTGGTCCTCTTCGAGAACAAAGGACAAACGACAATTAGCAAATGGTAATAACCGTCCCACTGGGGACCCAACTAGCTAGTTCCAGTTGGACAATGTTCATTCCTCCCTTCCTTCCATATGACTTTTAATATCCAGGTACCTATTTGGGTTTTATCTTGGTATATTGTATAAAATGGTGGTCTAAACCCAATTTTTTCAAGATTGTTTTTCAGTTTTCTCAGCAATTTTTGTTAAATAATGAGTTCTTCCCTTTTGTAATTGGGGTCTTTGGGTTGATCAAACCCTATGCTACTATATTTGCTTCTGTGTATTATATGCCTAATCAGTTTTATAAATTGACCTCTCCTTTTTAAAATCACCTCCTTTCATACTTTCATTAGACATTAATGACCTTTGCTTCCTCAGAATTCACATAATATTTTGTTAATGGTAAGTACTGTCTGGCTTAGAGCTATCATCCAGGTGAGAAGCCCCTGCAGAGAAGTGGTCTGGCATTCCCACTACCACCACCACCACCACCACTGCTCATTAGGTTTGATGATAGGAAAATCACATGAAGGTAATTCCAAGAGCCTTGGAGTTAGCAGTGCTTTCCCATATTCACTTCTCTGGCCCCTAAGCCCAAGGACTCTTTCTAGCCCAGTCCCTGAAGCTTTCATCCAGGGAATCAACCCCTTGTGGCGTTATGACCTGGCACCTTCCTTTTCAGATGCTGCTGCCCCAGCATCCACAGCAGACATAATATGAAAGCTCTTAATACTGAATTCTTAGACACTTCAAATGGTTCAACTTCAGAAATGGATATGGTTTCATCAATAGGATAGGAGATTCATCACCATCTTCTGCCTTCACTTTTGTGAAGTCAATATTTGTTGAATGAGTAAAAACATTTTCTAAGAAATTAAAACGTTAATCCTAGTCAATAGATATTTAGATTTGGTGCTGTTCTTTCTGAAACCTCTGATTGTCTTTAAATTTAAAAAAATCCTTTACTTATAGAACAAAAGTCTATAAATATTACTTCACTCCCAACTCAACTCCTAGACTTCTCATTCCTCATCTTTTTCTCAAACAAAACAGTCTATCTCCAGACTCTGAGAATTTTTACTGGCTCTACCTGACACATGAAATGCTTTCCTTCCTCATATCCACTTCCTGGCTTCCTTGGCTTTGTTCAAGTCCAAGCTTTGTTCAAGTCCTAACTTCTATAAGAAGCCTTTTCCAATCCTCCTCAATTCTATTTTTTCTCTCTCTCTTATTTCAGATTTATTCTCTATACAGCTTCTTTGTACATAGCTGACTCTATATTGTGTCCTCCATTAGACTGTGAGCTCCTTGAGGGCAGGGACTGTCTTTTACTTTTCTTTGTATCCCTATTGCCTAGCACAGTACCTGACACACAGTAGGTGCTTAATAAATTCTTGTTGACTGACTGGCCAGTCATTTTCTCATTCTGGAGAAATCTCTAATCTCTTGACCTCCTTTTCCGTTTGGTAGCTGTACACTTGGACTATAATTTCAGGAGTGACCTCAGCCATGTTTCACTTTATTCCTCATTTGACAATCCAGACTCCTCTTCTTCCTTCTCACCAGCTCCCTTGCCCTGGTGTGCGGATCCTCTTTCCCCCTAAATCTTTGCTTATAGCTCTTCTTTTTTAGTTGTGTTTAACTGAAGATAGACACTGTCTTACTTGCTTTTATTTTTATGGTCAGAGTTTAGCAAGTGCCTGGCACATAGCAACATTGCAAGTGCTTACTAAATGCTCTCTCTCTCTCTCTCTCTCTCTCGTATCTAATTAGAAAGTAGCAAATTCTACACAATTACAGAAATGCCAGAAGAAAGTCTAACTTGATGATCCTGGTGAATGTTATGGTAGTTCAGTTTTATTTGTGCTGCATTTATGATGCTTTACTATAAAATCAAATGAATTGGGGAAAAGTTGATCAATCTAATGGAAAAGTGGATAATACTTGCTGACACTTCTAGGATAGTCCAACTTTCCTTCTGAACAGTGTACTTGAAATTGTGATGTTTGTAAGTCTTTTTGATATCCATGTTTGCAAGCAAATTCTATGGTACTTCCAGTTTTAACGTACTGTTTTTCAGGTCTTGTCCACTTCAGTTTTATATTGTTTTCCTCAAAGTCTTTTGAGGTTACTATGCATGGTTTTGCAAACCAAAGGGAAAAGCTGGCAATTTATAACATATGCAGCTAACATAGTTTGCAGAATTTAATAAATGAGTAATGACAATAGCTCTTGATAACTAGAATTAGGACACAAAAGATAGAATGTTGTTTGGAGATTTAGGGACTCCTTTCTGCTGCTACTGAAACTGTCCTTGCTAGTTTAGGGTCTCTTCTGAAATCTAGTAATTGATCTTTATTCTTGTCAAACTGTCTGCCTCCTTCAAGAAAGTTGGCTGCGACCTCTTTTACTTTCAACTCTAAGACTCCAAACTCCCAGGTTTCTGGCTTCAATTTGTTTCAGAGATATGCTACCAATTGCTAAACTAATTTAGAAATAAAAAAAGGAGGAGCTTCATCATCTCAGTGAGATGGATTCTGTCCAGCACCCAAATTGCCTTCATATGGAAAAGAATAGGGAAAGCATTCCCTCCCCAAGCTGAATTTAAAGATTTTATTCCAAATTAAGCTTTGATAGTTCACGATTGCAGAATGGAGTTAGGTAGCACATATGGAAAAAGGCATAGGTATGTACTTAGGCATCTGTGATATCGTAAACAGAAGTCTGCTTGGAAGCTGTCTCTTCACTTGTTCACATGATTTGTGCTTCTCATAAGCCAAAAGCTCATGTTCTTATTTAAAAAAAAAGATAGAATGAGTATATTGGATAACAATGAAACAATAGAAGCATTCCAAGTAAAAGAATCAATGTGTTATGTGCTTTGTGAGAGTACAAAAAATTTGGAGAATAATGTTTTGAGAAGTCTGGAAGAAATCTCGCTACCTTCAGACAAATTATACTAGACTAATTGTAAAGAGATGACTTTCAGAAGGTGCATTACTACTATGTAGTATTTACTAAGGTAAAGAAATAGACTAATAGACAATCAATGGATATATATTAATAACCTTTGGTGTTTGAGGCACTATTAAGTGTGGTGGATACAAGCACAAAGTTAACTTAGTTCATGCCCTCAGGGAGCTTACATTCCACTGAAGATAATGTGTGTACATGTATGTGTGTATATACACACACAATGTACATAACATACATGAAGCAATTTGGTGGGGAGGGAAACAACTAGCAACTAGATTAGGAAAGGTCTAGAGCAAGATGATTTCCATTTCTAAGTTTCCTATTGCCAGTAACACCTTGCAACACTAAGAATTTTATACTTAATTTGTTTGGGTTTCATTCTGAGATCTAGATCATTTTTAATATGGTACTAAAATAACTACAGAAGGCATAGTCAACTAAAATGGATATACTATCTTGTTTAAATTCTGTGAGATGCTGGCAAATATGTCTCTAATGTTTAGGCTGATGATGATTTGCCTCGGATTCAGAACACATGGAAGAGTCTTTTTATGCTTGATGAGCTTATATTTGTAGTCAGGTGTTCTAGTTCAGAGTGCGTTAGGTAAAATGCAAACTAACAGTGGGTGAAGATACCTAGAGTGAATCATCTTTTGTCAAGGGAATAAAGTATTCTACTATTAGAGTCCACCATGCAAGAAAGTTTTGTGAATCCAATTTCCATTTTCTTTATTCAAGTTTTTAGCAATCATCTATTGCTTTAACAAAGCTGTTACTTCACAGTTTTCACTTTTGAGGCTAAATGATGTTAATCTAGGTCACCAAGCCAGACAATAATGAATCACTGAAAGGAAAACCTATTTTTTGAAATATATTTGAAATACCTATTGCAACTGTTTTTTAATGAGGCAATTTGGTGATACCACTGTCAATTATATTGAAACAATTTAAAACATAAGAGAAATCTTGCAGAAATTAGGAAGGAAAGGAAGAAATCTTCAAAATAGGTCAATAGCTTCAAAGACTGCGAAGAGATCAAGAAGGATGAGGACTGACAAAAGGCCATGAGATTTGGCAATTACTATATGAACGGTAACTTTGGAGAGAGCAGTTTCAGTTGAATAATGAAGTGAGAAAGCAGACAGTAGAGAGTTAAAAAGATAGTGAAGGGAAAGGAAGTTGAGGTATCTATTATAAATAGCCTTCCCAAAGAGTTTAGCGAAAAAAATGAGAAGAAATATGGGACAATAGCTACTGGAGATGGATGAATCAAGTGAGAGGTTTTTGAGGATGAAAAACACATGAGTATTTGTGTAGACAGTACGGAAGCATCCCGTACATATGGAAAGATTCAAGATTAGTGAAAGGGTGGGGAAGATGGTGAGGAAAATCTGATGAAAATGGGACGAAATGGGATGATTTGTCTACGCAGAAGTGTTTGACTTAGTAAAGAGAGAGGGCACCTCTTCATGTGAGAAAGTAGTAAAGGACAAGTTAACATTTACATAGTGTTTACTATATGACAGGCACCATGCTAAGCACTTTACAATTATCTCATTTGATCCTCATAACGACCCAGGAAAGGAGGTGCTATTATTACCCCTACTTTACAAATTTAACGACTCAGACAAGAGATTTGACTGGAGTCACATAGTTGGTAAGTATTTGAGGCTAGATTTGAACTCAGGTGTTCCTAACTCTAGGCCCAACATTCTATCCACTCCACCACCTAACTGAGGAGGAGATAGTGGCAGAAGGCATCTTGGTGATGTGAGATAAGAAGAGGGAACTCTTGGTGAATTTTTTCAGTAAAATATGAGGCAAGGTTCTCAGAGGACAGGGTAGGGACTGAACTTGTGATTTCAGGAAACTCCCTGTATTCATGCAGATTGGTACCTTCTCTGCAATTTAATGTTAACAATGATAAATAGGAAGTTACAGATCACATACTTCCTCTCCTACACACAGCTTACTGAGCAACAGGATCATAGTAATCTGGAGTCTCCACACCCTTAGGCCCACAGCTTCAGGGAATCTGTCTTCTTGAATGTTGCCTGTCCACCCACACCAACTAGAGGTACCTTTTTCCATGGGAAAAAATTTAAGCAACACTTTATTACAATTTAGAGCATATCTGTTACAAGCCTAGGCAGGAAGAAACATCATTTGTCAAGGAGGAAAAAATCTCAAGTAGAGGCAAGTGAGCTTCTGAATGTGAACTATTTCCCGTAGGAAGAGTGACACTACTCAGGGATCTTCTTAGCTTTTGGTTGACTTTGCACAAGATCTGGAGTAAAAGAAGGCAAAACTTAAGTACTAGATGGAATTGTCCGTTTTGCATCAAAAAAGAAGGCTTATTCAAAAGTGGTTGACTAAAATTAAGAAAGGAAAAACAGGGGGCCCTTCCTGTCATCACAATTTCATCCTGTGTGCCCGTGACACAAAAATTTTGAATTGCAGCTCTGTAAAACATCAACATAGCAAGTTATAGACCTATTTTGAAGATTTCTTCCTTTCCTTCCTAATTTCTGCATTCAATTAGGAGGTGGTATGACAAGTATTCCATGAAAGCTCAACCTCAACTTAATTTTACAGTGTTATGAAAATAAAAGAAGAGAGATTAATCTGATGTTCCCGGAGAATTTGTTAGGTTGCCTGTTTTAGGCATCCTATATTTAGGATCTTTTCCTACAAAATCCAATGATTGGGAGAAATGTTGATGGAAAAATGGATAATACTTATGGACACATCTGGGATACTGCAACATTACTTCTGAACACTGTGTTTGAAATTGTGATGTTTGTGAATCTTTTTGATAGCCACCCTTGCAAGAAAATTCAGTAGTATTTCCAGTTTCAGTATACTGCCTTTTAGATTTTGTCCAACTCAGTTTTATACTGTTTCCCTCTAAGTTTTCTCAGGTTACTATGCATGGTTTTACAAACTAAAGGGAAAAGTCAGCAATTTTAAACATATGTATTGAATATTTTAATACATTTCTTAAATAAATTAAAAAAGTAAAAAAAAATAAAAAGTAAATCATGGGATGCCTCTAATGATTACTGATCCATCACTTACGTTCTTTTTACTCCAGAGCTGTCAAATACCCCAGTGCCAGCCAGAACCAAGTTTAAATATAACTGGAAAATACTTAACAAAATAAATAAAGTAGGACATAAATAATGGTGATATGTTGCTTTCTAAGTTACTATGCACCAGCAGGGATCCACATAAGGTTTAGTGTTCCCTATTTCTATGTGAGTTTGACACCACTGAGACTCCATGCGCAAAAATTCTATTCCAAACACATCTAGACATGATGGAGGGGCTGACCACTTCCTGTCTTGACACGTCATTTGACTGGAGCCCTCCATTTCATAAAAGGATTGACATTTGTATTCCATTGTTGATCCTGAAGAATCTTCCTCTACTAAGAAGTCAGTGATATCTCCATGGGAAATAATTGGAGGTTTTCTACATTTTGCTGCTATTGTTGCTAAAAAAGAATGTTTTTATGTTGAAAAAGCTGGAAGAAGTATATTGGATAGCAACGAAATAGTTGAAGCATTCCAAGAAAAAGCACAAATGTATCATGTGATTTATGAATGTACAAAAAAGTTCAGAGAATGTGCATTGTCTTGGAGGAGATTAATTGTAAATAGATGGCTTTCAGAAGGATTAGTACTAGGCACAGTAGATTTCTTAGTAGTCAAAGAATAAAATGCTTACAACATAATAATTAGTAAGAAAAAGAAGTGGATATGATAGTTGATCAGCAAACATGTATTAATAACCTTTGGAGTCTGAGGCACTGTGTTCAGTATAGAAGACAAAGTTAAAATAGTTCATGCCTTCAGACAGCTTACATTCTATTGAAGTAGACCATGTGTGTGTGTGTGTGTGTGTGTGTGTGTGTGTGTGTGTGTATTTTACTATTGTTGCTGCTCAGTCATCTTCAGTTGTGTGCGACTCTTTATCACCCCATTGAGGTTTTCTTGGCAAAGATATTGATCTGGTTTGCCATTTCTTTCTCTAGCTCATTTTATGGATGAGGAAACTGAGGCAAATAGGGTTAAGTGACTTGCCCAGGGTCATGTAGCTAATAACTGTCTGAGGCTGGATTTGAACTCAGGCCTTCTTGACTGAAGACTGAGCACTCTATCCACTGTGCCACCCAAGCTTCCTGTGTGTGTGTATGTGTGTATATAGATGTATACATCTATATACACACATATATATTTATATACATGTGTTATATAATTCAACATACAAATTATGCTAGCTTAACTATGAACAAATGACTTTCAATTGGATTAACCTGAGACCCAGCAGTCTTCTCAACGGTCAAAATTTAAATTGTTTATCATGCAAAAATTAGTAAGACAAAGAAGTGGACTAATTTTTAATCATTATGCTATATGGTACAGTGGATAGAGTGCCAGGCTTGGAGTTAGATACACTTATGTTTTTGAGTTGAAATTTGGCTGCAAATACTTACTAGCTGTGTGACCCTGGGCAAGTCACTTAATCTTGTTTGCCACAGTTTACTCATCTCTAAAATAAGCTGGTGAAAGAAATGGCAAACCACTACATTTTCTTTGACAAGAAAACCCTAAATGGGGTAAAAGAGTCAGACATTACTGTAAATGAATAAACAACAACAATTTTAATCAATAAGCAAGAATTTTAAAATTACCTACTATGTCCTAGACACAGTTCTGCATACTAAGGAAACAAAGACCAGGTTGACCCTGGTCGTGCCCTCAAGGAGTTTAGGTTCTCTTTAGGGAGAAAATGCACACATATAGAAGTATTTGTAAGACATATGCACTATATACTAGGTAATTTGGGGGTAGCTGGCACTGGCAATGGGGGGAGGGATAGGAAAGGCTTCATGTAGACCATGGCAATTTCTATTTCATTGCATTAAAAACAATTCTGATATTGCCAGTAACACCTTGCACAATTAAGAGTCTATTCTTGAACTCTTTAAGTTTAATTTTGAGATCTCAAACCATCTTTCTATAATACTAAAATACAGAAGGATTTATTTGATCAGATAAAGACAACAGATACACCATCACATTTATATTCAGTAATATGCTGATAAACCATTCTCCTTTGTTTTGGTTGTTAATGAATATTGGAAAGTTATTTTCATTCCCTATGAGCTTATATTTATAAATGGGCACTCTCATCCAGAGGGGTAGCTAGGTGGCACAATGGAATGGGCGCCAGCCTTGAGTTAGGAAGACCCACCTTCTTGAATTCAAATCTGGCCTCAGATATTCACTAACTGTGTGACCCTGTGCAAGTCACCTAACCTGTTTGCCTCAGTTCCTCATCCATAAAATGAGCCGGAGAAGGAAATGGCAAACCACTTCATTATCTTTGCTAAGAAAATCCCAAATGGGGTCATGAAGAGTCAGACACAACTGAAAATTACTCAACAACAACAACAATCATCACCACCACCACCACTTCTCATCCAGAGTGTTTTAAATTAAATGTAAGCAAATCGTGTATGGAAGGACCTAGCTTGAAGCATCGATAATGGACAGTATTACTATAACCTTTATCTATCACCCACAAAAGCTTTGCGAAGCTTATTTCCATATTCTTTAATAGAGTTCATAAAAGCCATCTGTTTTTTTAATAAAAGAGTTATGTCACAGTTTCATTGATTATTATTATTATTATTAATTATATAAATCCAGGTCATCAAATCAGACAACACTGAAGGAACATTGCTTTGACATATATCTTTAAACATTTCTCAGCAAGAAATTCTGCTTGACTTCTTTTGTTGTTTGGTTGGTCGTTCAGTCATGTCCAACTCTTTGTGACTTGTGGACTTTGTCCTTGGGGGTTTTCTTGACAAAGATACTGGAGTGGTTGGCCATTTCATTCTCCAGTGTTGTATCCATTTTACAGATGAGGAGCTGAGGCAAATAGGATTTAAGTGATCTATCCAGGGTCATGCAGCTTAGGTGTCTGAGCCCAGGGTTGGAACTCAGATCTTCTTGACTCCAGGCCTAGTGCTGTAATCACTGTACCACCTAGCTGTTTGACATTTAATTATTGACAAAAAAAAATCAGAGCCTTTTCTGAGGAATAAAGTAATAATAGTTTTAGTATTAATTTTTCCGGACAGGCAATCTACTTAAATTGTTACATCATTAAAGACTAGCTGGATAGCCAATGATAATAACATTACAAATATTAAACAAATCAATGAAGTTATTTCATAGAAAATTATGAAGTCTTCACAACTTGTTTGGAATATTGACATGTTAATGTTTTAGAGAGCTATAACTAAGAATTTTTGCATCTTGGACAAGTCACATAAAAGTCATCTTCGTGTGTGTGTTGTGGGGGGGGGAAGGGAGGCTCAATAGAATGAGACAGAGATCCTGAGGCCTTGGTTCATGTGTATGGAGACCCCAGAACATCCTATAATTCTTGGCATCCTCCCTGAGAGAGGAATCATGCTATCTCAAAACTTCCTGTGTTAACCCATTCTATGAATGCACTAAGCAAAGATATTTTTGAGTACATTTCATCCAAGAAGCCTGAATACTGGGGGAGAAAAACTGTATTGGGAATCCTTATAGCACTCAGCTAAATGCATTTGAAAGTCACCCATTCTAACCCTTAGTATTTCAAGATAGAATATCAGAGATGGAAGGGACATTTGAAATAATTTAATGTACTTTTTCTTCTTTTTAATCTTCTTTTATATTTTTCATTTTACCATAGGACTTAAAGGAAGCTTCATTTGACTCTTAAAGAAACAGCTACTGAAAGGAGAGGATTCTGGGAAGATGGCGGAGTAGGTTAGAAAATTTCAAGCTCTTAAGATTTTCCTCCACAAAAGAGATAAAATAGTGCCTCTGGGTGAACATAGAGCCATGAAAACAAATAAGAGTAGGAGCTGAACAGGGGTTCTCTTAGGACAATCGGAGAAGACCTGAAGAAAATTCTTGGGATTAGATTTCCTCCCTGTGAAGAGTAGAAACCTCCAGGCTAGGGTCCACTTTAAAAACAAGCACACGCTGCTTAAACAATGAGCACCAAGCCCTGGAGTTAGCTGGTTGGGAGTCTGCCTCTGCTCCAGCCATAGGTTTACTATAGCATAGGGAGGTTTACATAAGACTGAAGAAGAGCAAATGTTTCAACTTGGAAAAGAAGGAAAATAGGTGGATTCTTCAATCTAGAGATAACTCAGCTTGACTTACATTCCTTACAAAATTCTAGAAGATAATATTAAAGGGATGATTTATGAACATTTTGAAAAGGAAAGTTTCCTAAAAGCCAACATGGCCTTATCAAGAACAGGTCATGGTAGGACTATTCATCTTCTTTTATGACACATTTATTAGACTAGCAGACCAGGAGAATGGGGTATTTATAGTTTCCTTGATCATCATCAAAGTATTTGACAAAGTCTCCCGTACAATTTTATGGAAATGAAAATTAAATATGGGGTTAGATGATTGTAATGATTATTGGTTTTCAGTTTCTTGATTCTACCTTTCCATTTGTGCATTTTTATATGTTTTTCCCCAGTCACTTCAGAGAGATATGTATTTCAGACTTAAAACCATTATGATAGGCTTCTAAATTTTTCTAAGATGATATCCATGCTCCAACATCACACATTATATACAAAGACAAACTCCAAAGGGGAATATGACTTAGACATAAAGGATGCCAATCCAGTAACCACTATTATAATGAGATTTCATGTCAGACATTTGACATGTCAGATCTTTTAAGTTAATTTATTTAAAAAACACATTTGTGATTGAAACTGTCTCTTTCTTCTTCCCTTTCTTTCTTTTCTTCCCATTCCTTTAGTTTCCCATTTCTCTTATCTCTCTATCACATTTCTTTTAAAAATAAATCCATCAACCAATTAATCAGCTAGCAAGAATTTATTAAGCACCTACTCTATATGGCAGGTGCTGTGCTAGACACTAAGAGTACCAGTACAAGAGCAAATTAGTTTCTGCTTTCAAGGAGCATACATTCTATTGAAATGATAGCCTAAAAAGATAATAAAATCTTGAACTGTATTGAGAGGGTCATATCTTCTAGGAATAGGGAGGTGATACTATACTCTGATCTGTGAGATCACATCTGCAGTATTGTGTTCAATTCTGATCATCACATTTTAGGAAGGAGAGTTATAAGAGGCGAGTATAGAGAGGAGGCCAGTCAAGATGGCAAAGACCCATTTTATGCTTCATGAGGACTGGTTGAAGGAGCTGAGGATGTTTAGCTTAGAAAAAAGAAGACTTGGGGACAGCATGAAAACTGTTTTCAAATATTTGTGTATCGAACATTTGCATTGTCATTTGCAATCATCTTTATTATTATGCTATGTTATAGAAATGCTTGTTTTATTCCAGAAATGAAAAATGAAAATTTTAGGTGCTGGACACCCTAAGTCCCAAATTTTGTCAGTCAAAACTATCTGCCACAGCTGAATGTTACCATATCAGAGGGGAATCAGTTGGAAAGCACATTCATATAATGGAATACTCTCGTGGTCATCTCAGGGAAATTAAGTCAGTGAACTGTGTGTTCTGGGGAGACCACTTTACACGGAGATCTGATATACTACCAGAAGCACGCACAGCAGGGCCAGATGAGAAAATTTTGAGTTACAGTTCAAAAATTTTCAGCAACTTATTCATTCCTTTCCTTCATACTGCTTTTCCATTTGACTTTAAACACAGTATTTTAAACAGCGTGCTTCTATCACATTGTGTATTGGGCAAACCGCTCAAGTTTGAGTCAGTAGAGATGGATTCCTTTCCTGGCTCTAATTAAGCTAGTTTTTGACCATGGACAATCTATGCCTGTCTTCTTCCCACAGAGCCTTCTGTGCTTCAGTTTCATCATTTATAAAATGGGAATAATGCTGTTTGCCCTGTCCTCATCAAATGGCTGACATGAGGAAAATGCTCTGATGCCATTGCCTGAGTTATTATTAGCTATATTTTTTGTTTCAGACTTGTGTTTGTGATTTCTCTTGGTTGAGGAAATCATTTTAGCAATGCAGATCACCAATTCATCTGTAGCCTATAGCTTTTAGAGAGTTGTACTGAGTAGGCACTGAGGGGTTAAAGGATTTGCCCAGGGTCACACAACTAGTATCTGTGAGAAATATTATCATAGAAATCAACATGGTCATCTTTCTCTAGCAAACGGTGGACTAGAGTGTACCTGTACATGTTTGAAGTTCTGTCCACATTCCACCCTCGCATTTAATTGTACTAGATCCCTCCAGGCTGTCATGGTCTTGGCACAGATACTATCACATATTCTGACATCTTTGGTGTGATAATGTCACCATTTTCAACAGATGGTGGGGCTCTGCATTCTTTATCTGCTATAATAGAATGGTTCATTCAGGAAAATAAATTGTCAACCTGTCATCATCTTCTTTAATGGGGCTCCCACCGTCCCTTGAAATTATGTTGCTTTTGATGTTAGTGTGACCAATTTATTATACCACTGTAATCCTGGCTGCATACTCACAGAAAGCCTTTCCTAATCCCTTTCAAGTCTAGTGCTTTCCCTCAGTCGATTATTTCTTAATAAACTGCCAAGCATTCGAATTCTACTGCAGAAAGTATAATCCAAAGGGCTGGCCACATTATATAAACGCCAAGTTGCCTAAAAGACTATTTTGTGGAGAACCCACACAAGGCAATGTTCACACGATGGTCAGTAGAAGCCATACAAGGACACATTCAAGGTCTCTCTCAAGAACTTTGGAATTGATTGTGTGACATGGGAGACACTGGCACAGGATCACCCGTCATCAAAGAAAGTGCTGTTTTCTGTGAGCAAAGCAGGATTGAAGTGGCTCAGAAGAGACATGAGACGTACCAATTTAGAGAATCCGCCCCAAATGTTCACATGACCAATTTGCGTGGGACCTGTGGCAGAGCATTCTGAGTCTGTATTGGTCTGATCAGACACAGTAGGGCACATTGTAACTTGACTCTAATAGAGTGACGTCATTTTGGTTCTCTTTGAGAATGAAGAACAACAACCAGCCATGTCACCTAACAACTCATTAGAATTAAAAGAAAATAATGTTTTTACATTCAATTAGGAGGTAGTATGACAAGTATTCCATAAAAGCTCGACCTCAACTTAATTCTACAGAGTTATGAGAATAAAAGAGGAGAGATTAATTTGATGTTCCTGGTGATTTTGTTTGGCTGCCTGTTTTGGGTATTCTACATTTAGGAACTTTTCCTACAAAATCCAATGATTGGGGGAAATTTGATGGAAAAATTGATAATACAGACACTAGGATACTGCAGCTTCCCTTCTGAACACTGTGCTTGAAATTGTGATGTTTGTGAATCTTTTTGATAGCCATCCTTGCAAGCAAATTCAGTAGTGCTTCCAGTTTCAATATACTGCCTTTTCAGATTTTGTCCAACTCAGTTTTATATTGTTTTCCTCTAAGTCTTCTCATGTTACTATGCATGGTTCTGCAATACAAAGGAGAAATCTAGCAAATAGTAACATGTGAATTGAATTCTTTGAAGAATTTAATACATTTTAAAAATAAATAATTTGAGAAGTAAATCGTGGGATGCTTCTAATGACTGCTGATTCATCACTTATATTCCTTTTACTCCAGAGCTGGCAAATACCCCAGTGCCAGCCAGAACCAAATGCAAATGTAATTGGAAGATATTTACCAAAATAAATAAAAATAAAATAAAACATAAATAATGGTAATACATTGTTTTCTAAGCTACCATGCACCAGCAGGGATCCATATAAGGTTTAGTGGCCCCCGTTTCTAAGTGAGTTTGATGCCACTGAGACTCCTTGCACTAAAATTCCATTCTAAACATATTTAGACATGATGGAGGGGCTGACCACTTCCCGTCTTGACATGTCACTTGACTGGAAGCCTTCATTTTATAAAAGGATTGACATTTGTATCTCACTGTTGATCCTGAAGAATATTCCTCTACTAAGAAGTCAGTGACATCTCCACGCGAAATAATTGGAGGTTTTCTACATTTTGTTGCTGTTGTTGCTAAAAAAGAATGTTTTTACTTTGAAAAAGCTGGAAAAAGTATATTGAATAGCAATGAAATGGTTGAAGCATTCCAACAAAAAGTATCAATGTATTATGTGATTTATGAATGTACAAAAAGTTCAGAGAATATGCATTGTCTTGGAAGAGATTAACTGTAAACAGATGACTTTCAGAAGGATTAACCTTAGGCACAATAGATTTCTTAATGGTCAAAGATTAAATTGCTTACTAGGTAGTAATTGCTAAGATAAGGAAGTACACACTAATAATCAATAAGCGAACATGTATTAATAACCTTTGGAGTCTGGGGCACTGTGTTCAGTGTAGAAGATAAAGTTAAAATAATTCTTGCCCCCAGAGAGCTTACATTCTATTAAAGTAGACCATTTGTGTGTATATATGCATATATATATTTTAGCTGTTCAGTCCTTTCAGTCATGTCCAATACTTTGTGACTGTATTTGGGGTTTTTTTGGCAAAGATACTGAAGTGGTTTGCCATTTCCTCCTCCAGCTCATTTTATAGATGAGATAAACAGGTTTAAGTGGCTTGCTCAGGGATCACACAGTAAATATCTGAGGCTGGATTTGAGTTCAGGTCTTTCTGACTCCAGGCCCAGCCCTGGCACTCTATCCATTATGCCACCCAGCTTTATATGTGTGTATGTGTATGTGTATATATACATATGTGTGTGTATACACACACACATACACAATATATATACACGTAATGCAATGTATAAACACATACATGCACATGTATATACATATACATTCACATGCATATACACATACATATGCACACAGTGTGTATGTATATTGTGCGTATATATGTATATATGTGTATGTATGTATATGCACATATACATACACACAGTTTAACATACAAATTTAACCAGTTTAATTATATTCAAGTGACTTTCACTAGATTGACTGGAGTCCCAGTAGACTTCTCAATGGTCAATGTTTACACTGTTTTTCATGTAGAAATTACTAAGATAACAAAGTGGACTAATTTTTATTCAGACAGCTATGTGGTATAGTGGATAGAGTGCCAGGCTAGAAGTCAGGAACACTCATCTTCTTGTGTTGAAATCTGGCTGCAAACACTTACTCGCTGTGTGACCCTGGGCAAGCCATTTAATCTTGTTTGCCCTAATTTCCTCCTCTCTAAAATAAGCTGGAGAAAGAAATGGCAAACTACATCAATATCTTTGCTAAGAAACCCCATACAGTGTCACAAAGAATCTGACACAATTGTAAATGAATAAACAACCACAATTTTTAATCAGTTCAACAAGCATTTTAAAAACACTGACTGTGTCCCAGGCACAGTTCTGCAAGCTAAGGAAACAAAGACCAGGGTGGCCCTAGTCCTGCCCTCAAGGAGTTTAGGTACTCTTTAGGGAGAAAATGTGTACATATAGAAGTATTTATAAGACATATGCACTATGTACTAGGTATTTTGGGGTTACCTGGCACTAGCAATGAGGGGAGGGATAGGAAAGGCTTCATGTAGACCATGACAATTTCTGTTTCTTTGCATTAAAACAATTCTGATATTGCCAGTAACACCTTACACCATTAAGAGTCTATTCTTGAGCTCTTTAAGTTTAATTTTGCAATCTCAAACCATCTTTCTATAATACTAAAGTACAGAAGCATTTATTTGATCAGATAAAGACAATAGATAAAGCATCATGTTTATATTCATTAATATGCTGACAAATCTTTCTCCTTTGCTTTGGTTGCTAATGAATGACCTTGGACACACGGAATATGGAAAGTTATTTTCATTCCCTATGAGCTTATATTTATAAATGGGCGCTCTCATCCAGAGGGGCAACTAGGTGGCACAGTAGAAAGGGTGCCAACCTTGAGTTAGGAAGGCTCACCTTCTTAAGTTCAAATCTGGCCTCAGGTACTTACTAGTTGTGTGACCCTGTGCAAGTTACTTAACCCTGTTTGCCTTAGTTCTTCATCTGTAAAATTTGCAACATTTTTCTGTAGTGATATAAGTAAAATGTATACATACACACACACACACACACACACACACACACACGCACATGTTGTATTCTTTCAGTACAATAAGAGACAGGCTACAAGAATCCAAATTGTAAATGTGGGAGGTGAAAGAAAATTTAGAGGTCACAGAAAAATTTAGTACATGATGCCTTTCCTGATTATCACAGTTATTAGCATGTAATCCCTTTTGAAATACATTGTGTTATCATGTATACATATTTATACAAATACATACACATGTATATACTTGTGTGTTTATGTATGTATAAAGAGGTCAAGTGACTTTTATGAAGTCACAAAAATAGAGGCAAAGTAGGTACTAGAACCCACGTCTCCTGAATTTTAGTTTATTGCTCTTTCTTCTATAGCTTTCCGGAACACATTCATTGACTATTAAAAGTAAGATTCATCTATGGGTGCAAACAATTTCTCTAATTTTAAATTTATTTATGTCATTATTTAAATAATAGCAATAAATTTGAAGAGCTCTGAAAAAAGCACAACCCTGCATTCTTTGAAGATAGAAAGTGTGTTGCTTCTAAAACTTTTTTTACTTACACACTCTGGTTCAGGTTGCCACTTGCTATAATTGCAAATTATTTCATTAGTGATTTTAGGTTAAAAATTGTTCTCACACTGATAACAAATAGCCATACCATCTCTAAATCTCTGCTCTTTACCAAGTAGATAAAATACCTATTCTAAAGTTGCTGGGGTAATTCACAATCCTGCAGCTGACCTTCCTCTTTAAAACAAAACAAAAAGCAAAGTGGAAAGATGTCATATGAGCTTTAGAACATTTTCAACAATCTTTTTTGAGAATTATATACAAATATTTTAAAAACATTCTCCCCAAGTGATTTGAACTAACCAAGCACACTTGTGTTTATCACAGTCATGGAAACAAACAGCAATTCTCCCACTGTTTATGGTAGAGGGGAGTTATCTCCAGTGATTTCTAGGCAGTGAAAGTTAATGCTTATTTTCACTTACCTATACTTTTGGGATAAATGGTTTGATTTCTCTTACACTCCACTTTGAAATACATTTGGACTGAAGTGCATACCCTGATATACACTGAATTTCAATGGAATCTCCTATTGCCAAGTACATGCTTTCATTAGACCTTCCTTTTGGGATCATTCTCTGCTCTGCCATTTCTTCTAATGAAATAAAACATGGATCTGAAAAGAGGGATTTAGTTTTAGAGTATGAGCACTATATCATTAGAGTTTTCAAGTCTGCAAATTCAGGTTACCAACTATGTCAAATAACTTTCTAGTTCAAAATAGTTCTGATAAGCCAAACTCTCCTAGAAACTCAGAAGGGCTATTGCTAATCATGGTCTGTTTCTCAAAATTTGTGGTCAATAAAGTTTGTTTTTCTCTTCTTTTTTTAAAGCATATTTCCCCCTTTATTTTTTGTATTTTCTTCACATGGTCAATATGGAAATAGACTCTTTTAAAAAAATTTCCCCTTCTTAATGTTTAACTAAAATTTATTCCACTTACCTAGATACCTGGGTGCATCTGTCTATGTTCCATTTTCACAAAAATATATTTTTGTGTCCTTCCAGAAGGTAGAACATTTGGCACCTGTATTCTACAAAAGACCCTTGTGGGTATTCTTTTTTAGATAGGGTTATTGTATCTCCATTCTTAATAGTCAGTAAAGGTCCACACTTCTTGCTCTCTTCTATGAAAAAAATATCAGGGATCAGTATGGATAATGCTTTGTGGGCCATGTTGGTTCTATCAGTGGGCAGAAGTTCAGCCTGACTTGCTGGTACATTTGGGCAAGAAGTTTAATCTCTTAGCTGACTATGTGTCCTTATGGGTATACTATCTCTACTTCTTTATCTTGGACTCATTGTTTCAGTTCTATACTTTGTATCCTCAAGTAGTTTATAAAACCCTGGCAAGCAGAGGGGTATGTCTTCTATTTAGGACTTTAAGGAAATAAGCTACAAATGTAGTGTGATTTCAAGGCTGTCATAAGGACCTATTTGACTGAAAGATCTCCAGGAATCTGAAGCAGCACCTGAAGTTCCACCATTAGAACTACTCTTTTGTGTTTAAGAACAAAGGCTATGGAATTGCCTTATGTTTTCTGAAAGTAAAGGAGTGAGGGTAAGGAAATGTCTGGAGCCAGGAACGCTGAGTAAGGAGAGAAAACCTGGAAGAGCTGGAACTTCCCAAGGTTTTTCAATTCAGAACTGGCATGATCAGATTAGAACGTTAGCAAGATTTCTTGGGTAACAGTGTAAAGGTTGGATTGGTGTGAGAGAGAGAATGGAGGGGGGAGGGCCAAATAGGTTTTGCTAATGGTTAATAGGAGAACACTAGAACCTTACATATATTTCAATGGCAGTCTTTCAGAAGCTATTCCACAGCCCTTGCTTGTCGGAGTAACTTCAGTGGTAGAAAATGTAGATATTGTGGCAAATCTGAAATGTTACATACTATCCTTATAGCCCTAAATAGTTCAGGTAACAAGGATAGAGGGCAATGGGTCTTAACCTGGAATCCAGAATTCATAGATAGATAAATTTCAGGTGACCTGTGAACATGGATGGGGAAATATTACATTTTTTTATTTTCACTAACTTCTAACTGAAATTGAGCATTTCCTTCAATTATGAATGTAGGTAGCAAACAGTTATTCTGAGAATAGGTCCAGACTGCCAAGAAAGTCCATGACACACAAAAAGGGTTAAAAACCTCTGTCATAGGGTGACAGTAGTGAGAATAGAGAGGAATAGGTAGTTTAGGAGGTAATATAGTGGTAGAAATCTGGAGATGTGCTAGAGGCAGCTCATATCTGCTCATGGGAACTGATTTGTTAAATTTTCATGTTAAGCATGTTATGTTAAAAACATAAAAACATAAAAATCATGTTAAAAGCATGAATATTTGCACCTTGGAAATTGGCAAACACTACAAATCAGGGCTGGGTTTAATGTTTTGTTGATTGTCTAGATAAGAAAGTGATGAAGAAAATACTAGTAATGCAGGTGAAATTTAAAAGTGAGTTACATGTCTTTTAAAAAAAAGAGACAAGTATTACATATTTATCAGCACAGAACTGAGTAGAATTGACAGAATATAATAATCAATATGAGGCACAGCTAGGTGGCACAGTGTATAGAGTGCTGGGCCAAGAGTCAGGAAGATCTAATCATGTTAGAGTTGGTTGATGATTATTAAGGGAATTTTAAAAACTCTAACTTTTCCAAAATTGGATAGTTTTGATTTTCTTCAGTAAAATTCAGTAAAAACAATACATAGAAGGAAGCAACATGGCACAGTAAGAGCACTGGACCTGAAATCAGGAAAATGTGAGTTCAAATCTGTCCTCACACACTTACTAGCTGTGTGTTCCTGGGCAAATCATGTAACCTCTGCATCTCAGTTTCCTCGTCCGTAAAATAGAGATGATAATAGCACCTACCTTCCCATGTTATTGTGATGATCAAATGAAATAATATTTGTTAAGTGCTTTGCAAACCTTTAAAGTGCTATTTAAATGCTGTGTCATCATTATCATCACCATCACCATTACCATCACCATTATCACTAAAAAGAGCCCAGAAATAAGGATACTGAGGAAGTTCAGACATGAAGCACATATGATGCACACATTTCCAAAGTGACCAGCAAAGGGTTCAGAGTACTAATCAAGCCCTAAATTTGCAAGATGAAGCAACATTTCTGAAATGCCTAATGCCATTGCCTCTTGGGTATGCACTCCTAAAAGAATGAAAATAAACAGATCTGTTTTCAAGAAGGACCAATATTTTCCCTTCCTTCTCCCCACTCCACCCCCCTTGTTTTGTCTTATCTAATTTGGCCTTAGAGTTGAGCTCACTTTATCTTTTGCTAGTTTTTTATCTTTTCACAAAATTATTTTATACAATAGGACAAAGTAATCCAGTTCTGTAGCTTACCTTAAGCCATGCAGATAATACAGATGCTTAGAATGAAAAAAGAGTCAGCCACTCCATTTTAGGGCTTCTCAAGAACATTCAATAGCTCTTGTATGCTTGGTAATTTTAACTCTACTCTTATCAATTCTTATCCAAACTTGTTTTCGCCCATGAAAGGACCGGGAGCGAGCCTATTGGTGAAGTAAGAAAAGGGAGGGAGGAGGATAGAGATGTAGGATTCCTATCACCTCCCTGTCAATATCCAACTTAAGAAAGAAAATAGTTGAGTATTTTTTCTCCTTGTCATCTTCCTAAGCTTCAGTAATTTTCTCCAATTACAACAGGATCTATAGGATTGTTGGCAACCCTGCTCTTTGAAAGAGAAGTTATTTGGGCCAAGCATGTTAAAAAGTTCTTATTTAAACTTCTGTGTAAATTACATTTGGGTAAAGATGTAGAAGCAGTGTGGTCCACTGGATGAAGAACTGGCCTTGGAGTCAGGAAAAACTGGGTTAAGATCTATCTCTGATACATGCTTCCTGTATGATACTGGGCAAATCACTTAACTTCTCAGAGCCCAAGTCAAATTTCAAGATAAACTGGAGAACAGTTGCTACTCTGCACAGGTAGATAGTAATATTAGTTAATATTTACATAGAGCTTACTATATGCCAGGCACTCTGCTAAGCTCTCTATAATGATTATCGCGTTTGATTCCCAAAACAGCCCTGCAAGGGAGGTGATTACTATCATCTCTATTTTTACAGATGAGAAAACTGAAGCAAACAGAGCTTAAATGGGTTGCTCAGTCATGCAGCTAGCAAGTATCTGAAGCTAGATTTAAACCCAGTTCTCCCCTGAATCCAAGTTCAGCACTCTCTCCACTGATCCATTGCTGCCAGTGAAATCAGAAATCTGGTGAAGGGTAGGGATAAAGAAATCAGTTCATCGGCCAAATTGGAATTTTTCAATCACCTAGCTTGAGCTATTAGAAGTTATTTTTGCCTTAATCCAAATCTGCTTTGTCACAAGATACATAAATGAGTTAACGATGAAACTTTGATTCTCCTTATTGTGGCTTTTACCCCTTGGGGGTTGGGCATTTTGAGTTATGCATATCAAATGAAATTTGCTTCTGCAGTGGTTAGAAACAGAGCAAAGGAAATTAGAAAGAAATGAAGGTCTGCTGGGTAGGTGCAGGGGATTATGGGAGGTTGAAGCACCATAGAAATAGGACAACAGGAAAGGTTGTTTCTGATAAATTGTAAATATAAGTAGAAGGGAGTCTATGTGTCCTATTAATCATATTAGAATTATGTGGCCCAATCTCCTTTTCAAAGCCCTCTGCTAGTAACAGAATGGATGTTAAATCTGTGGTATAGACAAAACCATCCTTAGGGTCTGGCAAACCAAGCATCTCTCCAGGCCCCTTCCCCTGCTTCAGTTAGGGCCCTCGGGCTTAACGGAGAGATGAATATGTGGCTCTTAGTAGTTGGTGCTAGAAAAAAAAAACTGAGGCTCCAATATATTTAATTAGACTGAAAATGCCTCAGTCATCAAGGCAAGGCAAGTAGAAAGGCCTCTTCCCTTTCAATGTACCCCCCTCAGTCTGTATGTTATCATCAGTGCCAGCTCCTTGAGGACAGGGGTTATCTCATATACGTATTCAGATTCCCAGCACCTACTACAGTGCCTAGCAAATAGAATGTGTCTAATAAATGTTTATAAATCGATTGGGTCTCCTATCCTTCCAAGCTAGTTATTTTAATATAACACTATAACTATAAAATGCTACATGTACTTGTGGTGGTTGGTATAGGGGGCATATAGTATGATTTTACCCAGGCCCTGAAGTCCTAGTGATGGCCCTAGAAATACCCCAGCTAAGTAAAAACATCCTAATATGAATCTGCTTTCTCTGACTGGTACAAGAGATTCGGGAGTATCCTGTTGGGTTCAACTCCTTAGCATTCCTGGATTATCAGAGCCTTGGCTTCTTCAAAAGCAAACTATCTTGAGATTAATAAAACAATATTAAATTTTAGGTACAGAGATAAAAAACATTCCTATGAAAAATATGCCCTCATGTTTTCTTCTCTGTTTTGTTTTTAAGTAACTGAACTGTTGGTAGGAGTGCCCCCATGAATGAGACCAGAGAGGCATCCAAGTAATCTGGAGATATTTAGCATGCTGATAGAATATTGAATACCACACACTAACTATTGCATATATATAACTATATATATGTATATATATACACATATATACATATGTAATCTACTTCAGAAAAGATAGTCTATTATAACAATATACAACAAATTTATACTGATATTTAAAATCAGTTTTTTTAACTTTTTGATGTATTAACTATTAACTATTGACTTTTATCTATATGAGCAAAATGTTAAAGTCAGAGGAGAACAAACTGGTTAGCAAAAGTGAGGCAACCCCTGGCACATGCTCCCTATTTCTGTTTGTAAGCATGAATACCATCCAAACAGCCCTTAATTTGGAGAGGGCTAATAAAGGGACGTCTGTTAAGTTTGCTGTTTAGTTTGTCTACTTCAGTGTTTCAATGGATCAATGATCTCATCATATGAGCACCCCTTCTGGCATTGATTGCAACTTATCCAGCTTTCTCATCCTCTAGGAATTTTGTCCATGTACTTCTATAGATCCTCCACAGAGGGCCATTAAACTTATTGGGATCTTATCAGGATCTCTCTTGATCTCTCTGCATTGCATGGGTTCTGAAGTAGCACTCTGGTTATCCCTCTCTTATCCTTTATTCTTGTTTCTCCAACAAATATGTTGCTTGGCTTTCTCACAAACATTATAGATATCATTAAGAGACAAATAGAATTTTATAGAAAGGTACTTTGCTGAGTTGTAAATGTCATCATATGAGGTGTTTCTCCTTATGAAATATCTGGGAGTGTGTGTATATGTGTGTGTATGTGTGTAAGTATGTATGCCTATGTAAGTTTAATTTGGATATATTAGAATCTATGTCAAATAAGGGGAAGACAGAGAAAGAAGATGAGGAGACATCTTGTGAGAATGGTCTGTTATTTTATAAATAAACATTATAATGATATTGTTTGATGAGTGAGTCTGAACTGTTTAGGGTGGTATTTTTAGAAATGGAGGGGGCTGTCTCTCTGATCTTTATATTTTTATAATGATATAAAGGTACCACAGAAATTCAGAAGCTTTGAATGTGACAGGATGAGACTTTACTTGGAAGAATAGCTCAAAATGGAGTTAGAACATCAGAAAAACTCAATATTAGTTTAAAACACACCATGAAAAAGTTATATCAAACACTTCTGGGATAATTGATTTTTCTCCTCACATGCTGCTCCCAATGGAGGTAATCCTGGAGCTAAATGAAATCTCTGTTTACAAAGAAAATTCAGGCTTTTGTCCTGTTCTGGAATAATTTTTTTAATTGCTATCCACTTAAGTTGTATGTTATTTTTCCTCATTTATTTCTTCATGTACTATACATGCCTCTGAAAGATGCAAAGAATACATATTATAATTGATAATAAATGTACACAACTTTACATTTTCCAAAGTAATCTGGAATATAAAAGACCTTTCTGCAGTAAAAATGCAAATTGGTTTTCCCCTTTTCTACCTACAATGCAGAGCAATAAGGTACTAAATTCTGAATAATAATATATGAGCAGAACTGCAACTAGTCAATGTGGGGGCATTTTCTCTGGCCCCAACATCTGGAGAAAGACGTGCTTCTTCTCCACAACAGTCCAGAGGCCACCAGCCCTGACTGAACTCTGAATGGGAGAATGGAGTTTTTCCACTCAGTGGGATATTTAAAATCATGGTTCAGTAGACTAAGCCTCTTTGGATAAATATGAGAAAGATGTAGGGTGGGTGGGGTGGGAAAAACACAAACAGAGGCAGAGAGAGCTGCAGCATTGGAAGATACTTCTAATTAAAGCTGGAAAGAGATTTTTGAGTGACTGGAAGTTTCTACTCACTACTCTGCTTATTGAAAGAATCCATCTGGGAGATGATGGAACTGACTTTTCACAAGAGATTTTATTAATAAGATGAACTGCCTCTTTCTCTGATTCTCTGTACTTTATTATTGACTATTAAACAGCATACATTTTTTATTACTAGATATTTTCCTTTTCTTTTAAATTGCTTGTTCATTGTTTAGATAGAACTTTAAAATTGGATTTCTCTAGATAATGCTCTGATCTATTTGTTTTATTTGAGTGGATGTGTCTGTATAAAATGGAAATGGGGAGTGAGACTCAGTGGCTCCCCAATCCATAAAATTAAAACAGGTCAGGGATCTTCATCTCTGGCAAAATTGTTATGGATTTTTTTCCCTGAGCAATGACTCAAGGGCTATAAGATGATGTTTTAATAAGCAGAGCTATGCTGATGTTTTAATAAGCTCCCCAAAAGATCAAAGAAAGGAAAGCAATTAGATTTAGGCCAATTCTTTCCACCTTAAAACTGTAAATGGGCTCTTTGCCTGTGGCTGGGTAGATTTAAATGCTGACACCTGAGGCAAGAATCTATAGCTCCAGAAGTGAGAGAATGGAGAGGGGAGAAAGGAAGTAGCGGTGTGACTAGAGGCAAGATAATGCCCAATGCCTATAGCCTATTGACCAGAAAGAGGAACTGGCCCTTTTAATTTTCAGAAGGGAAGAGGGAAAGCTTTCCTTAGCTAAATTGCCCTCTATAGCAATACCTGCTGGTTACACAAAGACTCGAGGCTCTCCACAATCTGTTCATACTTGCTTTTCTGAAGTTGGTTCTCCTTTTCCTCTCTTCATGTACTCCACGATCCAGTCTAACTTGATTTTATCCTGCCCTCTCTACTTCCCTGCCTTAACATAGACTATCCTTCCTTTCTAGTTTGGGTTGTAGATAAGCAGTAATTCTCACTGAGAAGTAATTCAAACTCTGAGTCACTATAATTTCCAAAGTAGGAGCAGAGTGAAAAGAACTGAAACCCATGCACTCAACCATGAAGTATGCCCTATTTAGGGGGAAGGATGAAGAAATGAAGTCAGAAAATGAAAGTGAGAAAGAAAGGTAAGAGACTGCTAGAAGAGTTTACTGCCTTAGAATCTAAGGCAGGAAAGAATTTACAGGTAGAAAGGGTAGAGGAGAAAATCTGAGAAGCATTTGTAACTAATTCTTTCCTCCACCTTTCTTTCACTTATTACAAATGCATCTACTTCTGGGCCCCTCCATTTCCACAATCTTTTTAGGTTCTAGACTCCTTTATGTACCTCTCTCACACTTTATTCTGGTCTTGGAGCTGGTCGCATTCAGGGTTTTTTTTCCTATTCTGACAATGAGGGATGTCTTCCCTGCATGTGTATGCAGTCCTAAGGGCAATGATTAAAGGTACAATTGTCCCTTTGGGCTTCAATGGACTACCATGGTATTCCCATCCTGTGACATGAGTGCAAGTGGGGTGGTAGATAGTAGGGTGGCACATATATCAGAATCAAGGGCTTGTCTTGAATTTTTTTTCTAAGAATTGCCTTATAGTGACTATTTTCAGCTCTTTTAGTAAAATGTTCTCATTTATCTCCACTTGAGGTGTAGAAGCTGTGTCAGTCAAAGGGCTGCACCTGAGGACCTAGAGGCTGTGAGGCTACAGGTTCCCCGCTCCTGTCCTAAACTAAAGCCGGAAATGTCATGCACTAGCTTTATGAAAAAAATTAAAGATTTAATTTCTTCCTGTAAGCATGAAGCTAATACAATGAATAAAAGGTAGGAATATAGGTGAAGGTTTTTTTTGTGATTTCCATGGCTGTTATCTTGTGTTTCCCTTAGTAATCAAAAAAGTGTAAAAGCTACACCAGTATCCCAATAGATCTGTGATCACATCATTGTGAATATTCTCTCCAGTGATACAAATCTCAGTGTATCCAATGCCTTCTCATTCTGTGCAACTCTTCTCCATGACTTTGCTCATTTTTGATAATTTGGATTAATATGGATTTGTTGTTCCTTTGCCAATACTGTATGTAATAGTCTAGGTTAGGATTTAGTCATTTCTGACTACAAAGACAGTGTTTGACACTCCCTACCCCTAACAATATGTGGGAAAAATGACTAGGAAGATTATAAACTCCTTGGGAGACTGGGTTATATATTTTAGCATTTCCCCCAGCACCTGGACAGTGAATGATGAATGTTCAAATAGATAGAAAACAGTGTAATGAGACTTAAATAACTTCTTACTTTCTAATATAGAAGCTGGGTAAGCATTCTCTTGGTGCAGTGAGGAATAGAGGTAGATACATTATTTCACTGTCCTTGCATTTACTGATCCTCACAGCCAGTTCAGTATCAAATTGGAATGAAGTGCCTGGAAAATATGTATAGTCATGAAACAGGAACAGGCAACGGACTTGTGATTTCATTCATATAGAGAGCTCCTGAGTGAGGAAATGTCCTCTACCAATACAAGTCAGGACCTTCTCTGCTTCTTATAGCCTTGGAGTTGCTTAGTACACTGGGGGGCTAAGAGATTCCCCCCAATCACAAAGCCAGTATGTGTCCAATATAGGCCCTGTACAAAAGTTTTCCTGACTTCAAGGCTAGCATGCTATCCTCTCTACCCTTCCACCTCTCTTAGAAAACCAGAAGTCATGGAATAATGAAATATTTCTTTAATGGATGCACAGCAGGGCTTAGGAGAAAAGGGAGAGTGGCCATGAAGAGTAAGAGAATAGATGAAAAATGTTGTGAAGATAGAATTGATAGTACTTGCAAATAGATTAGATGGGTGTAGGATAAGACAGAAGTTGAGTGCTGAGGATAACTCCATGGTTGAGGACCTATACAAGTGGAAGCATAGTTAATGTTAATGCTGCAGTTCACTAAATGTCCATTTTTCTAAAAAAAAATTCAGGATTATAGTCAACTTTGCTGGGTAAATTATTCTTGGATACAACCCCAGTTCTTTTGCTCTTTGAAATATCATGTTCCAAGATCTATGGTCTTTTAGTGTAGAAACTGCTAGGTCTTGTGAAATCCTGACTGTATTTTTGCAATATTTAATTTTTTTCTTGTTGTTTGTAATATTCTAGGAGTAGGGAAGCTAGCAATAGGTAATAGATTCATTTCAGTCTTCAAAGTCTGTCAGTCATCCAGCAGCTAGGGGGCACACTGGATAGAGTGCTGGGCTTGGCCTCAGACACATAGCATTTATTAAGCACCTATACAATGCCTGCTCTGTGCTAAGTGCTGAAAATACAAAGAGAAGCAAAACAAACAAACAAAAACAAAAAATAATCCCCCCACCACCCCCAAGGATCTCGCACTTCAATGGGAGAGACTACATACAAATAATGATGTACAAATGAGATACATGCAGCATAATTTGGAGATAAAATCAGAAAAAGGTATTAAGATTAAGGCAGAATAAAGAAGACTTATTGAAGAAGGTGGGGCTTTAGCTGAACATATGGGACATCTAGGTAGAGATGTCCAGAGGGAATTGGTTATAAGAAATTTGACTTCAGGAAATAGATAGATGATAGATATGTAGAGGCATTTCCATTAAAAAAAGGAATGACATCCCATGGACTTCAAAGAGCCTATCAAGGGAAGCATTTTAGAGAGATAAGACAAGACAGGTCAAGACACAGTTGAAGTAATTAGATTCAGCTAAACTGCATCCTCAGGTCTTGAAAGAACAAGCAAATAAAATTGCTCAGTTACCATCACTGATCTTTCAAAGATTGTGGAGAACTGGAAAGATTCTGGTGAAGGGCAAATGTACCATTTTTTAAGGAAGAGAATGGAGTCCATAAGCTATAGCCAGATGCACTTTATCTCGATTCCTAGTAAACATCCTGGAATGAATTATTTAATAGATAGTTAAAGAACATTTAGGAAAGGAAATGATGATCACCAAGAACCAATATGGCTACTTGGAGAAGAGGATATGCCAGACTAACTTCATCTCCACTCCTTTTTAACACAATTATTAAATTGGCAGATTAGAGCAATGTTCTAGATAAAGGATCTTTAGAGTTTAGCAAGGTATTTGATAAAGTATTTCATGCTATTCCTATAGGAAAAGAAGAGATGGGATCTAAATAGAAGGGTGCACAAACTGATCAATTCAGAGATTGAAGAATGGCCAAACTATCATTAATAGTTTGATGTCAACTTTGAAGGATGTTTCCATCGCAGTGATCCAGATGTTTGTGTTTGACTTTGTATTTTTAAACGTGTGTATGTGTGTGTATGTGTGTGTGTGTGTGTGTGTGTGTGTGTGTGTGTGTGTATAACATGGATAAAGACATAGCCAATTTGTTTATCAGTTTTGTAGAACACTAGGATGTGGAGTATAACTAAACATGCTGTATGAGTGTCAGGATCCAAAATGATCTTGACAGGGTCTAAAATTGATCTAAATCTAATAAGATGAAATTTAATAGGTATTATAAAATATTGTGCTTGTATTCAGTCAAGATGGGAACAAGATAAGAAAGTCATGTTTATATCACAGTTGGTCTGAAAAGCATTTTGGGAGAAGGACTATGGACTATGTTTGTTATTAATCAATGATATCATTAAGTAGGCAAGAAAGCTAATGTTTAGTATACAAGATTAGGAATATAATAGTTGCACCATACTTTGCTCTGTCTAGACCTCATTTGGAGCATTGTGTTTAGTTCTGGGCAACACAATTAAGATAGAAGATGTCCAGAGGAAGATGCTAAAGTCCTGAAAGTTCATGCTATATGAGGATTAAGAATCTAGAATGCTCAGACTGCAGAAGAGAAAATTTAGCAGATGTGATAGCTTTCATTAAGTATTTGAAGTATTGTCATACATAAGAGGGATCAGATTTTTTTTCTGCTCATTCCCAGTGAAAAGAACTAGGAGGAAGAAATGGAAGTTGAGAAGTAGCAAATTTTAGCTTAACGTCAGGAAAAGCTTCTAAACAATTAATGAAAGGAAGGAAATATATTTTATTATTTTAAAAGATCCAGAAGAATATAATAAGAGGATGAGGGCACATCACAAAAAAGTTTCAAGCAACCCTCATATAACTTCTGCTCTCCAAGTCTGACATATTCAACAATGACAAAATCATCCCTATAACCTCACCATATAAATGTGCTCTGTTTACTTAGATACACTATGTAATAGTAATGTGAAAATTTTTCATTGATATTGAACAATGACAACATTATCCAAAGTGGCACAATTAGTTACTTTTGAGAATGACTTTTATCATGTTTTTTCAAATGGTATCTGTAAGATTATCACTGGTTGCTGGGGTATTCTGCACCTGGTTAACTCCATTCTGTTCTTTTCTGGTCATGGAGATAAGGAGAATTTAGTAACTTTAGTAACACATACGTATATACATGTACATATATATCTGTAAAAAACTACTTTGCGTGGTTATTGATGAAAATTGAAGTTTCATTGTGACCTAATATTCCTGCTCTTCCAACTCACTATAATTAATTCATACTTGAAGGCAAATCAAAATTGGCAGCCTGTTTAACATTGATCAAATCTAGTCCTCATACCAGGACTCCTTATTACAACTTCATGCTCTCCTTTAATAATCCTTACAATATATTTATTCTTTCTATTTGTGACTTATCTGAATGCCTAGATATGCTTTGTAACTCTGTGATTTATGAACTATGTCATTCAAACAGTTGGCTCCTAATTTGCAGTCCATGAATACTAGCACTGATATTAAAAAGACCACATCTAAGCTATTTAAGATTTAAATATCAGGAAGACTTTTGGGACACTGTATTTTTGGGTTTGTCTTTATAGACTAAACTTAATTATGCTGAAAATCAGAAAAGGAAAAAAAGAACAGAATTAAAGGGTTCACTAATAGTAAGTATAAGGAAACGTACAAAAATGGATATTGGTTGGTTTGTAACAGAGAAGCTGTGGAATAAGATGAAAGAGCAGATAAAAACAAAGGCTCTCATAAGGAGATTGGGGACAAGATATTTTTTCCCATATTTTGTTTTGTATAATACTTGAAACTTTTTTTTCACCATGTATTCTCATCATCTCACATTCTCATGGGTTTTTAAAATAGTGAAATATATTTTTTTTATTTTAAACTGAGACTATAAGTTTAGTAGTATAGAGAGCTTCTGGCCAGAAACTTCCTCTACCAACGCAGATTGACAGTATCTCTGTTACTTGTAGTGTTTGAGAATTGCCTTGGGCACATAGAGGTTAAGTGAACTTCACAAGGTTATGCTGCCAGTATGCCAGGAGGTGGGACTGGAACCAAGGCCTTCCTTATTCTAGGCCATCTCTCAATCCTCTGTATCATGTTGCCTCTTGTATGCCAATCATACTGTATTTTATTCACAGATCTTTTAGAAATATCAAATCATAATTATAATTATAACAAATTATAATTATAACAAAACAGAAGATTAGAGTAGTTCAGAAAATTTTTGGATATATAGCTGATGTCCACTGTCATACAATTGTGATAATTCTGACCACCCAAATTTTAAATATTACTTTCAGTTTGGCAAAGACCTTGACATATATTTTCTCTATTGATCTTTGAAGAAGCTATGAAGCATGCTATTATAAACTGCGAAGTAGCTATTATTATTATTACCCCCATTTTGTAGATGAGGAACTTAAGGTTGATGGAAGTTGATTGACTTGCCCAGGGTCACATAACTAGGTCTAGGGTGGGATTCGAACTCAAGTCTTCCTTATGTCAAGTCCAGTACTCTTTCAAATATATGCTTGATCTCATTTGCTCATGCCTTGTGGAAGACCTTACTCCAGAGACCATCAGTTCTCCCTCATGCATCTTTAGTCTTTCTGTTTTCACTGCTTCCTATATGCCTATAAATATGTTGAGTGCACTCCACTCCTAAAAACAGGTTGTCTCTTGACCCTTCGAACCCACCTAGTACTGTTCCATCTGTCTTCTTCCTTTCACTGCAATACTTCTTGAAAATGTTGTCCACATGAGATACCTCTACTTCCTTATCACCTACTCTATTTTCAACTTTTGAAATATGGCTCCACCTCCAAAACTCCATTCAAACTACTCTTACGTGTTCAGTATGACAGAAGTGAGACCTGTTTTACATAACCTGGGATAATTCAAGCTTCCCAACTTCTCAGTATTTATTTTGGCTTTATTGTATCTTATTTGTTAGGGATAACATTAGTTGTCTATTGCCTCCAATGCCAAAATTGCACTTTGGAATATGCACTTTAAATGATAGAAGGGATAAAATAAAAAAAATTAAAGGAGAGAGGTTCTGACATTGCAATTTCTGTCTTGAAAATTTGTCATTCACTGTGTGATAGAACTGATATCTACCAAGATTTTTCCACAACACAGGTTATGTTTGTAGTCTTCCTTATATTGGACTAACACTGAAATCCTGGTGAGAATCCAATCTGATCATAGTGTATAAACATTCTAATATGTTGACATAATCTATTTGTTAATATTCTATTTAAAAGTTTAGCATCAATGTTCATTACAAATATGGGTCCACAATTTTCTTTCTTTTTGACTTCACTGGTTTAGGTATCAAGACATACCTGAAAAAGAATAGAAGTGTGCCTTCATTTATTACTTATGCAAAAATTTTATGTAATATAAGGATTAATTATTCTTGAATATTTGATTTTTTCTTTGAATATTTGATCTCTTTTCATATACCTTTCTTTTAAGTTCACTTATAGCTGACTCAATTCCCCCCCCCCCCCCCATATTAGATTACTTAAATAATCTATTTCTTTAGTTAATCTGGGTATTTGTTATTCTGAGGCTATGGCTGAGCACTTTGGGACACATGCCTGGTAAGTGTGGTACAGCAGGGAGTAAGAACATTTTGGGGACAGCATGGCTAGGCATCCTAACTGTGACTAAGGTGAGGAGAGGAGTGCCTGAAGTTGGGCCTCAAGAAAGAATTCAGAAAATAATAGTAAGGAGGATCTGAGGCCTGGGAAATCATTACCCACAAATCAGGATTTAAACCTGATTACAGTAATAACCTGCTAAATATAAAATTAAACAAAATAAAACTAAAACTGAGTGAACAAAGGAAAAAGAACCTGACTATAGATAGCTACTATGGTGTAAAAGAAGATCAGGATTCATATTCACAGGAAGATAGTGAGGTTAAAAAAGCCATTCCTACCTCAAAGAGTAAAGTCAAAAGGCCACAAACCCAAAAAAGAGTTCCTGAAAGAACTTAAAAAAGAATTAAAAGATCAAATAAGAGAGATTAAGGAAAAATTATGAGAAAAAGAAAAGCAATCCAAGGAAATTGTGAGAAGAACATTAGCCAATTAGAAAAAGAGGTTCAAAATCTTAAGGAAGAAAATAACTCCTTGAAAACTATAATCAGGCAAGAGGAATAGAATGATATTATAATACACCAAAAATAATAAACTAGAAAAAATAAAAATGGAAGGGAATCTGAAACATCTTGGTAGGAGAACAAATGATCTGGAGAACAGATCAAGGAAAGACAATATAAGAACTGTCAGACTACCTGAAAGTTATTATCAGATGAAGAATATTGATATAATATTACAAGAAATTATTGAGGAAAATTGCCCTGAAGTTCCCAAACAAGAGCATAAAGTAGAAAAACTACAGTTCATCATTTGAAAGAGATCCCAGGAGGAAAACTTATAGGAATGTCATAGCCAAGTTTCAAAACTCTAAGTTTAAGGAGAAAATATTGCAAGCCACAAGAAAAAAAACAATTTAAATAAAGCAGAGAAACAATCAGGATTTCATAAGATCTAGCAGCTTGTACACTAGACTGTAGGTCTTGGAACATTATATTTCAAAGAGCAAAAGAGCTGAGGGTATGACCAAGAAAGCAAAGTTGGTTATAATCCTGAATGAAAAAAATGGACATTTAACTAACTGAAAGGCATTTAGGTATTTGCAACAAAAAGATCAGAACTCAATGGGAAATTCAATGTAAAAGATCAGAAGAAATATAAGGAAAACATTAAAGATTAATTATAAGGGACTCATTAAGGTCAAACTATTTACTTCTTCCATATGAAAATTTTATCAGTATTCTTTTGACTGTCATCATTACTACAGTATTTTGAAAGAAAGGTTGGGACTGAGTTCTGTATGATGGGGTGATTCTAAAACAAATTTGGGTAGGAAAGGGTAAAAAAGGAGATACTGTCTCATAAAAATGGACTTTGAAAGGAAGACTGATATAGAGGAATCATGTGGGGATGAAGGGCTGGTAGTGTTAGAACCTTACTCTCATGGTATCTGGGTTAAAGAGGGAACAATATATGCATCTAAAAGGGCATAAAATATTCTAAACTTATCAATAAATAAAAGTAATAGGGGACAGGATAAGGGACATTTAGAAGGGTGTGTAGATTAGGATTTAGGAGGGTAGAGGCAGAAGATAAGGGAGGGACTTTTAGAAGGGTTTGTAAATTAAGATTTAGGAGAGTTGGGGGGAGAGGATAAGGGAAGGACTCTTTGAGGGATGGGCAGATTAAGAAATAGAAAGGTAAGGGGAGAGAACAAGATAATAGGGATGGGGTAAAAAGAGAGTCTGAGAAGGACAATAGTGAGTAAAAATAAGCTGGAGAGAAATTGATAAATAGTTATTACAACTTTGAATGGGATGAACTCACCCATCAAGGAGAAATGGATAGGAGAACGGATTAAAAATCAGCATCCAATATGTTCTTTACAAGAAGCACATTTAAGTATGAGAGATATACACAGTATTAAAATGGAAGGTTGAAGTAGAATTTATTATGCTTTAGCTGATGCAAAAAAAGGTAGGGGTAGCAATCATGATCTCAGACAAAGAGATTTAATTAAATGAAATGAACAATGTAACTACATTTTGATTAAAGGTATCATAGAGAATGAAACAATATTAATTCAGAATCAATATAAACCAAATACTATAGCATTCACAATTTTTGAAAGAAAATTTAAATGAATTACAGGTGGAGATAGGTAGTAGTTCTATAATAGTAGGGAACTTTAATCTTTCCCTCTAGGATAAATAAATCTAGAAAAATAAACTAGGTAAATCCAACAAAAAATAAATAATAAACAAGTCAAGGAAATGAATATAATTTTAGATAAGATAGTTACTGTAGCTGTCTAGAGAGAACTGGATGAAAATAGAAAGGAATATACCTTTTTCTCAGTGGTTCATGGTACCTTAACAAAGATTGACCATATGTTAGAACATAAAATATTATAGTTAAAACCATAAATATTAAAAGTATCCTTGTCAGACCACAAAGCAATAAAAATTATATTTAATAAAGGAAACATGGATTGAAAACTAATTGGAGATTAAACAACCTAATCTTTAAAAATGGGTGGGTTAAAGAACAAATCATGTAAACAACCAATATGACATTCTAAGACACCAAGAAATAATAAAACAAAATCAAAAGAATTAAAAAATAAATAAGAAAGTGAAATATCTCATCATAATAGGAGGGCAAGGTAGCAGGCAGAAGCAAATCAGAAGAGTGAGGAGAAATAAGGTAAATAGGATGAGAAAAGCAGTGGTAAAAAATAGGAAGGAGGGAAACACACAATGAGTAATTGTAGCTTAGATTGTGAATGGGACAAATTACTCATAAAATGGAAATGGATAGCAGATTAAATATTTGAATTCAACAATATGTTGCTTTCAGGAAACATCATAAAAATCAGAAATACACACAGTGATAAAATAAAGGGTAAGAGTAGAATTTACTATGTAAAAAAGTAGATGTAGTAATCATGATCTCAGACAGTTAAAGTTAAAATAGATTTAATGAAAAATGAAAAATAGAGAAACTACTTTGTGTGTCAGCAATGTTATTCAATATTGTTTTATACCACCCAAAATAACTAGACAGTACAAAGTACCTGAGTGTATATCTGCCAAAATAGACACAGGAACTATACAAACATAAACTTAAAATGTTTTTTATACAAATAAACTCCAATCTAAATAATTGAAGTAACATTTATTGTTGATGGGTGGGTAAAGCCAATATAATAAAAAATGGCAATTTTACCTAACTTATTTATTCAATGTCATTCCAATTAAATTACTAAAAGAGTATTTTACTGAGTTAGAAAAAAATAACAAAGTTCAGCTGGAAGAGCAAAAGATCAGGAACTTCAAAGAAACCAGGAAAAAAAGATGTAAAGGAAGTAGATTAAGCAGTATCAGACCTCTTAAACTGTATTATAAGTGAGAGCATTGTTGAAATATAAAAAGGATAATTTTGATTCTTTTAAATTAAAATTTTCTTGCATAAATAAAACTTATCTAGCCAAGAATGGAAGAAATGCAGAAAATTGGGAAAAAACTTTAATTAGCAATATCTCAAATAGGATGTTATGGGGTTGGAATTTGCAGCAGTGTAGGAAATGATGAGCTGGTTAATTTAGAAAAACATGGAAAGACTTGAACTCATGAAAGAAGATGCTATCCACCTTCAGAGAAACAGATGACAAATGGAAATAAGCATAGTATGATCTTACATATATGTGTATGAGAGTATGTGTATATATATATATATATGTGTGCATATTTGTAGATATCTAAATATATGCATATATAGCCATACTTAATTGTAGCCTTCTTTAGAGTGAATGATGGAGGGAGGGGAAAAATAAAGTAAGAAGTGTACAGCAGAGAACAAAAGAAATCCTACAAGGAAGCAAAGAAAAGCTGGACAGCTTTGAAAACAATGTGCAGTATTTATTTTAGTCATAAATTCTTCCTTTTACCCAAAGACTCCAGCTTCTGGCATCAGAACTCACTTTTTAACAAAAACTGCTGGGAAAACAGGAAAATAGTAAGGCAGAAACGAGGCATAGACCAACTTCTTAAACCCTATACCAAGATAAAGTCAAAATAGGTACATCATTTAGATTTAAAGACTGAGACTATAAGCGGACTAGGAGAGCAAGGAATAGTTTATCTGACAGATCTATGGAGAATGGAAAAATTTATGACCAAATAAGAGATAGAGAACATTATGAAATGCAAAATGGATGATTTTGATTACATTAAATTAAAAAGTTTTTGCACAAAGCCAGTGTGATCAAGATTAGAAGGAAAGCAGAAAGCTGGGAAACAATTTTTACAGCCAGTGTCTCTGACAAAGGCCTCATTTCTAAAATATATAGAGAACTGAGTCAAATTTATAAAAATACTAGTCATTTTCCCCAATTGATAAATGGTCAAAGGATATGAACGGTAGTTTTCAGAGGAAGAAATTCAAACTATCTATAGTCATATAAAAAATGTTCTAAATCACTATTGGTTAGAGAAATGCAAATCAAAATGGTTCTGAGATTCCACATCATACCTATTAGATTGGCTAACAAGAAAAAACAGGAAAATGGTAAATGTTGGAGAATATATGGGAAAATTGGAAGATTAACGCATTGTTGGTGGAGTTGTGAATTGATCCAACCATTCTGGAGAGCAATTTGGAACTATACCCAAAGGGCTATAAAATTGTGCATACCCTTTGACTGAGCAATATCACTTCTAGGTCTGTATCCCAAAAAGATCATAAAAATGGGAAAAGGACCCATACGTACAAAAATATTTAAAGCAGCTCTTTTTATGATGGCAAAGAATTTGAAATTGAGGGGATGCCTATCAACAGAGAATGACTGAACACATTTCTTTTCATTAACTCCCTAGATATTCTGGACCTCTTGCTCTTCCAGATGAATTTTGTTATTATTTTATTCAGCTCTGTAAGACAATTTTTTGGTAGTTCTATTGGTATGGGATTGAATAAGTAAAATAATTTAGGTAAGATTGTCATTTTTATTATATTAGCTCGGCCTAACCACAAGCAACTGATGTTTTTCCGTTTATTTAGATCTGACTTTACTTGTGTTAAAAGTGTTTCATAATTATGTTCATATAGTCCCTGAGTTTGTCTTGGCAGGTAGACTCCCAAATATTTTATAGTGTCTACAGAAACTTTAAGTGGAATTTCTCTATCCCTTGCTATTGGGCTTTGTTAGTAATGTATAGGAATGCCAAGGATTTAGGTAGGTTTATTTTATATCCTGCAGCTTTGCTAAAGTTGTTTATTGTTTCAAGTAGTTTTTTACATGATTCTCTAGGATTCTCTAAATAAATCATCATATCATCAGCAAAAAAGTGATAATTTAGTTTCTTCTTTGCCTGTTCTAATTCCTTCAATTTCTTTTTCTTCTCTCATTGCTACAGCTAACATTGTGAGTACCAAATTGAATCATAGGGGTGATAATGGACATCCTTATTTCACCCCTGATCTTATTGGGAATGCATCTAGCTTATCCCCATTACAAATAATGCTTGTTGATGGTTTTAGGTAGATGCTATTTATAATTTTAAGGAAGGCTCCATTTATTCCTATGCTTTCTAGTGTTTTTTTTTTTAATAAGAATGTGTGTTGTATTTCATCAAAGGCATCTTCTGCATCTATTGAGATGATTATATGGTTTCTCTAGTTTTGTTGTTGATATGATCAATTATGCTGATAGTTTTCCTAATATTGAACCAACCTTGCATTCCTGGAATAAATCCTACCTGGTCATAGTGTAGTATTCTCTTGATAAGCTGCTGCAATCTTTTTGCTAATATTTTATTTAAAATTTTTGCGTCAATATTCATTAGGGAAATTGGTCTATAATTTTCTTTCTCTGTTTTGACTCTTTCTGGTTTAAGTATTAGTACCATATTTGCATCATAAAAAGAATTTGGTAGAACTCCCTTTTCACCTATTTTTCCAAAGAGTCTATAAAGCATAGGAATTAATTTTTCTTTAAATGTTTGATAGAATTCACATGTAAAACCATCCGTCACTGGAGATTTTTTCTTAGGGAGTTCATTGATGGCTTGCTCAACTTCTTTTTCTGAGATGGGTTGTTTAGGTACTTTAACTCCTCTTCTGTAAACCTGGGCAATTTATATTTTTGTAAATATTCATCCATTTCCCTAAAGTTGTCAAATTTATGGGCATACAATTGGTCAAAATAATTCCTAATTGTTTTAATTTCCTCTTCATTGGAGATGAATTCACCCTTTTCATTTTTGATACTGGTAATTTGGTTTTCTTCTTTTTTTTTAATCAAATTGATCAGAGGTTTATCAATTTTATTGGTTTTTTCAGAACACCAGATCTTGGATTTATTTATTAACTTAATAGTTATCTTGATTTCAATTTTATTAATCTCTCCTTTGATTTTCAGTATTTCTAATTTGGTATGTAGTTGGGGATTTTGAATTTGTTCTTTTTCTAGCTTTTTCAGTTGAATGCCCAGTCTCATTTTTCTCTATTTTATTCATGTAAGCATTTAGAGATATAAAACTTCCTCTAAAAACTGCTTTTGCTGCATCCCATAAGTTTTCATATGTTGTCTCACTATTGTCATTCTCTTGAATGAAGTTATAAATTGTTTATCTGATTTGTTCTTTGTCCCACTCATTCTTTAGAATTAGATTATTTAGTTTCCAATTAATTTTTAGCTGATTTCTCTGTGGTTCTTTGTTACAAATAATTTTTATTGCATCATGACCTGAAAAGTATGCTTTGACTACTTCTGCCTTTCTGCACTGGATTGTGAGGTTTTATGCCCTAGCAAATAGTCAATTTTTGAGTATGTGCCATGTACTACTGAGAAAAAATATATTCCTTTTTATTCCTTTTCAGTTTTCTCCAGAGGTCTATCGTATCTGCCTTTTCTAAACTTCTGTTCACCTCCTTAACTTCTTTCTTGTTTATTTTGAGGCTAGATTTATCAAGTTCAGAGAGGGGGAGGTTGAGGACCCTCTATTATAGTTTTGCTGCCTATTTCTTCCTGTAACCCCCTTAACTTCTCCTCTAAGAATTTGTATGCTATAACCACTTGGTGCATATGTGTTAAATAATGATATTGCTTCATTGTTTATGTTACCTTATGGCAGGGGGTAGTCTCCTTCCTTACGTCTTTTAATTAGATCTATCTTTGCTTTTGCTTTGTCTGAAATTAGGGTTGCTACCCCTGCTTTTTTTTACTTTAGCTGAAGCACAATATATTCTGCTCCAGCCTTTTACCTTTACCCTGTATGTATCCCCCTGTTTCAAATGTGTTACTTGTAAACAGCATATTGTAGGATTATTGTTTTTAATCCATTCTGATATCTGCTTCCATCTTATGGGAGAGTTCATCCCATTTACATTCGCAGTTATGAGTACTCTCTGTGTCTTTTTCTCCATCCTATTTCTCCCTTCTTTCTTCTATTCCTCAACAGAGTTTTGCTTTTGACCCCTGCTTTCCTCAGTTTGCCCTCCCTGTTCATTCCCCTCCCTTCTGACCACCCTCCTTCCTTTTCTTTCCCCTTTACCCTCCTACTGCCTGTAGGATAATTTTGCTTTCTGTAATTATCAGGGTATGTTATTCCCTTCTTGAACCAAATCTAATGAGAGTAAAGCTCAAATACTGCTCTTCTCCAACCCTTCTTACCCTCTACTATAATATGTTTTTGTGCATCTTCATGTGATATAATTTACCTTTTTCTACTACCTCCCTACCTCTTCTCCCAGAACCATCCCTTTATATCTCTTAATTATATTTTTTTATAGTTATATCATTCATTTTATACTAATACCCCATTTCAACAATCCAGCTAGAAGCTATTGTGTGGGTGAAAGACCAACACAACCCCAATAACAAGAACGCTGCTAAAGCCCAAGTTCTTTTGATCTACTTTACCAAGGAAAGAAACGTTAAGGGGTTGCAAGCTTACTTTAATTCAGCATACAAATACCATTCACTTAGTTCAGGGGAAAAAGTCAGCACCCTGAACTTAAGAGCAAAATACAAACGAATTACAAACATCTACAGACAGACCAAATACAATGCATAGTTGCCAATATCTAAGTTCAGCCTAGGAGCTCATAACAAGAGCTGGGCCAGAGTCACGCGTGCCACTATGGCTGTGGGTAAGAGCTCCGAAAAAGAGAAAGCCACCCCCTGGTTTTATTTCTTTTTCAGGGTCAAGGGTGAGTCACACACGTGACTCATCCACGTGACCTAAAATTGTCTCAAAGAGGTGACTTAAACCCATGTGGTCTAAAAGCCTCTGATGTCCCAAACATGTCACTCAAACTCATGTGTAAACTAGGCCCTCCCCTGAGGCAGGGAGGTCACCAAGGACTCTCAATATAATGAAGGAAACAAAAACCAAACTCTTCAAGGGCACTTGATTGAACTGGGTGCTAAGAGCCCATTTTGTTTACCAAAACACACCCACAGTCTATGTATATCATTTTCAATTGTCATAATAACTGTACTGTTCTTAGGATTGACACATGTATAAAACATATATAAAACAAAATAATCCTATATAGGGATATAACTAATTTGCTGTATTGATTAACTAGGGTTTTTTCTCCCATTTACCTTTTTGTGTCTCTCTTGAGTTTTGTATTTGAAGATTCAATTTTCCATTGAGCTCTGGCCTTTTCATCAGGAAGGTGTGGAATTCCCTTATTTTGTTGAATGTCCATCTCCTTGCCTGGAAAATTATGCTCAATTTTGTTGGGTAGTTGATCCTTGGTTGTAGTCCAAGCCCCTTTGTCTTTTGGAATATCATATTCCAATTTTTCCTGTCATTTAATGTAGAAGCTGGAAGATCCTGCATGATCCTGACTAGTTCTGTGATATTTGAATTGTTTCTTTCTAGCTGCTTGCAGTGTGTTCTCCTTGATCTGGCAGTTCTGGAATTTGGCTATAGTATTTCTTGGAGTTTTCAATTTGGGATCTCTTTCAGGGGGTGATCAGTGGATTCTTTTGATGATGATTTTACTCCCTGGTTCTAGAACCTTGGGGGAAATTTTCTTTAAGGATTCCCTGGAAAATATTGTCCAGGCTCTTTTTTTCATCATGGCTTTCAGGTAGACCAATAATTCTTAGATTGTCTCTCCTGGATCTGTTTTCCAGGTCAGTTGTTTTTCCAATCAGATATTTCACATTTTCTTCTATTTTTTTCATTCTTTTTTATTAAATTTTTATTTTTAGTTTACAACACTCAGTTCCACATGATTTTGAGTTCCACATTTTCTTCTCCCCCCTTCCCCACTCCCTCCACAAGATGGCATGGAACCATCTGTGTATCTTCTACACATAACTTTGCATTGAACTTATTTACCCAATATTCAAGTTGTAAAGAACAATTGTGACCAATGGAATGAATCACGAGAAAGAAGAAACAATACCAAACAACAAAAAACAAAAACAAAAGAAAAAAACAAGGGAGAGCAAGCAGTTTGCGTCAATGCGCATTCTCTCCATAGTTCTTTCTCTGGATGTAGATAGCTCTCTCCCTCATGAGTCCTTTGGAATTGTCTTTGAACCTTGTATTGCTGAGAAGAGTGAAGTCTATCAAGGTTAGTCATCACAGAATCCATATATCTGTGGTTGTGTATAATGTTCTCCTAATTCTGCTCTGCTCACTCAGCGTTATATTGTGTAGGTTTTTCCAGGTTATTATGAAGTCCGTACCATCCCCATTTCTTATAGCACAATAGTATTCCATTACCTTCATATACCACAACTTGTTCAGCCATTCCCCAATTGACAGACATCCCTTTGATTTTCAATTCTTTGCTACCACAAAAAGAGCTGCTATAAATATTTTTGTACATATGGGTCCTTTTCCCTCTTGTGTAGTCTCTTTGGGATACAACCCTAGAAGTGGTATTGCTGGGTCAAAGGGTATGAACATTTTTATAGCCTTTGGGCATAGTTCCAAATTGCTTTCCAGAATGGCTGGATCAGTTCAAAACTCCATCAGCAATGTAACAGTGTTCCAATTTTCCCATATCCTCTCCAGCATTTATCATTTTCCTGTTTTGTCATTTTAGCCAATCTGACAGGAGAGATGTGGTACCTAAGAGTTGTTTTGATTTGCATTTATCTGATCAGTAGTGATTTAGAGCATTTTTTCATATGCCTATAGATATCTTTAATTTTTTCCTATTTTTTCAATCTTTAGATTTTGTTTGACTGATTCTTCATGTCTCAAAGAGTCATTAGCTTCTACCTGCCCAATTCTAATTTTTCATGTATTGTTTTCTTCCTTTAGCTTCTCTATCTCCTTTTCCATTTGGTTGATTTTACTTTTCAATGAGACATTTTCTCCATTTATATTCTGATTCTCCTTAGCCACTTCAGTGATTTTACTTTTTAAAAATTTGTTTTCATCAGTGGATTTTTTTTCCATTTTTTCCATTTTTTTCTTTTACCTCCCTAATTTGGATTTTAAAGTCCTCCTTGAGTTCTTCCAGGAATGCTTTTTGGTCTGGAGACCAGTTCACTTTCCCTTTTCAGATTTCAGATGTGGGAGTTGTTTCCATGCTGTCCTCTTCTGAATTGGTATTTTGATCTTCTCTGTCTCCATAATATGAATCAATGGTCTTTGTAAGCTTCTTTGTATTCTTTTTCATGGTGTGTTTTTTGTCCTGGTTTCTAAAGTGGATCTCTGCTTCTGGGAACCAGGGGGCTCTGTCCCAAGTTTCTTGTGTTGGGATCTAGCTTGATGTGTTTTGAGGTATGGGGGAGGGGTGGTCTGGCTACTGGGAGTCCCTTCTTCCCAGGACTGCTCTACAGCATGGGTGGTCTCAGCTGTTGTCTGTGCAAGTGTCTGCCACTTCCCCTGGGGTGGCATTGATGTTTGTTAGCTCCACCCCGCCTGGGGCTCAGTTACTCTTGTCGTTCTGCTGAGGTGGGGGCTGCTGTGACACCTCTCTTCCTGCACTAGTCTCCTTCTGCCACTACAAGAAAGGCCCTTTCTCCAACTTCTCTCTACTGAAGCCCCACTTCTGGCTGCTCTGTTTCTCCTGAGATATTATTCCCTGGGTTTATTCAAGGGAGGGATGAGAGCTGTTTTTACCTGGCCATCATGGTTCCTGGAAGTTCAAGAAGGCGAGTTTCAAACTTTTAGACTGTAGGTTGGAGGCCTCTGGGCTAGCTGTTCCTGCAGCAGCACAGGCTCTGCACTGTTGTCTCTTGTAGCTCCAACAGACTCCCATCCTGGGCTGAGAGGCTTGGGGCTCTATCGCGGCCATAGCCAGTACTTCTGTTTTGGGCCTGTTCCTCTTCCTGCACCGGCATTTTGCTCATGCAGTGCTCTCCCAGACCAGTGCATTGGCTGGATTTATCTTATGTTCCAGGTTGGTTTGGTCTGGTGCCCTTGCATGTGCCTGGCGCTCCTGCCCCTGTCAGTCTACTGGCAGCTTCTAATTCTCTCAAATCTGCTCAGATTCATTTTTTAGATGTATCTGACAGAACATGTGAGAGAGCTTCAATAGTTCCTTCCTTTCACAGCTCCATCTTGGCTCCACCCCCAGAAGCTTCTTTTTATTAGGAACTCATTACAATCCCAGGATTCATATATTGAAAGTAACTTCTACCCTTAAGGTCTGTCCCTCTGATTGGCTTACTCCTTCCAGAAAGTCCTTTTAAGGAGAGCTCCTTAAGGAGAGCATCAGTCATGTCTTTATTTCTACCCCCTCTCCAATGTGTTGTATATCCACATTGTGTTTAATATTTACGTAACTAGTCATTCAAAGTAATCACATATTTAGATATTAAATATTAACCACTGATTTAATAAAAATGTATTAAATAATAATGTATATAATATATATTAAACTAAAAATGTAACTTTGACTCAATGGAATTGAGTACAAAACAAAGAAATCAATCTAAAGTACAAGATTTGTAGAGATAATTACTGGGTCATGTAAGTGATTGTTTAAGAATTTCCTTACATATAAAACAGAGGTGCCACTGAATTGCATGATATGCAAGTTTCAATGATATTATTAATTTTTTACAGTGTTATCTGGCCCAAAGTGCAAAACTTTCAATAGAAAATATGGTATGTACCCATTTACAAACCTGCAGCATTTTGTTACGATGGAAATTACTGTTGCAAGGTACAAAATGGGTACACAATCCCATTTATGTTCATGTTAAGATAAACCTTTGTTCACTTTACAAAATGTATCACTACAGTTTCTTTACTTCATGTTCATATATGTTTTCTCAAAATATGGACTTAAGTGTAATCCTTCATTAATTTAGCAAACCTCAAAGACTCAAATCAGTGAAAAACAAATCTCACCACTAGAGCATTTTGGCAAAAGTGTCCAGTTCTTTTCATGACATTCTATCCATTAAGAACCCACTAGGGTAGGGCCAGGAAAACACTGATACCATACCTTGTCACCTTCATGATATTCCACATTTCCATCATTCTCTCTCTCTCTAAAGTCTATGTCAGGAAGCTCTTCACATTTTGGAATTAAAGGAAAGAAGCAAAATCTACATTTATTCCTAGGGGGTTATGAGATAAAGAATTATTTTAAAATTATTCAAATTGACTTTTGGTGCTCTGTGACCAGGTGTCTTTCATTCTTTGGTTCATGAAAGAATAGAGATCAAAACACAGTAAGATGTAAAACAGAAAGTTAACCCATGAAATATTATATTTTCTTAATTTCCCCACAAGCCCATGTTATCTACTGATTCTAAGAAATGAAAATTCTGTTCCATTTTCAACCTACCATGTGCTACAGTGTAGGAAGACCATAAGCTAAAAATGATCATAAGATGGTACATCATCATCATGCTTCCCAGGTGCAAATGGCTGAGATATTTTGGGGAATTTTCCTTTGGATCTGGCTTCCATTAGCTTTTTTCCAGTCTAGTGCCATGTTTCTGTCTCATATCATCAGGGAAGTTCATTACCCTCTCTTTGTAAACATCAAAGTTCACAGAGACTTGTTCAAAATCAGTAAACAAAACCTTACGAAATCTTTTCCTGTAATTTGCTGGATTCATTATAAGATATTTGATTTGGGGAAGTCATTTAGTGAACAGAAGGCTAGAGCAGTTCAGAAAATTTTTGTACATGTAGCTGACGTCCACTGCCATACAACTGTGACAATTCTGGGCACTCAAAATTTACGTATCACTTTCAGTTTTGCAAAGAGTTTGATACATGACCTCTATTGACCTTCCCCAAAACCCTATGAAGTAGCTATTATTTTTGCCCCCATTTTGCTGATGAGGAAGTTAAGGTTGTTCAAAGTTAATTCACCAGGATCACACAAATAGTGTCTAAGGTAGGATTTGAACTCAAGTCTTCCTGATGTCCAGCACTCTTTCCACTATATCCTTGATTTCCTTTGCTCATGCCTCCTGGAAGACTTTAGTAATCATCAGTTCTCTTTTATGCGTCTTCGGTCCTGTTTTCACTGCTTCCTTCCTATTTACCTATAAATATGTTTTGTGCCCTCCACTCCTAAAAACAAGTTGTCCCTTGACCCTTTGAACCCTTCTAGTACCATTCCCTGTCTTCTTCCCTTTCATTACCACACTTCTGGAAAATGTCCAAATGAGATGCCTCTACTTCCTTACCACCTACTCTCTTATCAACTGTTGCAATGTGGCTCTACCTCCAAAACTATTGAAATTGTTCCTACATCTTTAGTATGATAGAAGTGACACCTGATTTATATAACCCGGGATAATTCAAGCAATTCTATGTTTTTTTCCATTTGATTCTATACACAATGGCTAGCAAAGGAGTTGCCATAAATAACCAAATCAGTACTGACTAAAAGCTTATAATCATCCATTCCCCCAAAACACTTGTTTTGATCAGGCACCATAACTGTGACCCGGGGGGGTCTTTCATCACATCTAACTGAGAAAGGATATTCCTCCTTTGGTGGCCTTCTCCCTTCTCCCTCCAAATCTTCAAATTCATAGAGGATTCCTTGGTGTAATGTTAACTTGAATGGTACTGTCTTGTAGCATTTTATATATTTGGCAGACCCCCCTTTCCCAGTCATTGTCACTCAGACATAAAGATTCTGCTCCCCTTGTGGTCTTATATTTAGGAGTCTTGGGCAAACTAGGACCTCGTGTTAGAGGGACAGCATATTCCAAGAGTCCCTCAAAACTTAAAAAAAAGATGAGTGGCTTAGAACTACTAAGTGGGGTAGGAACTTTCCAGGATTATATTAAATTTTGAAGGGGGAAAAAGGATGTTTACTATTCCAGTCCCAGACATTATGATACATTTTCACTAATACCTCAGTAGGCTGATGAACGGTCATCTTTCTTTAAACCTCATGTTTTAAAGTCACAGACAAAGTACAGGAAAGTGTGTCAACAATATAATGGGCAGAGTGCTTCTTGCCTTCATCCCCAGAGTGTTTATTCATGTGAACAGTCATATTTTCTCAGAATGCCACTGGGGAGGTCCAAAACTCTTGCTTAAATTTCAAGAGTTGATTTATCCAGGTCTGTATGATGGTGTGGCTGGGGAGATCCATAGGTAAAGGTAGAATCTTCTAATTTGGGACTCTGATCACAAAGTGGCATCTAATTACTCCTGGCTCAAGCTAGCCATAAGGGTTGAGGAAATATAGGGATAGATCAGTACCACCAAACTAGGTAAATTACAATTTAGGAATCATTCCATAATTTCATCACTCTTTCCTCAGCCCTCACAGGTCATTTTGTTGTACCTAATATATCAAGCTTTCTATTTTATTAATTGATTAATTATAACCTTTTAATATTAAATAGCAATATAAATAAGCTTATTTAGTAACTTTTTCATTTACATAATTCCAATGAATAAAATAGTATAACTTTTGAGTCTATGGCAGATTTTTTAATATTTGCTCTTATAGTTCTTATTATTATTTACTGAATTTTAGGTTTCTATTACATCAATGTACTATAATTTGTTTAACTGTTTCCATTTGCCAAGACCTTAAGGTTATTTCTGACTCTTCACAATTACATATAAGATTTCTGTTAAAATCTTAGGATATTTTTGCATGCTTTATGACACAGGATATATGACCCCAAAGGAATTATTTAGCCAAAAGCTATGGTTTGTTTAGACTTTTAACTGTGTTCTGCCAGAATGCCTTGCTTAAAGCTTCTACAAGTCTGCAGTTCTACAAAAATTATCTATACTTCCATAAGAATTGAATGGGTATACCTATTTCTCCAGAGCCTGCCAGGATTGAGTTTTATCACTTTCAATGATTTTTTGACAGCTTGATGATTTCTAATCTAATTTTCATTGACTACTATCAGTGCATTCTCTCTTTTACCTAGGTCCAGTACTGTCAGTTTTCCACTCAAAAATCATAAGATTCTCCAGATTTACTTCCAAGTAATTCTCCAATTGTGTCTAGCATTCAATTGGCATGGCAGCCCTCTCTATTCTACTTCAAATTACTCATCTGTGTAGAGGCAGGTGGTGACACAGACCTGAGTTCAAATATAGCCTCAGTCACTAGATGTGTGACTCTTGGGCAACTCAACCTCTGTTACCTCGGTTTCCTCAACTTTCAAATGAGGATAATAATAACACCTACTTCATATTATTGTAGTGAAGAACAAACGAAATAATATTTGGAAAATGCTTCACACAAAGTAGGTGTTTAATAAATCCCTATTCCCTTCCCCCCACCCACAAAAAACCCACTACATTACAGTCTCTTCCCTAAATGCAACCTGCACTTTTGAAATTAGTTGCCTTTGCTCATGTAGAACCTGCAGGCCTGAAATGCCATTCTTCCCTATCTCAATCTATTGAATTCTTGCCCATCTTTTAAGTCAATAAATCGTTTGAACCATAAACATTTAGAAAACACTCACAATGATGCGACAAGCACTGTGTCAAGGGCTAGATCTAATTCCAATAATATTTCCTCACAGAAACCCAAAGTTTGAGAGACAGAAGGGACTTTGTAGATAATTTAGCCTAATCTCTTGATGCAATTTCCTCCAACAAGGAAACTAAGTCCTTGAAAGGCTATTACTTGCCCAAAGTCACATAGTCAATAAATGGTGGAAAAGGGATTTAAGTCCATATCTTCTGCCTATGAGTCTAGCACTTTGCCCACTATACCACACCTTGTACACGTGAAGTAATGATCTGTGATATAAATAATACTCGTGCCCTGAGACCTCACATTTGTTTTATATCTCTTCAATATATTTATCCTAATTTAATGTTTATCAAAATTGTTTCTATATGTGACTCTACCCTTATTATACTATCACTTTGATGATGGTAGAAAGTGTGTGAACATAAGGGCAAAAAATTTGCGTCTCTCTTGACACCTTACTAGAGTTGTCTGAACACAATCAGTTCTTACAGATATTAGCATTTTTCATCATGGGTTCTTGGGATTTGTCTTGGACCCTTGTATTACTGAGAAGAGCTAAATTATGCATAGTTGATCAATGCACAATGTTGCTGTTACTGTGTACAATTTCTTTTTTTTGGTTCTGATCACTTCACTTGGCATTAGTTCATATAAGTCTTCCTAGGTTTTTCTGAAATCTCCATGTTCATCATTTTTTATAGCATTTTTTATAGTATTCTATTACACTCATATATCACAATCTGTTCAGCCATTCCCCAATTGATGAGTATCCTCTCAATTTCCAATTCTTGGCCACCACAAAAAGAGCTGCTATGAATATTTTTGTTCACGTAGGTCCTTTCCTCCTTTTTGTGATCTCTTTGGAATACAGATCTAGTAGTGGCATTGCTGGATCAAAGGATGTGCTCGGCATTACAGCCCTTTAGGCATAGTTCCAAATTGCTCCCTAGAATGGTTAGATCAGTTCACAACTCCACCGACAGTGCATTGGTGTCCCAATTTTTCCACATCTTCTCCAATATTTATAATTTTTTTGGTCATATTAGCCAATCTGATAGGTGTGAAGTGGTACCTCAGAATTGTTTTAATTTGTATTTGTCTAATAAATAGTGATTTAGAGAACTTTATATGCCTGGAGATAGCTTTGATTTCTTCATCTGAAAACTGCCTGTTCATATCCTTTGACCCTTTATCAATTGGGGAATGGCTTATATTCTCATAAATTTGACTCACTTCTCTATATATTTGAGAAATGAGATCTTTATCAGAGACACTTGCTGTAAAGATTGTTTCCCAGCTTTCTGCTTTCCTTCTAATCTTGTTTGCATTTCTTGGTACAAAAACTTCAATTTAATATGATCAAACTATTTCTTCTATATTTTATACTGCTCTCTATCTCTTGTTTCATCATGAATTCTTTCCTTCCTCGTGGATCTGACATGTAGACCATTCCTTACTCTTCTAATTTGATTGCTTCATTGTCTATGGTACCTTTTAGCAAGGTGTAGTTTCCTTCCTTATCTCTTTTAATTAGGTATATTTTTGCTTTGACTTTGTCTAAGATCAAGATTTTTACGCTTGCTTTTATTTTTACTTTAGCTAAAGCATAATAAAGTCTGCTCCAGTCCCTTACCTTTACTCTGTTTGTGTGTCTCTGCTTCAAGTGTATTTCTTGTAAGCAACATATTGTAGAATTCTGATTTTTGATACATTCTGCTATCCCCTTCTGTTTTATGGGAGAGTCCATGCCATTCACATTCATAGCTATGATTACTACCTATATATTTCTCTCCATCCTATTCTTCCCTCTGTCCTTTCTCTCCTTTCACCCTTTCCCACCTCACCAATGTTTCGCTTCTGTCTACCACCCCCCCTGATCTGCCCTCTCTTTAGTCAGTCCCCACCCCCACCCCACCCCCTTTACTTAATCTCCTCCCCTTCAATTTCCCTGTCAGGTAAGACAGATTTCTATATTCATCTGATTGTGTATATTATTCCTTCTTTGAGCCAATACTAATGAGAGTAAGGTTCAAATGATGCCCATTGCCTACCCTCCTATCTTCCTCTCCACTGTAATAGGTCTTTTTCACCTCTTCATGTGAGATAATTTACCCCATTCTACCTCTTCCTTCCTTCTCCACCCATTGTACCCCTTTTTCTCATACCTCATTTTTTAAAATGTCGTTCCCTCAAATTCACCTCACACCCCTACCTTCTGTCTATGTACATTCCTTCTATCTGCACAGTTAGTGATACAATCTTTAATAGTTACAAGTATCATCTTCCTGTGTAGGAATATAAACCATTTAGCTCCATTGAGTCTCTCATTTTTCTTTTCCCTTTTACCTGTTTATGCTTCTCTTGGGACTTGATATTGGAAATCAAATTTTTGGTTTAGTTCTGGTCTCCTTAGGAAGGCTTGAAATCCTTCTATTTCATTGAATGAGCATTTTTTCTCTTGATGTATGGGTTACCTTGCCAAGTAACTGATTCTTGGTTGTGGTCCTAGCTCCTTTGCCCTCTGAAATATCATATTCCGTGACCTCTTATCCTTTAATGTTGCAGCTGCCACGTCCTGTGTGATCCTAATTGTGACTTCCCAATATTTGAATTGTTTCTTTCTGGACACTTGTAGTATTTTTTTTACTTGACCTGATAGTTCTGAAATTTAGCTATAATGTTCGTTGGGGTTTTTATTTTGAATCTCTTTCCTCAGGTGTTTGGTGGATTCTTTCAATGTCTATTTTTCTCTATGGTTCCAGGACATGTGGGCAGTTTTCCTTGATAATTTCTTGAAAGATTTTGTCCATGTCCTCCTTTTGATTATGTCTTTCAGGTAGTCCAATGATTCTGATATGGTTTCCTTTCCATCTATTTTCCAGGTCAGCTGTTTTTCCCATGAGGTATTTGTCATTTTCCTCCATTTTTCATTCTTTTGAATTTGTTTGATTGATTCATGATGTCTAATAGAATCATTGGTTTCTACTTGCCCACTTCTAACTTTTAAGGTCCCGTTTTCCTCAATTTAAATTTGCATTTTCTTTTCCATTTGGTGAATTTACTCTTTAAGGAGTTGTTTTCTTCAGTGGGTTTTGTATCTCTTTTTCCATTTGGCCAATTGTACTTTTTAAGTAGTTTTCCAAGCTGTTGACTCTTTTTTCATGATTCTCTTGCATCACTCTCATTTCTTTCTCCATTTTTTCTTCTACCTCTCTTATGTGATTTTTAAGCTTCTTTTTCAGCTCTTTCACAAGTTCTTTCTGGGCTTAAGACCACTTGTTTTTCTTTGTGGTTCTACCCACATTGTTCTCCTCTTCTGAGTTAGTGTCTTAGTCTTCCCTGCCACTATAATAACTTTCTATGGCCAGATTCCCTTTTTTTGTTGTTTTTTGCTCTTCTTTTTGGGGGGTGCTTTTTCCTTTCTTTGAAATTTGGGAGTGGAAGTGGCACTGTCTCAGTCTTCTGTGCTAGTGGCTGCAGGCCTTTGGCTGTTTATTTGGTGCTTCAATGATGTTGTCCTGAGGCCCACAGGTGACACTCATGCCTGGTGCTGCTCTGAGGAGTTGGGGTGGTGGTTGGTTATTTGGTGCTGGAGTTTTTAGGGATCTGGCAGTTTACCTGGTGCTGAGCTGGGGTACTAGTAGTGGTATCTGACATGTTCCGAGGCCCAGTGGGGTATTTCTCTGTTCCCCTGTAGCTACACTGAAGCACATGGCATTCTGGCCGACAGAGGCTGCCTGTTTGCTTAGGTACCCCTAGGGTTGGTGTAGACCAGCTTGTGCAGGGCTGTGATGTAGCACATGGTGGTCTGGCCTCTAGAGGCTCCCTGTTTGCTTGGAGCTACATAGAAGCACATGGTGGTTCTCAGAGCTGGAGTCTGCAGGTTCCTCTGGCTATGGTAAGACATGTGGGGGGTCTTGGTGTTGTCATTTGCTGGCTCCACCACACTGGGGCTCAAAATCTCCCACTGGCTTGGTGCTGGCTTCCTTGGACACTTCCCATGCTGGAGTGTGCTCCCCTTTCACTTGAATGAGACAGAGCTTTCTTCCCAATTTTTCAAGTTTCTTGGGCTAAAAAATTTGTTTTGCCTTGTCTTTTTTGCTTGTTCTACCATTCCAGGATTTGTTTGGAGGCTCTATTTTACAGTTGTTTGGAGGTGAGTATGGGAGAGTTTCAGAAAGTTACTGCTTACTCCACCATCCTGGCTCCCAGAACTCTAGTGTTTTAATAGGAATGAGTGTAGTATTTTGTCAAAAGCTTCATCTATTGAGATAAGCATACAATTTCTGTTGGTTTTCTATTGATATAGTCAATCATGCTGATAGTTTCCCTAATATTGAACCAATCCTGCATTCCTGGTACAAATCTGACCTGGTTATAGTGTATGATCCTTGTGATATATTGCTGTAATCTTTTTTGCTAATATTTTATTTAAAATTTTAGCATCAATATTCATTAGGGAAATTAGTCTTTCTCTGTTTTAACTCTTCCTGTTGTAGGTATCAGCGCCGTATTTATGTCATTAAAGGAATTTGATAGGACTCCACCTATTTTTCCAAGTAGTTTATATAGTATTAGAACTAATTGTTCTTTAAAACTTTGTTAGAATTCGCTTGTGAACCCATCTGGCCCTGAGGATTTTTTCTTAAGGAATTCACTGATGGCTTGTTCAAACTCTTTTTCTAAGATGGGGTGATCTAAGTATCCTATTTCCTCTTTTATTAATCTGGGCAATTTTAGAATATATTCATCAATTTTTCTTGGATTGTCAGGTTTATTGGTATATAATTAAGAAAAGTATTTCCTATTGCTTCAATTTCCTCTTCATTTGTGGTGAATTCACCCTTTTCATTTTTGATACTGGAAATTTGGCTTTTTTTTTTAAAAAAATCTAACTAGCCAATGGTATAAAATCAGCCTTATTTTCCCCCCATAAAACCATGTCCAATTTTTATTAATTAGCTCAATAGCTTTCTTACATTCAATTTTATTAAGTGTACCATTGGTTTTCAGAATTTCCAATTTGGTGCTTAGCTAAGGATTTTAAATTTGTTAATTTTCTAGGTTTTTTTTAGTTGCATGATCAATTCATCAATCTATTCTTTCTTTTTTTATTGATGTAAGAATTTAGAGAAATAATTTTTCCCTAAGTACTGCTTTGGGTGCATTCCATAAATTTTGGTGTATTGTCTCATTGCTATCATTCTCTTTAATGAAATTATTGATTTGTTTCTATTATTTGTTGTTTGACCCACTCATTCTTTAGGACTAGATTATTTAATTTCCAATTAATTTTTAGTATATCTTTTCATGGCCCCTTATTACATATAATTTTTATTACATCATGATCTGAAAAGGATGCATATAATATTTCTGCCTTTCTGTATTAGATTGTGAGGTTTTTATGTCTCTAATACATGGTCAGATTTTGTGTAGATGCTATGTACTATTGAAAAAATGTTATATTTTTTTCTATCCCCATTCAATTTTCTCCAGAGGTCTACCATATCTAACATTTCTAAAATTCTGTTTACCTACTTATCATCTTTCTTGTTTATTCTGTGATTAAATTGATCTAGTTCTGAGACAGGAAAGTTGAGATCCCCCACTAGCATAGTTTTGCTGTTTATTTCTTCCTATAACTCATTTAACTTCTCTTCTAAGAATTTGGATGCTATACCCCTTAATGAATATGTGTTTAGTATTGATATTATTTCATTGTCTAAAGTACCTTTTTACCAAGATGTGTGCTTCCTTCTTTATCTCATTAATTAAATCTTTCTTTTGCTTTTGCTTTGTCTGACATCATGAGTGTTACCTCTGTTTTTTAAACTTCAGCTGAAGCATTATAGATTATGTTACAGTCTCTTATCTTTACTCTATGTGTGTTTCTCAGCTTCAAATGTGTTTCTTATAAGCAGCATATTGTAGGATTCTGGTTTTTAATCCACTCTGCTATCCATTCCTGCTTTATGGGAGAGTTCATCTCATTCACATTCAGTTATGATTACTTTGTATTTCCTTCCACCCTATTTTTCCTCTTGCTTATTCTTCTCTCCTTCTTTTTGCCCTTGCCCTCCTCACTACTGTTTTGCCTCTGACCATCACCTCCCCCAATCTTCCCTCCCTTCTGTCCCCCACCCTTTACTCAACCCCTCACCTCATACTGCCATAGAGGATAGGGTAGATTTCTATACCCAATTGATTACATATATTATTTTCTCTTTTAGACTGTTCTGATGAGAGTAAAGTTCAAGTGATGTCTCTCCACTGTAATAGGTCTTTTGTGCTTTTCCATGAGAGATAATTTACCCCATTCTGTGTTTGTCTTAGATCATAGTATTGCTGAGAAGAGCTAGGTCTATCAAAGTTGGTTATCTGCACAGTGTTGCCCTTACTGTGTACAATGTTGTCCTGGTTCTCCTCACTTGATTCAGCATCAGTTTATGTAAGTCTTTCCAGGTTTTTCTCAATCCTGCCTGCTCATCATTTCTTATAGAACAATAGTATTCCATTACATACATATATCACAACTTGTTCAGCCATTCCTCAATTGATGGGCATCCCTTCAATGTCCAATTCTTGGCCACCATGAAAAGAGCTGTTATAAATATTTTTGTATATGTAAGTCCTTTCCCTCCTTTTTTAATCTCTTTAGGATACAGACCTAGTAGTGCTATTGCTGGATCCAAGGGCATACATTACAAATTGTTCTCCAGAATGGTTGGATCAGTTCACAACTCCATTAATGATGCTTTAGTGCTCCAATTTTCCCACATCTTCTTCAACATCTATCGCTGTCCTGTTTTGTCATGTTAGCCAATCTGATAGGTGTGATGTGGTACCTCAGAGTTGTTTCAATTTGCACTAATCAATAATGAATTAGAGTATTTTTTCATAAGACTATAGAAAGCTTTAATTTCTTCATCCAAAAAACTGTCTATTATATCCTTTGACCCTTTATCAATTGGAGAATGACTAGTATTTTTTATAAATTTGACTCAGTTCTCTCTATATTTTAGAAATGAGGCCTTTCTCAGAGACACTGGCTGTAAAAATCCTTCCCCAGCTTTCTGCTTTCCTTATAATCTTGGTTGCATTGGCTTTGTTTGTGCAAAACCTTTTTAATTTAATGTAATCAAAATTATTTGTTTTGCATTTCATAATGTTCTTTTTGATCATAAATTTTTCCCTTCTCCATAGATCTAACAAGTAAACTATTCCTTGCTCTCCTAATTTGCTTATAGTTTCACCCTTTATGTCTTAATCATGTACCCATTTTGGCCTTATCTTGGTATATGGTGTAAGATGTTGGTCTATGCCTAGTTTTTGCCAAACCATTTTCCAGTTTTCCCAGAAGTTTTTGTCAAATCATGAGTAATTATCCTAGAAGCTGGGGTCTTTGACTTTATAAAACAGTAGATTATTGTAGTCACCAACCACCATATAGTTGACTACCGTCTTGTGTACCTAACCTATTCCATTGATCTACCACTTTATTTCTTAGCCAGTTCCAAGTCGTTTTGATGATTGCTGCTTTATAGTACAGTTTAGTATTTGGTATGGCTAATCTGCCTTCCCTTGCATTTCTTTTCATTAAGTCCCTCGATGTTCCAGACCTTTTGTTCTTCCAGATGAATTTTGTTATTTTTTTCTAGCTCTATAAAATAATTTTTTGGTAGTTTGATTGGTATGACACTAAATAAGTCAATTAATTTAGGTAGAATTGTCATTTAATTATATTAGCTCAGCCTACCCATAAGCAACTGATATTTAGATCTGACTTTATTTGTGGGAAAATTGTTTTGTAAAATTGTGTTCATATAGCCCCTGGCTTTGTCTTGACAGGTAGACTCCCAAATATTTTATATTGTCTACAGTTACTTTAAATGGAATTTCTCTTTCTATCTTTTGCTGCTGGACTTTGTTAGTACTATATAGAAATGATTTATGTGGGTTTATTTTATATCCTGCAACTTTGTTAAAGTTGTTAATTATTTCAAGTAGTTTTTTAGTTGATTCACTAAGTATACCATCATATCATCTTCAGAGTGATAGCTTTACTTCCTCATGGCCTGTTTTAATTCCTTCATTTTTTTCTTCTCTTATTGCTAAAACTAACATTTCTAGTATAATATTGAATAATAGTATTGATAATGGACATCTTTGTTTCATCCTGATCTTATTGGGGATGCTTCTAGCTTGTCCTCATTACATGTAATGCTTGCTGATGGCTTTAGATAGATGCTACTTATCATTTAAGGAAAACTTCATTGATTCCTATGCTCTCTAGTGTTTGTAATAAGAATGGGTGCTGCATTTTTGTCAAAAGCTTTTTCCTGCATCTATTGAGATAATCATATGTTTTCCATTAATTTTATTATTGATATGGTCAACTATGCTGATAGTTTTCCTAATATTAAATCAGACATACATTCCTGGTATAAATCTCACCTGGTCAGAGTGTATTTTGCTTGTGATAAGTTGCTGTCTTCTTTTTGCTAATATTTTACTTAATTTTTTGCATCAATATAAATCAGGGAAATTGGTCTATAAGTTTCTTTCTCTGTTTTGACTCTTTCTAGTTTATGTATCAGCACAATATTTGTATCATAAAATGAATTTGGTAGGAATCCTTCTTTGCTTATTTTCCCAAATAGTTTATATACAGGGTGTTCCTAAAGTCTGGACACATAGGCAAAAATGCATATTTTCAAAAAATGAAATGAATGAAATTTTCAACAACATTTTATTTAATTGGAATATTAACAAATAACATCTTCAATATTATTTCCATCATTTGCGATGCAAAGGTTGCAAGATTCATGTGAACTTGATGCAATAACTCCACATTGCTGTCAATTGCCTATGTGTCCAGACTTTGGGAACACCCTGTATATTGGAAATTAGAATTCACTTGTAAATCCATCTGACTCTGGCTGTTTTTTCTTAGTGTGTTCATTGATGGCTTGTTCAATTTCTTTTTCTGAAATGGAGTTATTTAAGTATTCTATTTTCTCTCCTGTTAATCTGGGCAATTTATATTTTTATAAATATTCATCCATTTCACTTGGATTGTCAGATTTATTGGTATAAGGGTGGGAAAAATAACTCCCAACTATTCTTTTAATTTCCTCTTCATTGGTAGTGAATTCACCCTTTTCACTTTTGATACTGGTAATTTGGTTTTCTTCTTTCTTTCTTTAATCAAATTAGCCAAAGGTTTATCTATTTTATTGGTTTCTTTTCATGAAACCATCTCTTAGTTTTATTTATTAGTTCAATAATTTTCTTAATTTCAGTATTATTAATCTCTCCTTTGATTTTTAGAATTTCTAATTTGATATTTAATTGGAGACTTTTAATTTTTTCTTTTTTCTACCTTTTTTTAGTTGCATGCCCAATTCATTTACCTCCCTGTTCTCTATTTTATTCATGTAAGCACTTAAAGATATAAAATTTCCCTTAAGAACTGCTTTAGCTGCATCCCACTTATAATCCTGCAAATGAAAGCTTTATTTGAGATACTTAAATGTAAAGATTTCTCCCTCAGATACCCATTTGCTTTCTAATTTTGACTATATTTTTTGTTTTAAAAAAACCTTTTCAAATTTACACAAACAAAATTGTCCATGGTATCTTCTTTGGTTTTCTTTATCACTTGTTTGGTCCTGAGCTCTTCTTCAGCTATAGACCTGAAAGGTAGTTTCTTTCATGATCCTCTCATTTACTTTTGATGTCACTTTTTACATCCAAGATACATATCCATTTAATGTTTGTCTTGGTATACAGTGCGATAGGTAGTCTACACCTAATTTCTGCCAGAATGCTTTCCAGTTTTTCCAATAGTTTTTGCCCATATAGTGAGTCCTTATCCCAAGAAATGAGGTCTTTGGGTTTATCAGATATTATTATAATATGTTCATTTGTTTTTGGTATGTTCTACTCATTGATCTCTCTATTTTTAACTAGTCCCAAATCATTTTAATTATTACTGTTTTGTAGCAGAGTTTGAAATCTGGTATTGCTAGACCGCCTTCTTACTTTGGTTTAGCTTCAGTAAATTCAATCATATGGCACTGAAGAAGTAAGGTAATTTAGGTAGTTTTATCACTTTTATTATGTGGTATGGACTGATTCAGTAACAACATTTCTTCAATGACTAATTTTGTATTTATTTCTTCAAGTAATGCTTGGTAGTTTGATTTGTATATTTCCAGTATTTTTCTTTGCAGGGAGAATCACAAAAATTTTATGTATTGTATATACATTTTCATTGAATTTGTCTTTCTGCTTCTTCCTGCTGGATTTTGTGGGTAATATGCAGGAAAATAAATTATTTTGTGGATCTATTTTATATTCTGCAACTCTGTTGAATTTATTGTCCCAATTAATTCTTTATTTGATTCTTTAGGGGTTTATAAGTAAAGTATCATCTGCAATTTTGTTTTCTCTTTACTCATGCTTATTCCTTCAATAAGAAATGTTCCTTCCAGCCCTTTTGCTATAGGTAGCATTTCTATTATTATCTTAAATACAAGGTGTGACATTGGCATTAGGTGATCAGGTATACACCTGATGTTATTGGAAGATCCTCTAACCTTTGTCTTTTACATATAATGTACATTTTGTTTTTAGATACATGTTATTCACTTTGCTAAATAATTATCCACTTATTCTTTTCCTTTCTAGTTTTTCCCTCCATAAATGTTTTTTCATATTGTCAAATGTCTTTACAGCATCTATTGATATGATCATATATTTACATTTACAGACTTCGTTATGTTAGACTAACCCTGAAATCCTGGTATAAATCCAAACCGATCAAGTGTATAATCATTCTAATATGCTGACATAGTCTATTTGTTAATATTTTATTTAAAAGTTTTATATCAATGTTCATTAGAGATATTGGTCCATAATTTTCTTTTTCTGTTTGTCTTTCCCTGGTTTAAGTATCAATACCATATTTTTGTCATTAAAAGAGAATTGAAGTGTGCCTTCATTTATTAGCTAAAAAGCATTTTGTGTGATACAAGAATTATTTATTGAATAGTTGTTTATTTTTTCTTTGAATATTTATTATTTCTCTTCACATACCTTGAACCTTTTGCTTTTTTTTGTTTTTTTTTTTTGTGGGGGGCAGGGAAATTGGGGTTAAGTGATTTGCCCAAGGTCACACAGCTAGTACATGTGTCAAGTTTCTGAGGTCAGATTTAAACTCAGGTCCTCCTGACTCCAGGGCTGGTGCTCTACTCACTGTACCACCTAGCTGCCCCCTTGAACCTTTTAAGAACACTCATAGCTGGATCAATTATTTTCTGCTATTAGATTATTTTAAAAATTATTTCTTTTTTAACCTGGATATTCTATTTTTCGTAACTATTTAACCACATTCTCTAAGTTAACAGATTTTTTACTTTATAGTTGGGAAAATAGTTCCTGATAGTTGCCTTTATTTTTCTTCAGTTGTGAGTTTTTCTTTTTAATGTTTGATATGAAAATTTGGTTTTCCTCTGTCCTTAAAAACACATTTCAAATTAGTTTAAAAAAGCCTTTCTTGTTTTACCTTATCCATTTAATGTGTTTTTCACTTTCATTAACTTTATTATTGTCTTTTGATTTTCAGAATTTCTATTTTTTTTTGGTTAGTTAGAGCTTTAAAATTTGTTGTAATTCTAAATTGTTTTTTTTTATTTTTGTGAATGCCTTATTAGATTATTTGTTACTTCTCCTCTTTTTTAGATTGAAGCATTTAAAAATGCCAAATTTCCCTTAGGATCATGTTAGCCATGCCCACAAGTATGCTTTATTGTGACATTTTTGCCATTTTAAAATGAAATAATGTAATATTTCTGTAATATATTCATTAAGTTATAAATCCTTTGGAATTAAGTTTCTAATGTCTATGGCAATATATACTAAATTTTTGTAATGGTGACATCCACAGAGAAGGGGTATGTAAACTGCTTTCTGTTCCCATTCAGTTAATTGCTTAGCTTAACAATTAATATTTCTCTGTTATTTAAAACTGATTTTATTTATATGAAAAGTTTTTTAAAAAAATAATTTTGTTTATATATTTTCTGGATTCATTTTGGCAGGTGTACTCCCAAGAATTTTATACTATCTAGTGTCATTTTAAATTCATTAGGTTTTACTATTTCTTCTTGTAGAGGTTTGTTTGTGATATATAGCAATGCTGATGATTTATGTGCATAATTTATATCCTGCTACTTTGGTAAAATTGTTAATCGTTTTGACTAACATTTTTAGTTGAGTCTTTGAGAGTTTCCAAATACATCATCATATCATTTACAAAAAGAGATAGTTTTATTATTTAATTCCCTATTCTGATTCTTTCTATTTCTTTTTCTTCTCTTGTTGCTATGATTTTCAATACAATATTGAATGATATTGATGACAATAGGTATCCTTGTTTCACACCTGGTCTTACTGGGAAGGCTTCTAGCTTATGTCCATAACAAATAATGCTTACTGGTGCTTTTAGAAAAGTGCTTTTTATAAATTTAAGGAAAAATCTATTTACACCAATACTTTCAACTTTTTTTTAAATAGAAATGAGTTTTGTACTTTGTTAAAAGCTTTTTCAGCATCTTTATAATTGATATAATCAATTGCATTAAAAATTTTCCTTATGTTAAACCATCCCAGAATTCCTGGTATAAATCCTACTTGATCATAATGTATAATCTTTGTAATATATTGTCATCGTTTTACTGATATTATATTTAGGAGTTTTAGATCCATATTCATTAATGAATTTTTATATAATTTTCTTTTTCTGTTTTTACTCTTCTTGGTTTAGGTATCAGTATCATATTTGTTTCATAAAAAGAATTTGGTAGGATGCCTTCTTTGCTTATTATTCCAAATAATTTATTTAATATTGGAATTAGTTGATCTTTCAATGTTTGATAGAATTTACTTGTAAATCCATCTGTTCTTGGTGCTTTTTACTTAGGAAGTTCATTTATGGCTTGTTCAATTTCTTTTTTTTTGAAAATAAGTCTATTTAGATATTCTATTTCCATGTCTGCTAATCTAGATAATTTATATTTTTGTTAATATCCTTCCATTTCACTTAAATTGTTAAACTTATTGGCATATAATTGGGCAAAATAGCTCCTTGCAATCGCTTTAATTTCATCTTTGTTGGTGATATATTCACCCTTTTCATTTTTAATACTAGTGATGTGATTTTCTTCTCTCTTTTTCAAACTCAAATTAACCAATTGTTTATTTTTATTGTTTTTTCATAAAACCAACTCCTAGTTTTACTCATTAATTAAATGGTTTTTATGCAAAATTTTATTAATCTCACCCTTAATTTTTGTGATTTCCAATTTAGTGTTTAATTGGGCATTTTGTTTTTCTTCTAGCTTTTTAAATTGCTCTTTCTCTGTTTTATTGATGTGAGGATTTAGAGATATAATTTTTCCTCTGATCACTGCTTTTGCTGTATACCATAGGTTTAAAAATAATAATAATTTCATTATTATCATTCTCTTTAATGAAATTAAAGATTGTTTTTATGGTTTGTTCTTTAACTTGATCATTCTTTAAGATTTAGTTTGTCTCCAATTAATTTTCAATCTATGTCTCTGTAGTCCTTTATTAAATACAGTTTTATTACATTTTGATATACTTTTAATATTTTAGGTCTTTTGCTTTTAATTATAAAATTTTTAATGTACTAATATATGGTTAACCTTTGTAAAGGTACCACTGAGAAAAAGGTGTATTCCTTTCTATTTCCCTTAAATTCTCTCCAGATATCTGTAGTATTATAAGCCACATTTCAAGGGCCAAGAGGAGTGCTAAGGCTTGTGACTGCACAGGATAGAGGTCCTTTCTTGGGTAAAGACCAGAGCACAGGGCAGAAGAGCAGTGACCATACCTCCCCTTAGAACATCCCAACTTGAAAGCAGTGAAAAATTACAGACCCCATTAAAAGAGCTATGAAAACAGCAGCACAAAAAAACCAAGGCTTGGGACAGGGCCTTCCTTATCCTGAGAGAAGGGCTCAACTTTAACATAAAGTTAAAAGTTAAGCAATATGGAGGTGGAGGGGAAGGAAAGATGGAGAGGACACAAAATTAAAAGTTTTCAAATTAGTTTTAAATATTAAAAAAAAAACAAAATCAAAACCAAGATATTGTTCTACAGCTTTGCCCTAAAGGATCACATCAATAAAAAAACAACAACAAACAAGCAGTGACATCACTGTGTCCTTCAGGATGTTTTTGTTTCTACTCAGAATAAAGTCCAGCCATTCCTGAAGCCAGGACCAGTTAGCAGAAAGGCTTTTCCTCACTGGCCTTTTGGAGATCAGAGTTTTCTGTACACCTCAGGATAAGTAGGAAGAAGAGGCCTAAGGCACAAAGATTCCTCTTTAATATCTTAATATACTTCAGTCTCAGAAGAAAATCAATTGAATTGTTCTGAAGTTGAGTGAGGGCAACAAGGGCTCCTCTCTCAGAAATTCCCAAAAGTATACCAAACTGATACAATCCTTTGGTGTTATTCTTCTGTTATATAGCTCTTCACATACTTTAAGAAAGCAATCATGTATCTCAAAGTCTTTTGCTAGAAAAGTGTCATTAGTTCCTTTAATCAAGACTTGTAAGCCAGGATTTTGATGCCTACCAATATCTTAGTCATCCTCTGGTGGACAGGGTCCAGTTTATTTTTATTTTTTGCTGGGCAATCAGGGTTTATTGACTTGCCCAGGGTCACACAGCTTGTACTTCCTAAGATAGACTGCCTAGAACTGAGCACAATATTCCAGATGTGATCAGAACAAGACAGAACACAACGAGTCTATCATGTCCTATGTTCCCTCTATTAAAGAAGACTGAGGTGTCCATATAAGTTGTGAGGAAGGTGCTGATGTACATTAGTAGATGGAGTTATTCACTGGAAATTGCCTAAAATGATGAAACAAGAAGTCTGGTCAAAAAGAAAATGGACCAATTATCTTTCGTGGCTGCCAAATTGCATTGCATTTCTGCATCCTCTACTTCTCAGAATCCTTAGTTTCCTTTCAAGCTCAGATAAGATTCAACCTGTTTTACATAGACTTTCTAAACCTCCTCGGTTAAGTCACCTTTTCTCAATTATTTTGTATTATCATTTGCATACATGTAATATTCATCCCCCTTTCCCCTCCTGCAACATTCTTTTTTTCTTTTTATCAATTTATTTTTAGTTTTCAACATTCACTTCCACAAGATTTAGAGTTCCAAATTTTCTCCACATCCCTCCCTGTGAGCAGAATGGCCTTTGTTGCCTGCTGCTTCTCTTCCGGGGCAGGAAGCCCAGAGACCCATGCCTGGGAGCAGAGAACTTCCTGTTTGACGATTCATGGGGCTGGCTGAGGGGAGGTGTTGACTCCAGAGCCACGCCCTATTGGTGTTAACCTAGTCTATGTGGATGTGAACCTCCCAGGGTCCTAGGGTGAGGGGCCCACTCAAGAACCAATCGACCGTGGTCATTCAGGTTGCTCTTGATGATGTCAAAAACTCTATAAGAGGAGAGAAGACAGCTTGAAGAGCCCTTTTTTTTTCTTCTTTCCATTGGAGCAAGAAGCGCCTACAGCTGAAGCTGAAGCAGGAGCTGCCGGTAGCAGAGCTGATCCACGTGTGGACCGAGGAGTGCCGAGCAAGGACTCAAGGTCAGTGAGTAATCTTCTTACCATAGAGGGGAAGCATGTATACGATTTTGCTTTATACCATCATGCTTCTCTGTGGCCTCCTGGTTACTCTTGTGAGGCGGACTTATTGGGCCTGGAAGCTTTTGATCAAAATATCAAAATGGGGACACTGGTTCATGGGTCTGTTACTGTGGAGCTTGAATAAATGCTTTAATTCTTCTGCCTTCTACTTAGAGAATTCCTTATATCCTGCGGTTCTGAACCTTTCAGGCATATATATGACTCTCTTTGAAATCAAATATTCTGCCTTCATAATACTCTCACCCCTACTCCAAGACAGCGTGCATTGTGATTACCCCTTCCCCAAATCAGCTGTCCCTTCTATCACCCCCAATCTCTTCTCTTATCCCCTTTCCTTCTATTTTCCTATAGGGAAAGATAGATTTCTATAGCCTATTACCTGCATATCTTATTTCCCAGTTGCATGTAAAAACAATTTTTAACACTTGTTTTAAAAATTTTAAAAATTTGTTTTAAAATCATTGAGAAGAAATTTGATATAGGTTATACATGTATAGTCATGCAAAACACTTCTGTAACAGTCATATCCCACCCCCTATTTATTCTATTTTCTCCTTTGACACTGTCCCTCCTTAAAAGTATTTGATTCTGATTTACCCCCTCTCCCAATCTGCCCTCCCTTCTATCATTCCTCCCTTTCTTATCCCCTTCTCCCCACTTTCCTGTAGGGTAAGAAAGGTTTTCATACCTAATTGAGTGTGTATGTTATTCCTTCCTTAAGCAAAATCTTATGAGAGTGAGGTTCACTCATTCCTCCTCACCTCCCTACTCTTTGCCTCCATTGTGAAAGCATTTTCTTGCCTTTTTATGTAAGATAATTTACTTCATTCTTCTTCTCCCTTTCTCCTTTTCCCAGTACATTCCTCTCTCACCTCTTAATTTTATTTTTAGATATCATCACTTTATATTCAATATATATTCCCTCCAACAACCCTAATACTGAGGAAGTCCTCAAGAGTTACAAATATCAACTTTCCATGCAGGAATGTAAAAAATTCAACTTTAAAAAGTTCTTATGATTTTTCTTTTCTATTTACCTTTTTATGCTTCTCTTGATTCTTGTATTTGAAAGTCACATTTTCTATTCAGTTCTGGTATTTTCATCAAGAATGCTTGAAAGTCCTCTATTTCATTGAAGGTCCATTCCCCCCACCTCCCCCAAATGATTATACTCAGTATTGCTGGGTAGGTAATTCTTGGTTTTAATCTTAGCTCCTTTGCCCTCTACAATATCATATTCCAAGCCCTTTGATCCCCTAATGTAGAAGTTGCTAAATCTTGTGTTATCCTGATTGTGTTTCCACCATACTTAAATTGTTTCTTTCTGGCTGCTTGCAATATTTTCTCCTTGACCTGGGAACTCTGGAATTTGGCTACAATAGTCCTAGGAGGTTTCCTTTTGGTATCTCTTTCAGGAGGTGATTCGTGGATTCTTTCCATTTCTATTTTACCCTCTGGTTCTAGAATATCAGGGAAGTTTTCCTTGATAATTTCTTGAAAGATGATGTCTAGGCCCTTTTTTTGATGGCTTTCAGGTAGTCCAATAATTTTTAAATTATCTCTCCTGGATGTATTTTCCAGGTAAGTTGTTTTTCCAATGGGATATTTCACATTATCTTCTATTTTTTCATTCTTTTAGTTATGTTTTATAGTTTCTTGATTTCTCATAACATCATTGGCTTCCATTTGCTCCATTTTAATTTTTAAGGACTTATTTTCTTCTGTGAGCTTTTGGACTTCCCTTTTCCATTTGGTCAATTCTGCTTTTTAAGGCATTCTTCTCCTCATTGGCTTTTTGGAGCTCTTTTGACATTTGGGTTAGTCTATTTTTTAAGGTGTTAGTTTCTTCAACATTTTTTTGGGTCTCCTTTAGCAAGCTGTTGACTTTTTTTTCATGATTTTCTTGCATCCCTCTCATTTCTCTTCCCAATTTTTCCTCTACTTCTCTTACTTGATTTTCTTGTTTTCATGGGTTTTCTCACATCATTCTCATTTCTCTTCCCAATTTTTCCTCTACTTCTCTAACTTGCTTTTCCAAATGCTTTTTGAGCTCTTCCATGGCCTGAGACCAGTTCATGTTTTTCTTGGAGGCTTTTGATGTATTCTCTTTGACTTTGTTGACTTCTTCTGGCTGTATGTTTCTGTCTTCTTTGTCACCAAAGAAAGATTCCAAAGTCTGAGACCGAATCTGAGGGCGTTTTCGCTCCCTGGCCATGTTCCCAGCCAACTAACTCGACCCTTGAGTTTTTTGTCGGGGTATGACTGCTTGTAGAGTAAAGAGTACTTTGTTCCAAGCTTGAGGGGATGTGGTGTTGTTTTCAGAGATATTACAGCCAGCTTTGCCACACCAGCACTCCTCTTTCCCCAAGAACCCCCAACCTCACTGGACTCAGATCTTATGCAGGCTCTGACTCCTGCTCTGATCTGCCACTTAATTCCTCCCACCAGGTGGGCCTGGCACCAGAAGCAACTGCAGTTGTAGTTCCTTTAGCTGCCCCACCTGCACTACCCCCAGGGTGGTGGCTGAACCAGGAACTCCTTCTTTCACTCTATCCCCTGCAGCTTTTCCCAGTAACCTCCTCTGTTATCTTTGCAGTTCTAGAGTTTGTTCAGAGCCATTTTTTATAGGTTTTTGGAGGCACTTGTCAGGGAACTCATGCAAGTCCCTGCTTTACAGCTGCCCTCTTAATTGATTTTCAAAATCCTTTTTGAGCTCTTCCATGGCCTGTGACCAATTAGTATTTTTCTTGGGGGCTTTGGATGTAGGAGCTTTGTCTTTCTTGTCTTCTTCTGGTTGTGTGTTTTGATCTTCCTCGTCACCAAAAAAGTATTCTATAGTCTGATTTTTTCCCGGCTATTTGCTCATTTTCCTAGCCAATTACTTGACTATTTAGCTCTTTGTTGAGGTAGTTTTTGGTTCCAGTGTTGAGAGTGTACTGTCCCAAGCTTCAGTGATGTTGTGCAGCTGTTTTCAGAGATATTTTTAGGGACCCGTAAATTTTCAGTTCTTCTAAGGTCATGTGATCAAAGGACAGATGTTTACTCCTCTGCTTGTCTGTGCTCTGGTCTGTGAGTGACCAGAAGCATTCTTTTCTGCCTTGGAACTGTGAGGAGGATACCCTCTGCACTGGTGCCACAAGGTCTGCCACACCAGCGCTCATCCCAGGAGTACCACCCAGGATTGCCACCCAGATTGAAACATGGGCAAAGTAAGAGAATCCTGCCTCAGCACCAGCAAAGAGATCCCTGCAATGACCCTGATCAGCTGCTTGATCCCTGCACCATCTATCCAAGAGCTCCAGCCACTGCCACTGCTGCCACCACTGGGACCCTGAGGCTGGGGCTGGACCTTCCTCTTCTCTCACCCAGGTCCTGCCAGATCTTTCCTACTGACCTTCTAAATTGTCTTTGGCATTTGTGGGTTGAGAAGTCTGTAAACTACCACAATTTCCAGTGATTCAGTTCCCTGAGGCCTGCTCCTGCCATGTCTGTGCTCTTCTCTCGGAATGGTACCACAGACCTTTACTGTCAACCTTCCATGTTGTCTTGGGCTGGAAATTTGTTTCATTATTCACTTTGTGGATTCTGCTTTTCTATAATTTGTTTAGAGCCATTTTACAGGTATTTGGAAGCATTTGGAAGAGAGCTCAAGCAAGTCCTTGCTTTTACTCTGCCATCTTGTCGTGCAATATTCTTTAAGGGTTAAGATGTTCCTTAGTGTTTGTACTACCAGTGGTTATATAGGGCTGTGCTCAATCCTTATTGAATTGAATATAAAAATATTAAACTAGCAATATATTAAAAAATGAACTATTTTATGTGATGTACAATCTAGCTGTGTTTCTTCTTAATTGTCATTGTAAAGTTGTTTTGAACCTAAGTTTATAGATTTAAATTTATTCCTATTAAATTTAATCTGAATGGATTTAATCTGATGGTTAATTGAGTGAAGCATTTTCAAGATCCCAGTTCTCTCATTTAACATGTTAATTACAAATTTAATAAACATGTCATCTATGTCCTTAACCAAGTCATTAATTAAAATGGTGCTGAGCATGTGGCCAGGACAGATCCCCGAAGCACTCAATTAGAGACTAATTTTCAAGCTGATAGCCATCCATTCATAATTAGTTTTTTGTCTGGACATTAAACCAGCTGCAAACCTAACTAACTGAACAATTATGTAGTCCAAAATTCTCTATCTTATTGCCAAGGAGGGATTTTGTCCAGAGGTCTCCCATGCCAGGTAAACTTTACCTTCAGTATACCTGTGACTTATTAGTCTAGTAACCCTGTTAAACAAAGAAATTAAATTGATCTCATAAGGCCTGTTTTTGAGGTAGACATCCTCTTTTTGTAAACATTGCATCTGTTTCTAGATATTCAATAATTTCCCTCTGATGATACATTAAAATATTTTGCTCATAATAAAAGAACATTTTCCTAGTTCATGGCTTGTAGGCTCCACAATTTCAATTAAAAAAAAACCTGGGCTAATATTTGCTTTTCCAGCAGCAACTATCTTATTCTCTATGATCTTCTAAATGTCAAGAACATCTATTAAACATACCAATAAAAGAAAATACTTGCTTTTTTAGACACAATGAACACTTGAATTTTAAACATAACCAAAGGGATTTAAGACCCCCCAAGTCAATTCTCTTCCTCAGAAAAATGCCAATCCCTCCAATTTAGTACACAATAGACACCCTGGCATTTATTCCTTGAGCATGTGGAGAAGTGATGACCCCAGGTAATTAAATAACTCCATGTTTTCTTATAGTGAAGGTTTTATTGATACATATTGACTTTTTTCTTAACTGTTTCATGCTTTAGTTTGTGCAGCTTAAAAAATGAACATGAAGTGGTATCTTTAGACAGTGTATAAGGAAGAAACCATCTCTTAGTGAACAAAGTTAAATCAATTTAACATTTTTGACAAATGAAAAAGGGATTTTTAATCAATTGCAAATAAAATTGAAATATATAAGACAGCAAAATATGTTGTAAAACCTAAGTCATGTCTTCTTATTTTTTTAAAAATTTCTTTATTTATTTTTAGTTTACCACGCACGGTTCTACATAGTTTTGAGTTCCAGTTTTTCTCCCCTCTCTCCCTCCTCCCTCCCCAAGACGGCATGAAGTCTCATATAACTGTCATGTATAACTTCGCATTGAGTTAATTTATGCACTAGTCAAGTCATGGAGAAGAATTTTGACCAATGGAATGAATCATGAGAAAGAAGAAACAGAACCAAAAAAAAAAAAAACAAAAAACCCCAAAAACAAAAACAAAAGAGAAGCAGTCATGTCTTCTTATAATGAGGATTTGTTAAGGCTAATTATTTTTTGGTGGTGGGAGGAGATGGGGAAGGTTGTCAATCACTCATCTTAGAGATTTTGAAGAACAGATGAAATGATAATCTCATTTGAATAGTTCTGCTGTGGTATTCTTAGAAGTGAATTGGGTAGGTTTCCCATTTTTACATGCTGAAGATGACATTAAAAGGTTACAGTAATAAGAATGTGACAAAATAGGAATACATCTCCCATCAGAAAAGCTCAGGACTAGTGTAAAACTCACAATAGTGGAAAAAGTTCTGTTACATACATATAGGATAATTGATTTTCCCTTCTATGCACCTTGCTGTAAATGGAGGTGAACTTGGAGCTTTATGAAATCCCCTTATACATGAAAATTCTGTGTCTTGTCCTGTTCTTAAATAAAGCTTTTCAGAGTCTATCCACTTAAATTCGATGTTATTTTTCATCATCAATTCTTTAGATACTGTACATGGCTCTGAAAGATGAAATGAATATGTATATTATAATTAATGTGTGTACAACTTTACATTTTCTCAAGTAATTGGAATGTAAAAGACATTTCTGAAGTGATAGCGTAAGTCTTTTTCTCCTCTTCTATTCACAATGCTGAATAATATATTAAATTCTGAATAATAACACATGATCAGAGCTTCAACCAGTCTGGGTGGTGGCTTTTTCTCTACTCCCAACATCTAAAAGAAGATGTGTTTCCTTCCTACAGCAGTTCAGTGACTACCACCCTGTGTTTTTCAGTCCATACCCAAATTAGAGTGGGGAAAAAAGGCTGGGCCTGAGAGAGGGTAAGGGAGCAGGGTTATAGGTAATTTTGTTGTTCTGTAGTGATTTGAATCTTGTCCAACACTTAATGACCCCGTCGGGGGTTTTCTTGGCAAAGATACTAGAGTTGTTTGCTCTTTCCTTCTCCAGTTCATTTTACAGATGAGGAAGCTGAGGCAAACAAGGTTAAGTGATTTGCCCACGGTTACACAGAAAGTAAGTATCTGAGGTTGGAGTTGAACTCAGGTCTTTCTGACTCCAGGCCCAGAGCTCTGTCCAGTAAACCACTTAACTATCCATGTTGTAGGTATTGATATATGGATGAGAAGAAGCTTGGGGAGACAAAAAGGGTAACAGCCTATTCTTTCTTCATGTTTCAGACTATCCTTCTTAGAACTTACCTACCTGTGATTAATTCCCACCCCAGACCTCATCAAACTGAATGTGCCCCAGCTGCTAGAATTCTTTCTTTTTTGTTTTGAAGCATCTACTTCAAGATAATTCTCTCTGATTTAGATATTTCCATTCTCACATAAATTTCTCATTCCATACACTTTCACATTTGGTCATATAGCTTTGAACCAGGAAATTTGTATACCTGAATAAATTGTGGTTCCATTCTGGCATCTTTATTCCTAAACTCACTTTGCTCCTTTTGAATAATTGGATACTGATACAATTACCAGGACATGGTTGTACTATGGTTGTTTCTTTTTGAGAAATATAGGACTGTTTGTGTCTTGATGGTTTGCTAGAGTGAACACAATCTTTTTCTGAGGATCAGGAAGGGATCTTGTTAACTCTGGGCTAACTTCAGGCAGGCAAATCCTCCCTATAAGGAGTTAGATTTTGCCTGGTGGATACTACTGAAAGCTATGCTGTTAACATGTAGTATAAGTCCTTCCCAGAGAAACTTCTGCTTATTATTTCAAATGTTCATGCCTTAGTCTCTTGGGAGAAATTCTGCCTTTGGCAATAAGGCAAGGGAAAAATGAAAGGAATCAGTAAGAAGAAAGAAGAAAAGCTACAGATGATAGGATCATATAGTTAGAAAACTGAAGAAACTCAAAAAATAATCAAGAAAAAATGGTTATCAGTCATTGCCAGAAATAAGAAAAAGGCCTATAAAATCACTAGCATTTTCCAGATTACTAACTAAACAAGACAAAGTTGAATAAAAGAGAATATTTATTAAAGCTTCAAAATATTTCTTGTATTCAACGTTAAATTTCCAAGATACACATAAAACCTATATGCACAATTATCATTAAGAATTACATCATAATTATGCATGTAAATGATTATCAAAGTAAATTAAAGATAGTAAAAGTATCAGAAAGTAATATCAAGATTTAATATAATACCAATAAAAAAATTGAGGGATTACTTCAAATGATTAGACAAAATGACCAAAAAATGTCTTTATAAGAACATAGGAAGATTATCAACTGGTATTATGAAAAAAGGAAAAGAAGAATTGTATTGAAATATATCTTTGTACAGTACATAAATAATTTTCTAAAATCATTTAGTACTGGATAAAAACAGAAAACTGATAAGTGGGACAGAATAGCTCATCTGCAATTAGAGATATATGATAATTTCATTATTTTTTGGAAAAGTTATATAATGTCATGATGAAAAAATTATATTTTTTGTGTATATCAGAAACACAAACCATATGCTGTACTCTGTATCAGATGTATAACTATAATCTGTGTGTAGCATATTGAATAAACTTTTTATCACTTTTACTTGGGGTTAGGTCCTTTCATAACCTCCCATAAATTTATCCACATTTCATTATTTATAATGTCCATGCTGATTCCCAAATAATCAATGGAAAAAGGGACTTCAGAGGTAATAGAATCTTAGCTGAAATAAGCCTCAAAGAATATCTATTCTCATTCAAATATGTGCAATAATTTTCTTCCTGCTTCCAGAAGTGGTCAAGTGGCTTCCTCAGGAAGTGACTGTTCCAAAGTTTGTCTTTTGGGGACAAAAGAATCAATTTTGAAAATGAAATACAAATCAGTCAACTTTCCAATTCCCAAAGTGAATTAAAATTGTGCCAAGTATCATATACATTGTGCTGTGTAAAAGTTAAAATGGATACAAAATGGTGTAAAGGGGAGTTAATTTGTTATCTGTTTTCTAATATGGAAAATAAGAAAGAGTTCTCTTGAGTATAAGAGGAAGGAGACAGACGATTTCTTTCTCTCTTATATTAGTACCCCCAGCAAATTGGAGTGAAAATCCTGAGTCATACATTTAGTCATGTAATAACAGAAAGAATTCTTAGATGGGGGCATTGCATGGCTCAGTATGTTGGAGATAATGGTCATGGTAACAAGCATGGGTATCAGTCAAGCCTTTCTTTGAGGCTTACTATTGAAGCCTATTTTAATATTGATAATTACTCCCCTATACCAGTATTCTGTGACATTTTAACTATAAACACCAACTGTTCATATGCTTCATTAATGACATTTTCCTTATGTACTCAGTTTATTTAGCACATACCTAGGCACCTTGGTGCATTGGTCCATGATCTATTTCTGCATGTCACAAATCGGGAACCCCGTAGCACATAAAATTGTTGACATCTGTACTCCACTCTTGATTCTGGAGCATATTCAGATAATGGGAAGGAGATGATATCTCCATTATTAATAGATGGAGGTGGTCCACATTTTCCTGCTTCCTCTGTGATGGGAGAAAGAATTTTATGTGGTGAAAAATATAATACAGATGGGAGATTGAATTAAAACAAGAACTATGAATTTGCTAACTGTCCCCTCTCCTTCAGTTTCTCAAGGTACTAAACCCTGCTATGCATTTATTCAAATTCTAACTTGCATCAGTGATTTGTGTATATAGCTTACCCTCCACCCATACACAGATTATCTGCCCTCCTCTTCCATAAGTCCCACCACCTCAATTCTACTATTGTACTTCACCCTCATCTTTTGTAATGGGCTTATGGAGTCAGTTAATCAATCAGTCAATAAGTATTAATTAAATACCTACTATGTGCAAGGCACTGTGCTATGTGCAATGCTGGGTAAAAGAATCAATAGGACAATCAGTCAGAGGAAAGAATCCAGGAGGATGAGAAATTTGCTTGGTAATGAGGACTAATGGGGCAGCTAGGTGGCACCATGCATAGGGTCAGGTCTGGAGTCAGGAAGACCTGAGATTAAATCCGGCCTCAAATATTTATTAGCTGAGTGACCCTGGGCAAGTCATTTAATTGTGTTTGCCTCAGTCTCCTCATCTATAAAATGAACTACAGAAGGAAATGGCAAACAATTCCAGTATCTGTGCCACAAAAACCCCAAAAGAGGTCATGAATTGTTGCGCGAGGTGAAAAAATGATTAAACCAAATGAGGAGCAAAAAAAAAGCAGAAAACCTGAGAGAACTAGTGGTAAGAATCTTACTCTCCCCTATTTCTAATGTTAGCCTTCTGTCTCAGTACACATTCAGAAGTCCTACAGGGTCCTGAGATTAAGCCAATGACAAAGAATCTATGACTTTCATGGAAAATGAGTACATCACAATGTAATTGTGCTCAGAAGTTCTGTTTTTTCAAAATATGCTTTTTAACATTTAAAAAGAAAATAAGGGTAGATCATGGGTAAAATGAATGTCCTGAAAGCAGGTAAAATTCCAGGATTTTAATCCATTAAGATTTTAATTGCTTGTTCAAGGACTATTTATTACTAAGGAGTGACAACAAATCTAGTTTCAAGGCAAGAGAATAGGCCTTTCTAGTTAATAACATAAGTCACCCATGTAGTCATCACTTAATTATAAGGAATTAATTACCAAAACTTGAATAGGTCAAAGAAATTAGAATAATGATCTTTTAAATTATAACATTTAAAATAGATTAATGATGTACGTAGACACAAAGTCAAATACTATGGCTTGTCACTAGCCACATATATTATAGCTATAATTTGTATAGTCTTTGGAGGTTTATAAAGCACTTTCCACATCTTATTCGATCCTCACAACAACTCTGTTATTTTTATTATGCTATAATTATCCCAATTTTACAGATGAGGAAACAAAAACAGTGAGATGAAGTGTCTTGCCCAGGGTCACACAGCAACTGTGTGAGGCAGAATTTGAACCTAGGTCTTCCTGATTCCAGGAACTACACTCTATACATTATGACAAGTAGTTGCCTCAACTAATAAGGTCAGGAATTCGAAACAGAGTGAGGTGACTGAAATGAAGAATAAAAAAGCTGGAGCAGCTCCTCATAGGGGCTTTGGTCCCTTTTACCCTAGGTTGCAACACCACTAACTCCTCTCAGGAGTTGTTCTCAAGTAAGAGAAGTAGAGGAAAAATTGGGAAGAGAAATGAGAGTGATGCAAGAAAATCATGAAAAAGGAATCAGCATTTTGCTAAAGGAGAACCCCCAAAATACTGAAGAAAATAACACCTTAAAAATAGACTAACACAAATGGCAAAAGAGGTCCAAAAAGCCAATGAGGAGAATACTGCATTAAAAAGCAGAATTGACCAAATGGAAAAGGAAGTCCAAAGCTCACTAAAGAAAATAATTCCTTAAAAATTGGAATGGAGCAAATGGATGTCAATGACTTTATGAGAAATCAAGAAATTATAAAACAAAACCAAAAGAGTGAAAAAATAGAAGACAGTGTGAACTATCTCACTGGAAAAACAACTGAACTGGAAAATATATCCAGGAGAGATAGTTTAAAAATTACTGGAATACCTGAAAGCCATGATAAAAAAGGAGCCTACAGATCATCTTTCAAGAAATCATCAAAGAAAAGTTAAAACCAGAGGGTAAAATAGAAGTGGAAAGAATCCATCAATCACCTGCCAAAAGAGATCCCAAAAGAAAACCTCTTAGAAATATTGTAGCCAAATTCCAGAGTTCCCAAATCAAGGAAAAATATTGCAAGCAGTGAGAAAGAAATAATTCAAGCATTGTGGAAACACAATGAGTACAACACAAAATTTAGCAGCTTCTACATTAAAGGATCCAAGGGCTTAGAATATGATATTCTTGAGGTCAAAGGCGCTAGGATTGAAACCAAGAATCATCTACCCAGCAAAAGTGAGTATAATCCTTCAGGGGAAAAAATGGATATTCAATGAAATAGTGGACTTCCAAGCATTCTTGATGAAAAGACCAGAGATAAATAGAAAATTTGATTTTCAAATACAAGACTCAAGGGAAGCATGAAAGGGTAAACAGGAAAGAGAAAGTATAAGGAACTTATTAAAGTGGAACTGTCTATATTCCTACATGGAAAGGTAATATTTGTAACTCATGAGACCTTTCTCGGTATTAGAGATGTTGGAGGGAATACGCACACATATGTATGTATGTATGTATGTATGTATGTATGTATATATATATATATATATATACACATATATATGTCTAGACATAGGGCACAGGGTGAGCTGAATATGAAGGGATAATATCTGAAAAATAATATTAAGGGGTGAGAAAGGAATGTACTCGAACCAATAGGATCTGGCAGCAGCAAAGACTGCCAAACTTACAATACCTTATAGGTGAAGAGACTTTAGGAAAAACTTCAACAAGAAATTTAGAGAAGCTCCCAATATTATTAGTATCCACATAAAAGAGACAGAACAAAAAGGACATCTTGATAATGAGCATTAACATCTGAATTTATTTTAGGGAGTGGCAAGGAAACATTTGGAAAATGATTTTAATATTCATATATTATCCATTGAGTCATCTGAATGCCTTCAGTGCTCCCCAAAGCATTCTTATTTGTTGGATCTTTAGGTTGATCGCTAAAAAATCTATTTATTTCTATCCAATATAATCCTTCAGGAAATAGGTTATATTATGAGTATTAATCCTGAAATTAGTGTGACTGTCCTGAGGTAGAACTGAAATTTGAACTGGTGACTTCCTCTTGAGGTACTGTAGCTTCTAATACCTCTCGAGCAATGGCTAATGACTTGGAAAACAAAGTCCTTACTACCAAAATATTAATGTCAGATGATTCAGTAACTGAAATATATGATTTTATCAATGGAAATGACAATAAGAAGATGCATTAACATCTGCTTGACTCAATTATAAGACAACTAGGCCTTTCTGGCTGTCTTGCGTCTGAACCCTCATACATAGGTTGTCTCCCTTTTTAGAATACAATGTGATTGAGAGTGGGGACTGTGTTACTTCACTTTTAACTTTTCAGTCCTTAGTAAAGTGCTTGGCACATAGTAAGTGCTTAATAAATGTTTTTTGTTCATTGAAAACATTAACGGTTGAATTCTACCCATCCATGAATCACCATAAAACTGTTTTTTTTAACTCAGGAAAAGTAGCTTACCATAGCAGTCAAGTATTGTAGGCCACTCATCAACACCACATACTTTGACACCTGTAGTTTGCCCACTTGTGATTTCATATCCATCCATGCATTCATATTCTAATGTTTCATTAGGCCTCAGAAATGCCTTATTTCCTTTGTATCTGGCATTTTCAAATTGTGGAATATCACAAATTTCTAAACCCAAAAACAAAGTTGGAATTATATCTGTTATGTAACCTCATGTATATTTCAACTCAGCAAATCAGACCTTATAGAAAGCTATGGCTTCATTTCTGAGTTTTTAAAAGAAAAATGGAATAAAGATCTATACATTAAGCAATAAACAAGTATTCTGCCATTTTTTTTCCTGGAAACTTGGATTTCTAGAAATCCATGTCAGGACTTTATCCAGGTGCATGTTTCCCAGAAAAGAAAATTTTCTGAACCACTTAGGATCTATTTCATAAGACCGTGCCTGAATTAAATACTGAATTTTGAAAATGATCTATATGGACTGCCAGCTTCTCTAAGAGAAATCTAAAGTCAAAAAAGAGTATATGTCTAGTGCTTATATTATATGATATCCTGTGTGCTTGGCACATAAATCACAAAGAAGAGAAACCTCATTTTGTTTATACTTCCTATAGATAAAAATACCTATTACCCTTTTGGTTGTCATGCCCAAGTAAAAAGTTTAAAGGTTAGTTGTAACAAAGTTCCTCTTTCAGGACACTAAGGTACCATTTGATGAAGTTGAGAATTAGTATACTGAATTAATGTAATTAATTATTTCATATCTTTGGGAATTAAAGTAATTGAGTTCCTAACTTACTACCAGGGGATAACTTGATCATCAGGGAGAATTGTGTTTATTGGCAAAGTAGAAAGACATAGAATTTGCAAGTCAAGGACCTGAGTTCAAATCCCAAATTTGCTACCTATTAATGTTGATATCTTGAATAAAATCACTTAAGATCCATGGGCCCCAGGTGGCTCATCTATTTGAATAAAAGTGGGAGGAATAGGCTAGATGGTTGTTAGGAGTTCTTCTAGCTTTGTATTGACATACTAAAATCTGTATGTTAACATATGGAATTTTTACTCATGAACCAAAAAAAGGCAGAATCTAAAGTAAAATTCAAATATCACACTAAGAAATTAAAGTTATAATGTAAAATCCAATGACATCTATGCCCTGCCAGGAATCTCCTGCAGTGCATCATTGATTTTGGCTAAGCTCATTACACGTAATGAAAGGCAGGAACATTCTAGAGAGAATTTTGATAGAACAGAGGAAATTTTGTCTACAATAAAAGAACTTCACTCATAAATCCATATGAAAATAGAGCTGAAAGAAATCTTCTCATCCACATTCCTCATTTTACAGACCAGAAAACTGAAGCCGAGAGAGGCTGAATAACTTGCCTATAGTTACACAACTACTTAGCGGTGAAAAAGGATTAGAACCAGACATCCAGGAGGAGAGAATGTCAGTGTTGTTCTTATTTTTCCCCACTATTCTAGGCTGCCTTTCAAATTTACAAGCATTTAAAATAAGATTATCTGAACAATATCTGCATTTATGGAATCAAATTAAACTATTCATTTTCTGGACATGAGGTATAGTACAAGATGAATCCCTATCTACATTCAGGAAGAGAGTGAATAAAATATTAAATTACTTACTAATACACCATGGTTGATTCAACTTTTTTTTTAAACTCAGGAAAAGTAGCTTACCATAGCAGTCAAGTATTGTAGGCCACTTGTCAACACCATATACTTTGACACCTGTAGTTTGCCCACTTGTCATTTCATGTCCATCCATGCATTCATATTCTAATGTTTCGTTAGGCTTCAGAAATTCTTTATTTCCTTTGTATCTGGCATTTTCAATGAAGCTCAACAGTAATCATGACTAGCTTGAAGCTTCTCTGCAGGAAGCTTTATCTAGCTACTTTCTCTTCATGAAATGCATTAGCTTGTGTTTCCTGAGATTCCTCTTGGATTTATCTTCAGATATACTTTTTGTCCCATTGAAGTCAATTGGGTGAAACGAATCAACTTTGCAAATTCCCAGAAAGAGAAAACTCTTAATTTTACTGCCAAATGCAGAAAGATCCATATACTGTACACATAGCAATACGTTCCATCCAAGTAAACCAAGCAAGTAAAGAGCAAATCCCATATCTAACGTAGTGCCTTTTCCCATAGGATAACACGGAAGGTTCAGTTCAATGAGACTCAACAGTCGTCATGACTAGCTTGAAGGGAGTGTTTTTGGAAAGGGAAAATAATTACTTCTGTGTTGGGCATAATGAATTTTCATACAGGAAGAAAGAGAACAAGGAGAGAGGAATGTTATGAAAACTTATAAGAAAGATTATCCAGGAAGGGAAATGATAAACGATGTCAGATGTTTCTGGAGATGTCAAAATAATTGGGATTGGAAAAAGGTCATTAGATTTGTCCAATGAGAAGTCATTGGTAACTTTGGAGAGAATAATTTAAGATAAGTAAAAACCAGATTGCAGAGAGTTAAGAAGAGACTGAGGGGAGATACTGTAGAAGCACCCATGATGATTGCTGACTGATCTTCCTCTGACATAGCTTCCAAAATATGGCACCTAGAAGTGAACTTAGTACACCAGATGAGGGTTCACCAGGACTGAGTAAAGCAGGACAATCAGCCTTCTCATTCCTCTCCTCCCCCTTCCTCCAGGTCTACTATGTTTCTGTTACTAAAGCCTAAGACTGAATTAGATCATTTGGCCCCCATGTCACAGTATGGACTCATTGATGTTGTAGTCCACTAAAAAACCAGATTTATTCCACATTACCTATTCTCTCATGTGTCTGCCTCATGTACCTATGTAACTAAAGTCCTTTTTAAATTGCAAATGACTTTATAATTGTCATCTAAAGTGGAGTCCAAGCCTAGGGAAATATGGATTACCATGGGGAAATGACCTGTTCCCTATACCTAATTTAGCCCTGGAAAATACATTTCTCAAGGCTCAGATTTGGAGTATCTAGCACTGCAGTGCAGGTATATATGTGGAAGTGGTAAAGAAAAGGGGAATATATGTAAAGAGAAATATCTTTTTAAAAATTTTATCATTTTTATTTAATATTTTAGTTTTCAACATTGATTTCCACAAGATTTTGAGTTACAAATTTTCTCTCCATTTCTAACCTCCCCCATTCCAAGATGCCATATATTCTGATTGTCCCATTCCCCAGTCAGCCCTCCCTTCTGTCACCCCACTTCTTCCCACCCTCTTTCCCCTTACTTTCTTGTAGAGCAGGATGGATTTCTATGCCCCATTCCATATATTCTGTTTCCCCGCTACATGCAAAAACAACTCATTTTTGAGCTTCTGCTTTTAAAACTTTGAGTTCCAAATTCTCTCCCCTCTTCCCTTCCCACCCACCCTCCCTAGGAAGGCAAGCAATTCAACATAGATCACACATGTATCATTATGTAAAACATTTCCACAATCCTCATGTTATGAAAGGCTAACTACATTTCCTTCCTTCCTATCCTGTCCCCCTTTATTCAATTTTCTCCCTTGACCCTGTCCCTTTTCAAAGGTGTTTGCTTTTGATTACCTCCCCCCACTATCTGCCCTCTGTTCTATCACCCCCCCCACCCCTTGTTTTTATACCCTTCCCCTTACTTTCCTGGGGAGTAAGATACCAAATTGAGTGTGTATTTTATTCCCTCCTCAAGGTGAATCTGATAAGAGTAAGATTCACTCATTCCCCCTCACCTGCCCCCTCTTCCCTTCCCAGAGAACTGCTTTTTCTTGCCACTTTTATGTGAGATAATTTACCCCATTCTATCTCTCCCTTTCTCCCTCTCTCCACATATTCCTCTCTCACCCTTTAAATTTATTTTATTTTTTAGATATCATCCCTTCATATTCAACTCACAGTGTGCCCTCTGTCTATATATATGTATATTCCCTTCAACTACCCTAATACTGTGAAAGGTCTCATGAAGTACACACATCATCTTTCCATGTAGGAATGTAAACAAAACAGTTTCAACTTTAGTAAGTCCCTTATGAATTCTCTTTCTTGTTTATCATTTCATGCTTCTCTTGATTCTTATATTTGAAAGTCAAATTTTCTATTCAGCTCTGGTCTTTTCCCTGAGAAAGCTTGAAAGTCCTCTATTTTATTGAAAATCCATATTTTCCCTCAGAGCATTATACTCAGTTTTGCTGGGTGGGTGATTCTTGGTTTTAGTCCTAGCTCCTTTGACCTCCAGAATATCATATTCCAAGCTCTTTGATCCCTTAATATATAAGCTGCTAGATCTTGTGTTATCCTGATTATGTTTCCACAATATTTAAATTGTTTCTTTCTGGCTGCTTGCAGTACTTTCTCCTTGATCTGGAAACTCTGGAATGTGGTGACAATATTCCTAGGCGTTTTCTTTTTGGGATCTGTGTTGGTAAGCAAAATGGGCTCCTTAGCACTTAGTTCAACAAGTGCCCTTGAAAAGTTTGGTTCATTTATTTGAGTAATTCAGTGTATTTCATTGAGCCTTACTAGGTGCTAAGCCCCAGGCCCAAACCCCTATTAGGTGTAAAACCTATGTGGGTGTGGATTGGTAACTAAGGTGGGGCCCAACATGGGGCTAACTCAGGGGAGGGCCTAGTTTACAAATGAGTTTGAGTGATAGGTTTGGGACATCAGAGGCTCTTAGACCACGTGGGTTTAAGTCACCTCTTTGTGGCGATTTTAGGTCACACGGGTGAGTCGCATGTGTGACTCACCCCTGATGCTGAAAAAGATATAAAACCAGGGGTTGGCCTTCTCTTCTTTGGGAGCTCTTTCCCGCAGCAGTGGTGGCATGTGTGACTCTGGGCCAGCCCTTGTTCTGAGCTCCCAGGCTGAACCTAGATGTTGGTAACTATGAATCTGTATTTGGTCTGTCTGTTGATGTTTATAATTTGTTTGTAATTTTCTCTGAAGTTCAGGGTGCTGGCTTTTTCCCCTAAGCTAAGTGAATGATATTTGTATGCTGAATTAAATAAGCTTGTCAACCCCTTTAACCTTGCTTTCCTTATTAAAGCAGATCAAAAGAACCTGTGCTTTTGTGGCATTCTGGTAGCATGCTTGTTGTTGGGGTTGTGTTGGTTTTACACCCCCACAACAGCTACTAGCCAGATTGTTGAAAGAGGATCTTTTTTAAGAGGTGCTTTCAATTTCTATTTTACTCTCTGGTTCTAGAATATCAGGGCAGTTTTCCTTGGTAATTTCTTGAAAGATGATATCTAGGCTCTTTTTTTGATCACAGCTTTCAGGTAGTCCAAAAAATTTTAAATTATCTCTCCTGGATCTATTTTCCAGGTCAGTGGTTTTTCCAATGAGATATTTCACATTGTCTTCCATTTTTTCATTCCTTTGGTTCTGTTTTATAATACCTTGATTTCTCATAAAGTCATTAGCTTCTACTTGGTCCAAACTGATTTTTAAGGTAGTATTTTCTTCAGTGGTCTTTTGGACCTCCTTTTCCATTTGGCTAATTCTGCTTTTCAAGGCATTCTTCTCATTGGGTTTTTGGAGTTCTTTTGACATTTGTGTTAGTCTATTCTTTAAGTTGTTATTTTCTTCAGTATTTTTTGGGTCTCCTTTAGCAAGTCATTGACTTGTTTTTCATGTTTTTCTCGCATCCTTCTCATTTCTCTTCCCAATTTTTCCTCTACTTCTCTCACTTGCTTTTCCAAAACCTTTTTGAGCTCTTCCATGGCCTGAGCTCAATTCATATTTTTCTTGGAGGCTTTTGATGTAGGCTCTTTGACTTTGCTGACTTCTTCTGGCTGTATGTTTTGGTCTTCTTTGTCGCCAAAAAAAGGAATCTAAAGTTTGAGTTTGAGTTTGAGTCTGAGTTTGAGTATGAGTTCATTTTCTCTGCCTGTTCATGTTCCCAGTCAACCACTTGATCCTTGGGCTTTTTTGTCAGGATATGATGGCTTGTAGAGTAGAGAGTACTTTGTCTCAAGCTTTAGGGTCTAAGCACTGCTGTTTTCAGAACTATTTCTACTCCATCATCACCCCAGGCTCTGTCACAGCAGTGCTCCTACTCCCCCAAGAACTGCCAACCAGGATTGCAGTCCAGATCCAAGCAGGGCACAGCAAGAAAACCTTCCTTTGTGCCCACAAAGCACTCCTTGTACTCCTGCTCTGATCCACTGGTAGATTCCTCCCACCACGTGAACCAGAGACTCAGAAATCAGCTGATGCTCTGGAAGCAGCCTCAGGAGATTCCTGCTGCTGTTTTGGCCACCACTGTACCACCTCCGCCATCCCCAGAGTTGGTGGTTGGACCACTCTGAACTTGATCCTGCTGTTTCCCCCAGCATGCTCTTTGGCGTTTGTGGGTTGAGAAGTCTGGTAATTGCCACAGCTAACTGTTTCATGGCCCCAAGGCCTCTTTGTGCTGGCTGACTCTGGGTCTGGTCTGTCCCAGCATGGCCCATGCTGGGTGGCCCTTTGCTATCTATGCAATAGACCCTTCCTGGCAACCATCTAGGCTTTCCTGGGCAGGAGACCTGTTTCTCTGTGCTATTTTGTGGGTTCTGCAGCTTTAGAATTTGTTCAGAGCCATTTTTACAGGTGTTTGGAGAGATTTGGTGGGGAGCTTAAGCAAGTCCCTACTTTCCAGCTGCCATCTCTGCCCCCCCCCCCCGAATTTGCCATTTTAGGATCACTTGTTTGCATTATATTTTAATTTTGATAATTGAAGAAAAACTCAAATAAATACTCTTATAGTTCCTTGATTTATGACATAGTTTATATAGGAAGAACATTAAGGCTGAAGTGCGTCACTTCCACCACTACAAAAAATTATTTTTTTCTACCAACTGTTGCTCTCTGTGTGGAAAGAAAAACAGGACAAGGGAACAAGTGACCCTTCTCCATGAATGCACCCATGACTACCAGAGAAAGTCAGGGTTAGAAGAGAGCAACCCATCTTCCCTTACAAAGAGAACAAAAGGACAAAGCCAGATAAGAATTGAAAGACAATATCTTCTATAGGCTTGGGTGATGAGCAAAATCAATATTATTCATTCAAAATTTTTGTGCCGTGGATGGAGCACCAAAGTATTTCCCCAGCTCATCAGATGCCCTATTGTCTCTTAATGAAAAAATATTAGTGTCCACGTGTCTCCCTTCCCTCTTGCTCTGAACGAACAAAGTCACATTCACAAAGAAACCTTAGCTTCTGTGTCTTAAAAAAATAAAGAAGACCACATGGTTTTTAAAACTCTGCCTTTCCAGGTTTACTGCACATCATTCTCCATGCACTCACATGACAACTAAATTGGCCTTCTTACTCTATAACTGTGCCCATCATCCCAGTTCCTCTCTCTGTGTCTCTGCCTAGTCAATGCCTTAGGCCTGGAATGCTCTCCCTCCTTCACTCTCTCATAAAATTCCTATCTTCCTTCAGAGCTCAGCTCAAAGGGCTGCCTTCTATAGAAAGCCTGTCCATATATATTTTGTATTTCATTTTTCTGGTTATGTGTTGCTTCCCTCCACAAGAATCTGTGCCTTGTGAAGTTAAAACCTTTTCTTCCTCTTTGAATCCTCTATGCCCGTCACTTAGAGGACCTTGATAAATGATTGCTGATGGAAAGAGTAAATATAATGAACTGGTGTTAAAAAGAACAAAAACATGAATCTAAAATATATATTTAACATAGACCATAGTCTTTTAAAGTTTTTCTACCACAAAGCACAATATGGTGACAGTCATTTGCTAAGAAGTCTGATATATTTTGGTATTTTGTATGATTGCTATTTCACCCATTTGCCTTATTTATCTTTGTATGATGATGTAAAAGATCTACACATAATGAGACAATCCCACCAGTTCTGTACCAAATGTTCTGCATCACACCTATACATTGAGGTTCCTGCTGTGGTATTTCTGAAAGGGGTGACCAATTCACCAGTTCTGACTCTTCCAGAAATACTTTGTCATTTTACTGAGCAGTTTGTTTTGTGTTTTGTGGCAGAACATCTGTTCTCTCAGGTGTCTTTTCCCCCAGGCTTCTTTTCCCATAGCCTCTTCTTATAACCAGCCTTTTTGCTTAAAGACCACAGTGTAGTTGGAGTGACCTAAAGAAGATGGCTTTCACAGCTTCTATTTTCCTTTTATCAAGCTACAGTATGTTAAACTTACAACAAGTGGTCATAGGACAGTTGGAAGCAAAGGGATTACACTATTAAGGATTGCTGAAGGGTGACCACATGTCAGATTTCTAACAGATGGAACTAGTTTGATAGCAGGAGAAACAAGTGGTGCTTGAATATGGCTGAATGTTGTACAGACAGAATGGAATCCAGACACACATTGTCGGAAGTTTTGGAAGGTGGATGAAACCAAAATATTAAGGGGTGAAATGATTCCCATGGAGGCCCATGGCACAAAGGTGGACACTGCCATCTTTGATCTGCTTTGTAAAAACAAACATAATATACACTGAAGGCTTCTCATGCAGTAGGGTTACTTACTCGTCTTTATACAATTTGTATCAGCAGACCAGCCTTGTTTGGTACAGGTAATTTTCTCTTGATTATTTGGAAGACTGTATTCATGATTACATTGAATTGTTATTTCATCACCTTCCATATAAGATGTTTTCCTTGGCCAAAAATTACCATTTTCTACTGAATGAAGGTAACACACTCCTATAGATGAGAAAAGTAAAAATAAATTAGAACATGAAATAGCGTGTTAAAAGAAGAAAGGCTGGTATCCATATTTGTAAGAAAAAGAGGACAAATTATAATGGACAAAGAAATTTATTAAACACTTACTCAATGTGAGGTCAGAGAAGAAGAATTATCAATTTGTCACCAAATTTTTATTAAATTCTATCATCTGTAGGTGTTGTGATAGTCATTCCATTCAAATGTAGAAGACAACAAGAACACGTATAAAATGTATATAATAAATGTAAAGAGAATGAACAAAATGAACATAAAGTAGTTAAATACAAGGTAGAGTGAAAAGGAAGGTACAAGCCCTTTTGGAGTAGAGGAAAGATTTCATGTAGAAGGTAGGGTATAAACTGAGTTTTGAAGTGAAAGGTTCTATGAATTGGGGGTCATGAAAAAATACTTTCAATGCATGAGTGTGGTCACTACAAATGCATGAGATAGGAGATGGAATACAATGAGAGAGGAAGAAAAAGGGCCAGCTTGGAGAGGTCAGAGTATAGAATGTGAAGTAAAATTAAATAAGGTTGGAAAGAGAGGTTGGTAACAGGTTGCGAAAACCTCTAAAAGCCAAAAGGGGCATTCTGGGAAGATGGCAGAGTAGGTCAGAAATTTCCATGCTCTCCAGATTTCTTCCACAAACAGACAAAACATCCCCATGATATGAATGGAGAACAGTAGAAGTAAAAAGGTTAATTAGTGGTTCTTCTAAGAGCACTTGAGAGGACCTCAGGAAAGATATGATTTCCTGGGCCTCGGGTTGGACCTGAGTGAAGTGTCAACACCTCCAAGCGGATTTTTCTGAATCAACAAACAGCAGACCTGGGGGCAGCTTCATCCCAGAAGTAGACTAAGCCTCAAGAAATTTCACCTCAGGAACTTTCACCTCATGAATTTTTACATCACAAAATTTTATCTAAGGAACAGCAGAGGCTGAATGGTGGAAGGTTGAAGGACAACCTCCCCTCTCCCATTTCCATATGCCAGGTCTAACAGTACTGACCAGTGGCTGTGGATGAGCAAGAAGGAGCACTTGCCTGGTAAGTGTAGTTGTGATGACAAGCAAAGTGGGACTTTTTGTTTTGCTTTTTATTCTTTTGGAGTTCTAGTTCTTCTCAGCACTAAAGTAATCAAGTGCCTTTCATTGAGACTTGCCTTTGTTTGAATCAAGAGTCTTTGATTAATCGAAAGTCTTTGATGACCAGCTTAAGTCACAAGAAAGCCTAAGTCACATGAGTTTGAGTCACTTGGTTGTGATGCCCTCTGTGGACTGACCCTGAAGAAGTGTATATATACTCTGAGGTTGGCTATTTGCTTGGGGCTCACTCACTGGAATGTGTGTGACGTGACCAGACGAGACTCTGGGTAGCTATTGAGGAGCCCCCCACTGCCGGCTTTGAAAACTCTCATGTTGGTGCTTCTCTCTCCGGTAACTACATATGTATGTAATGGTCAGACAGCTAGAAGCCCTGTCTATTGATTTGTGTTATTTCATCTGCTTGTAATTTCTGTTTGTATTTTCTCTGAAGTTCAGGGTGCTGACTTTTTCCCCTGAACTAAGTGAATGATATATGTATGTTTAATTAAAGTGAGATTGTAAACCCCTTAAAGTTGCTTTCCTCAGAAAAGCAGGTCAAAGAACCTGTGCTAGCAGCCCTCCCGTGTGCTGGTGTTGTTGGACTTCTTGTTGGTCTTACACCTCCACAGTCGCTGCTAGTAACATTGTTGTTACAGCAGTACAACCAGGAGCAAGAACATTTTGGGGACAGCATCGCTGGGTGCTGTGTGACTTAGGGGAGGAGAGGAGTGCCTGAGGTTTGGCCCCAAGAAAGAATTCAGAAAATAACAGCAAGGAGGACCTGAGGTATGGGTAAGCAATGGAAAAAGAATGTGACTATAGATAGTTACTATGGTGTAAAAGAATATCAGAATTCATATTTACAGGAAGATAGTGAGGTTACAAAAGCTACTCCTACCTCAAAAAGGAAGATCAAATGGTCACAAACCAAAAATTTAAATAATACAGAGAAACAATTAAGCTTTCATAAGACCTAGCAGCTTCTACACTAAAAGATTGCAGGTCTTGGAACATTATTTTTCTTTTTTTTTAACATTCAGTTTATTTATTTTATTTTTTTAAATTTATTTAACATATTTAGTTTTCAGCACTGATTTTCACAAGAGTTTGAATTACAAATTTTCTCCCCATTTCTACCCTCCCACCCACTCCAAGATGGCATATATTCTGGTTGCCCTGTTCCCCAGTCAGCGCTCCCCTCTGTCACGCCACTCCCCTCCCATCCCCTTTTCCCTTCCTTTCTTGTAGGGCAAGATAAATTTCTACGCCCCATTGCCTGTGTATCTTATTTTCTAGTTGCATGCAAAAACTTTTTTTTTGTTTTTGAACATCTGTTTTTAAAACTTTGAGTTCCAAATTCTCTCCCCTCTTCCCTTCCCACCCACCCTCCCTAAGAAGTCAAGCAATTCGACATAGGCCACATGTGTATCATTATGTATAACCCTTCCACAATCCCCATGTTGTGAAAGACTAACTATATTTTGCTCCTTCCCAACCCATCCCCCTTTATTGAATTTTCTCCCTTGACCTTGTCCCCTTTCGAAAGTGTTTGTTTTTGACTACCTCCACCCCCATCAGCCCTCCCCTTTATCTTCTTCCCTCTTCTTTCCTGTGGGGTAAGATTCCCAATTGGGTATGTATGGTATTCCCTCCTTAGGCCAAATCTGATGAGAGCAATGTTCACTCATTCCCCCCTCATCTGCCCTCTCCCCTCCTCCCACAGAACTGCTTCCTCTTGCCACCTTTATGCGAGATAATCCACCCCATTCTATCTCTCCTTATCTCCCTCTCTCAGTATGTTGCTCTCTCATCCCTTAATTTGATTTTATTTCTTTTAGATATCTTCCCTTCATCTTCAACTCACCTTGTGTCCTCTCTCTCTCTCTCTCTCTCTCTCTCTCTCTCTCTCTCTATATATATATATATATATATATATATATATACACAGATATACACGTACATACATATTCACCCATATATATACATAAACATATATGTATGCATATTCCCCTCAGCTACCCTAATACTGAGGTCTCATGAATCATACTCATCATCTTTCCATGTAGGAATGTCAACAAAACAGTTCAATTTTAGTAAGTCCCTTGCAATTACTTTTTCTTGTTCTTTTTCTTGATTACCTTTTCATGCTTCTCTTGATTCTTGTGTTTGAAAGTCAAATTTTCTATTCAGTTCTGGTCTTTTCACTGAGAAAGCTTGAAAGTTCTCTATTTTATTGAAAATCCATATTTTGCCTTGGAGCATGATACTCAGTTTTGCTGGGTAGGTGATTCTAGGTTTTAATCCTAGCTCCATTGACCTCTGGAATATCATATTCCAAGCCCTTCGATCTCTTAATGTAGAGGCTGCCAGATCTTGGGTTATTCTGATTATGTTTCCACAATACTCAAATTGTTTCTTTCTGGCTGCTTGCAGTATTTTCTCCTTGATCTGGGAGCTCTGGAATTTGGCAACAATATTCCTGGGAGATTTCTTTTTGGGATCTATTTGAGGAGGTGATCGATGGATTCTTTCAATTTCTATTTTGCCCTGTGGCTCTAGAATATCAGGGCAGTTCTCCTTGATAATTTTTTGAAACATGATATCTAGGCTCTTTTTTGATCATGGCTTTCAGGTAGTCCAATAATTTTTAAATTATCTCTCCTGGATCTATTTTCCAGGTCAGTGGTTTTTCCAATGAGATATTTCACATTGTCTTCCACTTTTCATTCTTTTGGTTCTGTTTTATAATATCTTGATTTCTCATAAAGTCTCTAGCTTCCACTTGCTCCAATCTAATTTTTAAGGCAGTATTTTCTTCAGTGGTGTTTTGGACCTCCTTTTCTATTTGGCTAATTCTGCCTCTCAAGGCATTCTTCTCCTCATTGGCTTTTTTGGAGCTCTTTTGCCATTTGAGTTAGTCTATTTTTTAAGGTGTTGTTTTCCTCAGTATATTTTTCAGTATTTTTTTGGGTCTCCTTTAGCAAGTCATTGACTTGTTTTTCATGGTTTTCTCTCATTCTTCTCATTTCTCTTCCCAATTTTTCCTCTACTTCTCTCACTTGCTTTTCCAAATCCTTTTTGAGCTCTTCCATGGCCTGAGACCAGTTCATGTTTTTCTTGGAGGCTTTTGTTGTAGGCTCTTTGACTTTGTTGACTTTTTCTGGCTGTATGTTTTGGTCTTCTTTGTCACCAAAGAAAGATTCCAGAGTCTGAGACTGAATCTGGATGCGTTTTCACTGCCTGGCCATGTTCCCAGCCAACTAACTTGACCCTTGAGTTTTTCAGCAGGGAATGACTGCTTGTAGAGTTAAAAGAACTCTGTTCCAAGCTTGGTGGGATGCACCAGCTCTGCCACACCAGCACTCCTCCTTCCCCAAGAACCCCCAACCCGCACTGGACTTAGAGCTTCAGCAGGCTCTGCACTCCTGCTCTGATCTGCCACTTAATTCCTCCCACCAGGTGGGCCTGGGGCCGGAAGCAACTGCAGCTGTAGTTCTGTAGTTGCCCCACCTCCTCTGCCCCTGGGGTGGTGGTTGAACCTCGAACTCCTTTATAAACTCTGTCCCCAGCAGCTTTTCCCACTAACCTGCTCTGTTGTCTTTGGTGTTTCTGGGTTGAGAAGTCTGGTAACTGCTGCAGCTCACTGATTCAGGGTGCTAAGGCCTGTTCTGCCCATCTCCTGGTCTGGTTGGTCCGGGCTGCCCATGCTGGGCTCTGCTCTGCTCCACTCTGCTCCGCTCCCAGCTCCGTGCCGGATAGACCTCACCCAGAGACCATCCAGGCTATCCTGGGCCGGAGCCCTGCTTCCCTCTGCTGTTTCCTGGGTTCTGCAGTTCTAGAATTGGTTCAGAGCCATTTTTTATAGGTTTTTGGAGGGGCTCGGCAGGGACCTCACGCTAGTCCCTGCTTTCCAGCTACCATCGTGGCTCCGCCCCCTATCCTCCTACAAAACACTTTTCACACAAATAAAGTCCGATCTAAACAGTTGGAGAAATATTAATTGCTCATGAATAGAGTCAGGTAAAATAACAAAAATGAAAATTCTGCCTAAATCAATGTACTTATTGAGTGGCATACCAATCAAACTACCAAGAAATATTTTTAAAGAGCTAAAAAACAAACAAAAAAAAAGCTTCATCTAGAAGAACAAAAGGTCAAGTATCAAAGGAACAATGAACAAAATGTGGAGGAAGCTGTACCAGATCTCAAATTTTATTATAAAGTAGTAATAACAAAAAACTACTTGGCAATAGCTAAGAAATAAAGTGGTGGATCAGTCGAATAGATTAGGTATATAAGAAAAAGTTGTAAATGTAGTGATTTAGTGCATGACTAACCCAAAGACCCCAGCTTCTGGGTTAAAAACTCACTATTTGACAAAAACAACTGAGAAAACTGGAAAACATTATGGCAGAAACTAGGGATAGACCAACATCTCACACCATATACCAAGATAAGGTCAAAATGACTACAAGATTTAGACACAAAAGGTGATATCATAAGCAAATTAGGGGAGCATGGACTACTTTACCTGTGAGATCTTTGGAAGGAAATATTTAGACTCAAACAAGATATAGAGAACATTACAAAATATAAAATGGATAATTTTGATTATAAAATTTTAAAATTGTTTTGCATAAATAAAAGCAAAGCAACCAAAATTCGAAGGAGAGCAGAAAACTGGGGCTGGAGGGGTGGATTTTCTGTAAGTATAATTTACCAAAACCTCATTTCTTAAATGTAAAGAGAACTGGGTCAAATTTATAGGAATAAAAGTCATTCTCCAATTGAAAATAGTTGAAGGATGTTAGAGGCAATTTTCAATCAAAGAAATCAAAGCTCTCTATAGTCCTATGAAAATGCTTTAAATCACTAATGATTACAGAAATTAAAATTAAAACAACTATGAGGTACCATGTCACACCTATCAGATTGCTTAATATGACAGAAATGGTAAATGATAAACGTTAGAGAAGATGTGGTAAAAATGGGACACTAATGCACTGTTGGTGGAGTTGTGAAGTGATCCAACCATTCTGGAGAGCAATTTGAAACTACACCCAAAGAGCATGAAAGTGGGTACCCTGTGATCCAGCAATGTTGTTGTTTGTTTTTTGTTCTCAAAGATGACTATGACATCAGGAATGTGATGCCATGACTTGCAAGTGAATTAGATCTAAGTGTTCATTGGCTTTTGCAAAATAAATTTTCTTCTGATAGGTCACTTCCAACACATATCAGGAGGGAATACTAACCTTCTTTAATGTTCAACGGTGATATCATAAAGACCTCACTGATATGAAACATTATATCCTTTCCAAATATAATCTGGGACTTCCTATCATTTGGGCCCATTACAAATAGTTGAAAGAAGCATACTCACTAAGGCATTCTGGCACTGGAGACCATCCTTCTTCAGTACATGAAAATGTTGTCCAATAGTGTGATCCTTGAGCAGGTGCATAATTTTTATTACAATGGTAGTACATTATTTTTCCGATAGGTTGTGGAAACAAACTTCGATGGTATTTCTCAGTGTACCAATATGGCTTATAAATGAATCCATTTTCAATTTCTAGATAATCACAAGGTCTCGCTTCGGAGAAAGTGAAGTAAAAAGAAATTATTTTCTTTATTAATAATTTTAACGATTTAATTAATTTTGATTTCCTATTATGAATACTCACTTTACAGTATAGTATAACTGCATTCCTTTAATTTGCAATCTCAGAATGTGCACTAGTTTAGAATCATAAAGTTAGAAGGAATTTGTGAAAGTTATCTCAATTCAATTCAATAAATATTTTGAAATGCCTACTACATAGAAGACACTATACAATGCAATTAGGATGCAGTGACAAATGTAACCTTTTTTGCATTTGAGTACTTACATTCCACTAGATGCTCTGAGGATAATAGCATCTAAATTGTATGAAATGGTTAGTAACTTGCTTATTTTTAAATACTTCCCTAAAGAGATCCTATAAATTTCTCAGCAATCCACCCCAGGATTAAACACACTCTATAGAACCCCAAGAAAGAGTTTTTAATTTCTCAATTGTTCAGCCCAACTTTCACCACCCCAGAAACACAGTTAGTTCTGCATAAAATATTAAAATGTCATATCCACTCTTGCCAGATGTTTCCTTAATGAATGAATGAATGAATGAATAAGAATTTAAAGGCTTTCTTTAAGGAATAGTACTTATCCAAAGTTGGCTAGGAAATTATAATACCTAAAGACATCAAGATAGATGAAGGTTAGGCTGGATCCCTGAGTTTTTCCTCAACTATGATATGGAAGTGTTTTGATATTGTAGGATGCCTACCCTTCCACTATAGTCTCATCCCTTGACCTACATGACAATGCTATCTTGCTCTTTGTTCTCATATTTATCTGATCATTCCTTCTTAGTCTTCTGCTACAATTCCATCTATATTCTTATTAAATATTAATATCCTCCAAAGCTCTGTCCAGGAGCATCTTCTCTACTCTTTCTTTTTTTATTATTCTTTTTTTAATTTAATTTATTTGATATATTTAGTTTTCAGCATTGATTTTCACAAGAGTTTGAATTACAAATTTTCTCCCCATTTCTACCCTCCCACCCACTCCAAGATGGCATATATTCTGGTTGCCCTGTTCCCCAGTCAGCCCTCCCTTCTGTCACCCCACTCCCCTCCTATCCCCTTTTCCCTTCCTTTCTTGTAGGGCAAGATAAATTTCTATGCCCCATTGCCTGTGTATCTTATTTTCTAGTTGCATGCAAAAACTTTTTTTTTGTTTTTGAGCATCTGTTTTTAAAACTTTGAGTTCCAAATTCTCTCCCCTCTTCCCTTCCCACCCACCCTCCCTAAGAAGTCAAGCAATTCAACGTAGGCCACATGCGTATCACTGTGTAAAACCCTTCCACAATCCCCATGTTGTGAAAGACTAACTATATTTTGCTCCTTCCTAACCTATCCGCCTTTATCCAATTTTCTCCCTTGACCCTGTCCCTTTTCAAAAGTGTTTGTTTTTGATTACCTCCTCCCTATCTGCCCTCTGTTCTATCATCCCCCTCCTTTTTATCGTCTTTCTCCTTCTTTCCTGTGGGATTAGATACTCAATTGAGTGTGTATGGTATTACCTCCTCAGGTCAAATCCAATGAGAGCAAGATTCACTCATTCCCCCTCACCTACCTTCTCTTCTTTTCCTACAGAACTGCTTTTTCTTGACACTTTTATGTGAGATAATTTACCCCATTCTATCTCTCCCTTTCTCCCTCTTTCAATATATTCCTCTCTCATCCCTTAATTTGATTTTATTTCTTTTAGATATCATCCCTTCATCTTCAACTCACCCTGTGCCCTCCCTCCCTCTCTCTCTCTCTCTCTCTCTTTATATATATATATATATATATATATATATATATATATATATATATATATATATACACACATACATATATACACACATATTCATATATATATATATATATATATATATATATATACACACATACACATATATATGCATATTCCCTTCAGCTACCCTAATATTGAGGTCTCATGAATCATACACATCATCTTTCCATGTAGGAATGTAAACAAAACAGTTCAATTTTAGTAAGTCCCTTGCAATTTCTTTTTCTTGTTCTTTTTCTTGATTACCTTTTCATGCTTCTCTTCATTCTTGTGTTTGAAAGTCAAATTTTCTATTCAACTTGGAGCTTTTCACTGAGAAAGCTTGAAAGTCCTCTATTTTATTGAAAATCCATATTTTGCCTTGGAACATGATACTCAGTTTTGCTGGGTAGGTGATTCTAGGTTTTTATCCTAGCTCCATTGACCTCTGGAATATCATATTCCAAACCCTTCGATCTCTTAATATAGAAGCTGCTAGATCTGTGGTTATTCTGATTGTGTTTCCACAGTACTCAAATTGTTTCTTTCTGGCTGCTTGCAGTATTTTCTCCTTGATCTGGGAGTTCTGGAATTTGGCGACAATATTCCTGGGAGATTTCTTTTTGGGATCTATTTGAGGAGGTGATCGATGGATTCTTTCAATTTCTATTTTGCCCTGTGGCTCTAGAATATCAGGGCAGTTCTCCTTGATAATTTTTTGAAACATGATATCTAGGCTCTTTTTTGATCATGGCTTTCAGGTAGTCCAATAATTTTTAAATTATCTCTCCTGGATCTATTTTCCAGGTCAGTGGTTTTTCCAATGAGATATTTCACATTGTCTTCCACTTTTCATTCTTTTGGTTCTGTTTTATAATATCTTGATTTCTCATAAAGTCTCTAGCTTCCACTTGCTCCAATCTAATTTTTAAGGCAGTATTTTCTTCAGTGGTGTTTTGGACCTCCTTTTCTATTTGGCTAATTCTGCCTTTCAAGGCATTCTTCTCCTCATTGGCTTTTTTGGAGCTCTTTTGCCATTTGAGTTAGTCTAATTTTTAAGGTGTTGTTTTCCTCAGTATATTTTTCAGTATTTTTTGGGTCTCCTTTAGCAAGTCATTGACTTGTTTTTCATGGTTTTCTCACATTATTCTCATTTCTCTTCCCAATTTTTCCTCTACTTCTCTCACTTGTTTTTCCAAATCCTTTTTGAGCTCTTCCATGGCCTGAGACCAGTTCATGTTTTTCTTGGAGGCTTTTGTTGTAGACCCTTTTAACTTTGTTGACTTCTTCTGGCTGTATGTTTTGGTCTTCTTTGTCTGAGTCTGAATCTGGGTGCGTTTTCACTGCCTGGCCACGTTCCCAGCCAACTAGCTTGACCCTTGAGTTTTTCAGCGGGGTATGACTGCTTGTAGAGTAAAGAGTACTATGTTCCAAGCTTGGGGGGATGCGCTGTTAATTTCAGAGCAATTACAGCCAGCTCTGCCACACCAGCACTCCTCCTTCCCCAAGAACCCCCAACCCGGACTGGACTTAGATCTTCAGCAGGCTCTGCACTCCTGCTCTGATCCTCCACTTAATTCCTCCCACCAGGTGGGTTTGGGGCCAGAAGCAAGTGCAGCTGTAGTTCTGTACCTGCCCCAACACCGCTGCCCCAGGGGTGGTGCCCAAACCATGAACTCTATCCCCCCTGTCCCCAGCAGCTTTTCCCATTAACCTTTTCTGTTGTCTTTGGTGTTTGTGGGTTGAGAAGTCTGGCAACTGCCACAGCTCACTGATTCAGGGAACTAGGGCCCGTTCTGCCTGGCTCATGGTCTGGTTGGTCCACACGGCCCATGCTTTGCTCTGCTCTGCTCTGCTCCCAGCTCTGTGCATGAAAGCCTTCACCCAGCAACCATCCAGGCTGTCCTGGGCTGGAGCCCTGCTTCCCTCTGCTATTTTGTGGGTACTACAGTTCTAGAATTGTTCAGAGCCATTTTTTATAGGTTTTTGGAGGGGCTTGGCAGGGAGCTCATGCTAGTCCCTACTTTTCCAGCTGCCATCTTGGCTCTGCCCCCTCTACTCTGTCTTAACATTGTTGTTGATCTCTTTAGCTCCTATCAGTTCAATTAGCTCTATGAAGGTTATTTTCAAATCTACATATCCAACTTTCATCTCTCTCCTGAACTCTAGTCCCATCTTATCAACTACCTGTTGCAGATTTTGATACAAATTCCCAGCAGTATCTTAGACTCAATATGTCTAGAATTGATTTTCCTCTATTTCCTGAAAACATCCTTCCCACACATTTTTCTTTTTTAGTGGAGGATGCCATCCTTCTAATGACACAGGTTCACAACTTTTGAGTCATCCTTCACCTTCGTTTTTCCACTACCTCACATATCCAATTAATTTCCATGTCTTGTTTATGCTGTTTCCATGACATTTCTCTTATTTTGCTCCTTTATCCTGAGACTCACATAGTCACAATCCTAGTTCATGTCCTCATAAGTCCTTGCGTATAGTACTACAATAGCCTCTTAGTTGTTCCAGTTAGTTCTAATCTTAGTCTCCAAACCATCCTCCACACAACCGCCACATTACTATTCCTAATACTCAGGTCTGAGAATGTCATATGTCCACTCAAAAAATTCAATAGTTGCCTGTTCCTAGTGCAAAAAAAATAAATTCTTAGTCTGTAATATAAAAGTTCCCATCATCTGATTCCCATCTACATTTCAAAATATTTCACATTAGTCTCCATCATGCACTCTACATTCTAGCCAAACTAGAAAAGTAGATGCTCCAAATGTGGCATGGTGTGTCTTATCTCCAGGACTTTGAAGAGGTTGTCTCGTGCCTGAAGTATACTTCTTCCTTACCTTTGTCTTTTAAAATGCTCGGCTTTCTTCAACACCCAGGTCACTTGCTACCTCCTACATGAAACCCCCAAGTTGTTAGTACTTTCTTCCATCTCATCTTGTATGTACTTACCTGAGCATATAATGAATGTTTATATTCATAGTATAGTATTCTCAGATCTTTTTTAGTAGGGGCAGGAAAGCACATCATACTTTCCTATAAGAATGAAACTATAAATTGAACAAAAACCCATACAAGAAAAACTTTTTTAAAAAATTGAGAAAGAATATGTTGATGTTTTCAAAGAGATTTAAACAGGTTTCACTATAATATTTTGTGTTCATAGACTCTGAATAAAACATAAGAGGTTTGACTATAAAGTAATATTTGTTTCTTTTAAACATACCAAGTCTTAAACATCTAAATAACATTTATCTGTAGAAGTTGTTAGGAATTCAATGATGATGCCCCTGCTCAAAATATTTTTGAAAGTTCTATATTGGAAATGCCCTCATGCTCAATTTATCAGTCATTTTGTGGGAAGGGTAAGCGGTGGGGTGGAGGGGACCTGTAATTTCATGGTGTAGTTTCTAATGAGTAAACTACATCTTAATACAGATCAGTAACTGTGCTTCAGTTTCACATTTTAGAATGTAGCTTGGGGTATAGAGAAGCAAAGTAATTTTTTATCAGTCACAAGAGCAGTATGTTTTGGAGGCATCAATTAGTTTGGTTTCTTTGGACTACACTTGTGATTTTAGTGGTTTAGGGACCCCATCTAAAAATTCAATGCTGATTGGATATCCATTCTGCTTTTTATACTCCTAGAGGTTTTCCTAGGAGAAAGAGAGGTTAAATAATTTGTTGAGGATCATGTAACCAGTATAATTCAGAGGCAGAATTTAAAGCCCAGTCTTCCATGAAGATTGACTATTTAATATGTCATGCTACCTCATGGTTTTAGGACATGCCAGAAAATAATCACTAATATTTGTAGTTAGACCTTGGGTATTGAAGTACTTTTTACTTCTTTTTAAATGAGACAATGCCTTGAGATGTGACTACCGATTTATAGTGATCTGAGTTGATGCCAAGTTTCCATATAAACAAAATCATAGATTCTCAGGTGCAATGAAAAACAAACAACTACAATGAGAGGTTCTGGTTTCTTCTTTTATTAAATATATAATCATTTCCCCAAATTCTGTCCTTTTAGAATTAGTACACTTTCATCAACCACTGATCTAGTTCTGGCTTTCATCACTTTTTTTCTAGACTATTATAATAGCTCTCAAATTAGTTATTATGCTTCAACTATTTCCCTGGTCCAATTCATTGTCCACACAGCTGTAAAGGTATTTTTCCTAAAGTACAAATTTAACCAATTCTTTCTTTTAATTAATAAATTCCAGTGGCTCCCTATCACTTCCAAGATCAAATGTAAACTCCTCTGTTCGGCTTTCAAAGCTCTTCAGTGTAAGAGCCTAACTTACCTTTCCAACATGAATACATTATTGCTCCTCTTCATGTACTTTGTGGTCCAGCCAAACTAGTCTTTTTACTGCTCCTTATATACAACAGTCCATTTTATGACTCCTTCCCTTTGCACTTGTGGTCCTTTAAAACATGACTTTCCCTCCCGACCTGTGCCCCAAACAATTCCATATTTTCTTCAATATTCAGTTCAAGTGCCACTTCCAACAAGCCTTTCCTGATCATTCCATCTGCTAGCTCTTTGCACATAGAAAATTACCTTTTACCCTTTTTTGTTGTTTGGGGGATTGAAATTTTATATCTACATTTATATGTATATCTCCCCTAATAGGTTCTAACCTCCTTGAAGGAAGAAATTGTATCACTTTTGACTTTTTTATCCCTAGCACCTATGTTTTTGTATCACATGATACCTTCCATATGATAGAAAATTTTTACAGAGTGATCAAGAAACTGTTTTGTAGAACTGTGATCCCTTAAACATCAAGAATTTTTGACTACAAGATAAATGGTGGCAAATATCAGAGGAATAATCTTGAAATCTAAGTCTATTAGGCATTAAAAACACATAAACATACAAATAAAGAAGAGAACTAAATTAACTATTTGTGAATTGGGAATCAGGATATCCTTGACCATGCTACAAAATTTCTATGGTTTTGTGAGAACTTGGACTCATTAATGTTCCTAAAGGTATTATAGAAAATCAGATCAAAATAACCAAGATAAAAACTGGTCTGGTGACTTGCCAAACATTTTTAATTCAGTGGTTTAGGGATTTGTTTTTCCAGGGAAAATATTTTGGACGTTTAGATGGAAATAATTAGAAACATATATACTTGAGAGAAATTTCCCCTTCATTCTGTTTTGATAGAGCTAGAACACTCCAAATTAAGTGAGTGATGCCTTTACAGGATTCATATTATAAAATCAAGAAAAGCAGGATTATAATATTTTTAGATAAAATAGACAATTATTTCATAGTCTGCAAAGTAGAACAAGGTATGAATGAAACTTTCAATTACATCTTAGAAGAGTTAACCAGCCTTCAGGGGTTTTCGGTAAGGGGTGGGTAAAAACCTTTTTTTTTGCAGTGGTACGAGATTTCATCCCTTCCTCTATATTTATCTTTCTAAGGATATATATTCCCATTAGCCAGGCCTGGGAGATTATATATGATTTCTAAAAATAAGTATGTCATTCACTCAATTAAGGTATAAGAGCTACTAGTCCATTAAGATTAGGAAATCTACTCAAATAACACGGTAGATTATAATCTCACTTACAAGGAGCATTTAAGTTCCGCTTCATTAAGAATGGTTAAATCATGCTATATTCTAATAACTCATATGGCCTTTCTGAAAACCAGTATATACAGGGTATTCCTAAAGTCTGGACACATAGGGAAAAATGCATATTTTCAAGAAATGAAATGAATAAAATTTTGAACATTTTATTTAATTAAAATATTTACAAATAACATCTTCAATACGATTTCCATCATTTATGATGCAAAGGTTGATGTGGTTTGCAGGACTCACATGAGCTTGATGCAATAACTCCAAATTGCCATCAATTTTCCTATGTGTCCAGACTTTAGGGACATCCTGTACATCTTAACAAAACAGATCAGCAACTGTGCTACGGTTTCAAATTTTAGAATGTAGATTGGGGTATAGAGAATGCAAGAGATATGGAGTGAAGTTAAGTAGATTTGTTTTCACCGTGTTTGCTTTGAGTTTGAGATGTCTTTTGCATAACATGCCATAGAGGTATATAATAGAAAGGAAAAGTTCAAGATTAGACAGATAAATTAGAGAGGGAAAGATCTGCTGGAAAACTACTAACATATTCTAGGTAAGTGGTACCAGTAACCTGAATTATGTTGATGACAATAGGAATGTAAGGAGGGCATATATGCAGCAGATATTTTGGAGGTAGAATTAACTAGACTTCACAACATATGAGCAGTGTAGATTAAGGTAGTAGGAAGAGTAAAACATGTTCATTTTACATGAAAAAGAAAACAAGATAAGAACATGAAAAATATGTTCTGTTTCCTCAACTCTTAGAAGTGGCCAGCATGACAGTAGTTATGCAAAAGGAGTTTTGCTTGTTTTCCCCCCGTGTTTCTCCTGAATTCATTGGAACAAACTGTCTAAAGAAATTTCTGCAAAAGAACAGAATGTGAAAGCTTTAATGAATCTTAGTTATTATTTAACAGAATCTTTACATTTTAAAGAAAAGAAAACCAGGATCTTAAATGCTAAGTGAGTTGCTTAACATCACAGTTAATAAGTGATAGAATCAGGATTTATCCATATATGAAAGACTAGTCTTTAGACAAAAGATGGTGATTATCATTCCACACAGCAATGATAAAGTAAAAACGCAGCAATATCTTATTAGTATGGAATTTGTAACAATTTAACCCAAACATGACCGAAGTTTATTTACCACTGTATTAGAAAAAAAAAGATTTCAAAGATAACATGATGAAATATTGCAGGGGAAAGTTAAGGTAGTTGAGGGAACTGGTTATTTGTGAGGGATTTCATAAACGTATGATTGATTTACAAACTAATGTCATTAAATAGAGAGTGCTTTAAATAGATTTTTTCATTCTGTATGTTGTCTTTTGTCTTCTCATTTGTAACTTTTTCATTTGAAAAGATTAATTAATCAATCATTGTAAAAGTTATTTTTGTTGTACTTGTATTGTTGTTATTTATTCTTTTTCTATTGCTTTTGATGATACTTTAAAAAAGTGAAAAGAGAGAGAAGAAATATCTAGTTTGGGACATGAGAGAGAAGAAGATTATTCAAAATAATCTCACAAAATCAAGGTGCACTAATAGATTTCTACACAAAGAGGGCTATAGCGTGTGGGAGTAGCTGGCACTTGAACCTGACTATCATCTGAAGTGGCCAAAGGGCCAAGAATACACACACATACAAACAGTTGGATAAAGAAGTGAATTTCTCTTAATACGGAAACAAGATGGAAAGAAAAGATAAGAAAAGAGGGACTACAATGAAGGTTTGGTTTAGGGAGGGTTTATTTGTTTTTTAGTTCAGTCATGTCTAAATATTTGTGAGCCCTTAGCCTTCTCTGTGGGATGTTATTGGCAAAGAAACTGTAGTGTTTTGCCATTTCATTCTCCATTGTGTTCCCATTTTTACAGCTGAGGAACTGAGGCAAAGAGGGGTTAGGTGACTTTGTCCAGTGTCACACAGCTAGTAAATGACTCTAGATTTGAACTCAAATCTTCCTAACTCTAGGACTAAAGCTCTATATACTGCATCGCTTGTGTGCCACCAGGGAGGACTTAGTCCTAAGCAAAAACATTCTTACTAAGGATATACAAAAATATTTATTTCTCTTTCTATTTTGGCAATGAATTGGAAACTGAAGGGGTGCCTGTCAAGTGGGGAATAATGGAACAAATTCTGGTTTATAAATGTGATGGAATACTGTAAGAATGATGAAATGAGAGAAACCTGGGGGGACATTTATGAACCAAAGCAAAGTGAAGTGGATAGAACCAAGAGAAAAGTTTATATAATGAAACTGAAAAATTTAGGAACTCTGATCAAGATGATGATTCTAGCCACTTGCTAATAGGGTGGTGAAAGACTCAGAAGGCAGAGTGAGATACATATTTTTAAGTATGGCTAATGGAGAAATTCATTTTTCTTGACCATACACAATGGGCAAGGAAAGAAAGCGGGTTTCAGCTGACTAAAAAAAGAAATTTAAAAAAAGACAAAAGTGAACCTGAACTATGTTGTCCCACTCTAATTGGACATTGCAGTATCTGGTTCAGTGAGTGACTGAGATGGTTTGTATAAATCAGAGATAGCTAGTTTGATAAGCTTAGCAATTTTTTGGTTGGAAGAGAATGGCTGTTCACATAAAAAGCTAACACTTCTAGGTGCCCTCTTAAGGGAAATGATTAATTGAAAGAACTTATAAAGAGTGGATTTAAGTAGACAAAAGGGGATTCCCCCAGAATGAACAGTGGTAAAGATTGACAGTCAATCAATGTGTAGAGGAACCTTTACCATACCCCACAACCCTTCAGCTTCCATGTGTTATAGATGTTCTGAAATGTACTGAAAAATGGGGAAGCTGAGTCTGCAGTTGTGAGCTACACTAAAGTCATGAGTTTTCCTCTTTCATGTGTTTCCCTCCCAGGTTTCTGCAAGTGTGTGTCACCCTCTTCATCATAGCTTTTGAATGTATTAGTGGGAGTGTGATCTGGGCTTAGATGAACATTATACTACATTTTGTTATTAATATTTTAATAACATTTAATGCATTGTTATCTATAATATTTTATCTTTGCCTCATTGTTATGTAACTGGCTATATTTAAGATTTCAAAGAGTCATTATTATGAATAGCTGGTTCTACAAATACTACATGCACTTGGAATGTGTTACTTTGAGTTTGTAGAAAGAAAACACATTGTGTGGGGTCTCAAAAGCAGAGTACCAAGTAGGGAAAATGTATTTCTCCTCAGGCGAGTGACTCCTAGGACTTAGAGAGAGTTTAAATGGAACCATATGGTGGCTTATCTCTGAAGTTTCCACAATGTAACTCTAGTAATGCCCTACAGAAATAGTCCGATCTTTAAATAGGATATTGTCAATACCTACACAGCACAGAACTTGGGGTTTTGTCTCACAACTTCCACTTAGGCATTTCTCTCCTGAATCTACTCTGGAGTTTCTCTACTATGCCACAGAAATGTTTTTTTTTTCCTTAGGAACTCATTATAATCCTGTGATTCACATGTTGAAAGTAGATTCTGTCCTTGTGATCTCTCCCTCTGACTAGATGACTCCTCCTGGAATCTCCATTTAAGGAGAGCTCCCAGGCCAGTCATGTCTTCGTTTCTCTCTCAATCAGCTGTACTCTGTACCTTTTCTACTCTGCTCCCTGGCTGGATATCTTTACCATAACCTACAACCCTTCAGCTTCCTCTTATGTAATCTTTCTGCATTAGATTGTAAGCTCCTTGAGTTCGGGGACTGTCTTTCTTTATACTCATATTTGTATTCTTTGTGTTTAGAAATTTATCAGGCACATTAGTAAGTTCACAATAAATGTCTCTTGTTGTTGACTAGGCATGTAAAAACACTTCACAAGGTTTGGCTTGACCCACAAAGCTATTTTTATGCTAACAGGTCTAAGTTCTCAGACAGATCACCATGAGAGGTAAGTTCAGACTCTGGGTCCTGGGATGTGATCTTGCTGAAGAGAAATATATTTCCCTTTCTTACCACTCTAACTCTTGAGCCTGTATTAAATATGTTCTGTATCCACATTGTGCATAATATTTACACAACTAGCCATTCATAGCAAGGAGATGTTTAGATATTCAACATTAACCATTGATTTAATAAAAAAAGAAAATATATATTGTACTAAATAATATTTGTAGATAATATATTAAACTAAAAGTATATCTTTCACTAAATGGAACTGAGTACAAAATGAACAGAGAAATCTATCTAAACTACATGAGTAGTAATATGAAAAGAAACGTATAGGGCCATGTGAAGTCACTGTTTAAGAATTTCTTCATGTATAAAACAGAGATGCTACTGAATTGCATGATACACAAGTTGCAATGGTATTGCTAATTTTTTCCAGTGTTATCTAGCTCAAAATCCTGTTTTCAACTAAAAATATGGTAGATTTCCACTTATAAACCCAGGGCATTTTGTTACGATGGAAATTATTATTGCAAGGTACCAAATGGGTATGCAATCACATTTATATTTATGTAAAATGAACCTTTGTTCACTCTACTAAATGTCTCACTGCAGGTTTTTTTTCCTTCATGTTCATACATGTTTTGTCAAAATATGGGCTCACATGTGATCCTTCCTTGAGTTAGCAATCTTCAAAGAGACAAATCAGTGAAAAACAATCTCACTTCAAGAGCGTTTTGGCAAAGCTGTCCAGTTCTTCTCATGACAGTCTATCCATTCAGAACCCACTTGGGTAGTACCAGGAGAGCACTGATACCATACTTTGTCACCTTCATGATATTCTGTTTTTCCATCATTCATTTTCTCTCTAAAGTCTATGTTAGGTGGATCTTTACATTTTGGAACTAAAGAAATTATGCAAAATATACATTTTTCTAAGAGGATTATGAGACCAAGAAACATTATTTTTAAATGATTTAAATTGACTTTTGATACTCTGTGCCCAAGTATCTGTCATTCTTTGGTTCATCTAGGAACATAGAGACAAAAATACAGTCAGATGTAAAACAAAAATGAACCCATTAAACAGTACAGTTTACTAATTTCTCCACAAGCCCCAGGTATCTACTAATTCTAAGAAATGAACCTTCTGTTCCATTTCAGCTTACCTTGTCCTACAGTGTAGGAAGACCGTAGGATAAAAATGATCATGAGATGGTATAATATCATGGTGCTTCCCAAGAGGAAACGACAAAGATATTTGTGAGTATTTTGCTTTCAATCCTATTTTCATTAGCTTTCTTCCAGTCTAGTGCTGTGCTTCTGTCTTATGTCATCAGGGAAGTTCATCATCCTTTCTTTGTAAACATCAAAGTTCACAGACACTTGTGCAAAATCAGTAAATAATGGCTTAGCAAGACTTTTCCTGTAATTTACTGGATTTATTACAAGATATTTGATTTGGGGAAATCATTTAGTAAACAGAAGGAAGAGTAGTTCAGGAAACTTTTTATATATAGCTGATGTCCACTGCCATGCACCTATGACAATTCTGACCATCCAAAATTTACATATCACTTTCAGTTTTGCAAAGAGCTTGATATATGGTGTCTCTATTGATCTTCTCAGAAACCCTATGAAGTAACTGTTATTACTACCCCCATTTTGCAGATGAGGACATTAAGGTTGATTGAAGTTAACTAATTCACTGGGGTGGAATTTGAACTCAAGTCTTCCTGATGTCAAGTCTAGGACTCTTTCCACTATATACTTGATCTCCTTTGTTCATGCCTCCTGGATAAACTTACTCCAGTAATCATCAGTTCTCCTTCATGTATCTTCAGTTCTTCTGTTTTCACTGCATCCTCCCTGTCTGCTGTAAATATGTTTAGTGTATACCGCTACTAAAATGAAGTTGCCCCTTGATGATTTGAACCCACCTAATACCATTCCATCTGTCTTCTTCCCTTTCATTGCCACACTTCTTGATAATGGTATCCAAATGAAATGCTTCTACTTCCTTACCACCTACTCTATTATCAACTCTTGCAATACAGCTCCACCTCCAAAACTCTACTGAAATTACTCTTTTATCTTCAGTATGGCAGAAGTGACAACGGTTTTACACAACCTGTGACGATTCAAGGAACTCTTTGGTTTTCCATTTGAATGTATGCAGAACAACTAGCAAAGAAGTTGTCATGAATATCCAAATTGGTACTAAGAGATTATTAATATGCATTTCCCCCAAATACTTGTTTTGATCAGTCACCACAACTGTGACCCAGACAGGAATCTTTCACCCACATCTAACTGAGCAAGGATGTCCCTCCTTTGGTGGTCTTCTCCATCAAAACCCTATCTCTCTCAAATTCTTGATGCAAAACATGGTGCCCCTTCAGATTCATTGAGCATTTCTTGATATAATATTAACCTGGATGTGCCTCTCTTGTAGCATGTTATATATTTGGCTGACCATACTTTCCTAGTCACTGTCACTCAAACATATAGATATAGGTCCCCTTGTGGTCCTATATTTAGGACTGTCTGAGCCTTGGGCACTCTAGGACCCCACATCACAGGGGCAACTTATTCCAAGAATCCCTCAACTCTTCAAAAAAAAAGACTTGAGTGACTCAGAACTACTAAGTGGGGTAGGAACTTTCCAGGATTATATTAAATTTTGAAGGGGGCAAAAGGACCCTTACCATTCCAATCACAGACATTATGATGCATTTTCTCTAATATCCCAAAAGGCTAATGATCAGTCATGTTCCTTTAAACCTCAAGTTTTAAAGTCACAGCCAAAGTTCATGAAAGTGTGTCAATAACGGAATGGGTAGAGTGATTCCTGCTTTCATCTCCAAAACATTTATTCTTGTGAACAGTCATATTTTCCCAGAATTCCACTGGGGAGGTACAAAACTCCTGATTAAATTTCAGGAGTTGATTTCTTCAGGTCTATATGGTGGTGTGGTTGGGGAGACCCATAGGTAAAGTTTGAATGCACTAATATGGAGCTCTGCCCCCAAAGTAGGATCTAATTGCTCTTGGCACAGGCTGGGGATGGGGAATGGGATTGGGGAAATATGGGGGTAGAGTAAAGTCACCAAACTAGGTAATTATAGTTTACGAGTCATTCCATGATTTTCTCTCTCCTTCCCCAGCCCTCAAAGGACTTGTTGATTGCACCAAATATATAAAGCTTTCTATTTTATTAATTAATTATAACCTTTTAATATTAAATAGCAATACAACTAAGCTTATTTAGTAATTTTTATTTACATAATTTCAATGCATAAAATAGTATCACTTTTGAATCTATGGCACATTAAATAATTCATTTTATGCTTCTTGTTGCTATCAACTCATTTTTTCAGTTTCCATTATATTAATATACAGTAAGTTTCCATTTGTTTCTAACTGCTTCCGTTTATTTGAACCTTAAGGTTATTTCTAACTCTTCAAAATTACATATAAAATATCTAAGAAAATCTTAGAACATTGTTGTATGTTTTATGATACAGTATATATGAGCACCAAAGGAATTATTGAGCCAAAAATTATGGTTTATTTAGACTTTTACTGTGTGCTGCCAAATTGTCTTCCTTGGAGTTTCTACAAGACTGAAATTTCACCAGAATTGAATAAGTATACCTATTTCTCTTTTTTTATCTCAGACCCCTCCATGGCCTCGCAGAATCGCGACCTGGCCGCTGCCAGCGCCGCTGCTGGGACCTGTAAAGGGGCCGAGACTGGGGCGGGCGCGGCCCGCGGATCCCTGGGCAAGAGGTCACGGCAGGAACTGATTACCTTAATGATGTCTGGAGACAAAGGAATTTCTGCCTTCGCAGAGTCAGACAATCTCTTCAAGCGGGTTGGGACCATTCATGGGGTAGCTGGGACAGTATATCAAGACTTAAGGTACAAGCTCTCCCTGGAATTCCCCAGCGGCTTAACCATATAATGCTCCCGCTGTGAAATTTGACACACCTTGTTACCATCCTAATGTGGACACCCAAGGCATTATCTGTTTGGACATCCTCAAGGACAAGTGGTCAGCTCTATATGATGTCAGGACCATCCTGCTATCTATGCAGAGCCTGCTGGGAGAACCCAACTTTGACAGCCCATTGAACACACATGCTGCTGAACTTTGGACAAACCCTACAGCCTTTAAAAAGTACCTGCTGGAAACCTACATGAAGCAGGTGACTAGCCAAGAATCCTGATCCTGGCTGCCCAGCCTACCTTCCCTCATCTTGTGTCTATGTGTACGTGTGTGTTTCTTTTCTCTTCCTCTTAACCTTGTCTTCCTCTTCTCTCTTCTGTACAGGACTCTGTATCATAGACTGTTTTCCTTTTCTTTTTTTTCTTAAGCTCCAGTCCAGCCCCCAACATTAATGTATAAATAAAGTTTTTTTTAAAAGTATACCTATTTCTCCAGAGCCTGCCAGCATTGAATTTTATCACTTTCATTAATTTTTGCCAGCTTGATTGTTTCAAATCTAGTTTGCATTGACTGCTGCCAGAGCATTCTTTCTTCCACTAGGTCCAGTACTGTCATTTCTGTGCTCAAAAATCATCAGCCTCCAGATTTACTTCTAAGTAATTCTCCAATTGTGTCTAATATTCGAGTGCCATGTCAGTCCTCTCTATTTTATCTCAAATTACTCTCATCTGTGTAGAGGCAGGGAGTGCTGTAGAACTGAGTTGAAATATAGCCTCAGTCACTAGATTGTGACCCTTGGGCAACTCATTCAACCTCTGTTGCCTCAGTTTCCTCAACTTTAAAATGAGGATAATAATAACACCTCCTTCATGTGGTTGTAGTGAGGAAGAAATGAAATAATATTTGGAAAATGCTTTGCATGGAGTAGGTGTTTAATAAATCCTTGTTTGCTTCCTCCTTTCTGTACCAAACTGTATTACAGTCTCTTCCCTAAATATATCCTGCACATTTGAAATTACTTGCCTTTGCTCATGTATAATGTATAGACTTGAAATGCCATCCTTTCCTATAATAATATATTGAATTCTTGCCCATCTTTTAAGCCAAATAATCATTGAACAATAAACATTTAGGAAACATTTTCAATGAGCACTGTGTTAAGGGCTAGATCTAATTCCAATGATATTTCCTCACAGAAACCAAAATTTCAGAGACACAGAGAGAAGACTTTGTAGATAATTTAGTCCAGTCACTTGACAGGGTTTCCTTCAACAAGGAAAGGAAGTCCCTTGAAAGGCTATTTCTTAGCTAAAGTAACACAGTTAACAAATAGTAGAAAAGGGATTTAAATCCAGGTGTTTTTTCTTTGTCTAGCCCTTTGCTCAGTATTCCATACCTTGTACGTATGAAGTAGTGATCTGTGACGTAAATTATAATCATGCCCTGAGACCTCACATTATATTTTCTATCTCTTCAATATATTTATCTTATCTTACTGTTTATTTAGTTGGTCTAGATATGTGACTTTTCCCTTATTATACTATCACTTCAATGCTGTCAGAAACTCTCTAAACATAAGGACTAAACTTTGTGCCTTTCTTGGCACCTTACTAGAGTGCTCTGAACACAATCAGTTCTTATAGATATTTGTGAAATTGTATTTGATTAACTTTAAGCCCTCATTAACACTTTGCTTGGACCATTACAATAGATTCCTCCCTGATTTCCTTTTTTCTAAGCTTTCCCTTTTCTAATCCATCTTTCAGAAAACTGACAAATAATCAATGCCTTTACATTGCCCACAGTACAAAACATATTCTTTTTATAGTCTCTCCACAGTTGGGCTGCAATCTTCTTCTCTAGTATATTTAATTTCTTCTTATTTCCTATCATTCAGTTCAATTCCTCCAAGAACCATTTGTTGAGCACTTCCTACATAAGTTAGTGAGTCATTTATTCAACTCTTACTCTGTGCCAGACACTGTTCTGGGGATACATAGAAAGGTGAAAAGAAGTCCCTGCCCTCATACCGTTCACCTTCTAATGGGGGAGACACTGTGCAAACAACTATACACATGGAAGACATATATAAAGACTAGAAGAAAGGCAATCTCTCTTTTTTACATTTTAATAGTATTTTATTTTTTTCAAATTACATGTTAAGGCAATTTTTAATATTTATTTTAAAATTTTTTGAGTACCAAATTTTCTCCATCACTCCTTCCCCACTCCACTCTTTAGAACAGTAAGCAATTTGATAAAGGTTTTACGTGTGTGATCTTGTAAAACATACTTCCGTATAAGTCATGTTGTGAGAGAAGAAGCAGACCAAAAGGAAAAAACCATGAAAAAATTGAAAATTGTATATATCAATCTTTAGTCAGAGTCCATCAGTTCTTTCTCTGGATGTAGATAGCATTTTCCTTCATGAGTCCTTCAGAATTGTTTTGGATCATTGTATTGCTATGAAGAGCTACGTTATTCATAATCGATCATCACACAATGTTGCTGTTATTGTGTATGATGTTCTCCTGGTTCTGCTCACTTCACTTTGCATCAGTTCATGTAAGTCTTTCCAGGTTTTTCTGAAATGTACTTGCTCATCATTTCTCATTACACAATAGTATTCTACTACATTTATATGCCAAAGCTTGTTCAGCCATTTCCTAATTGATGAACATTACCATAATTTCCAATTCTTTGCCACCACAGAAAGGGCTGCTATGATTATTTTCATCCTTTCCTCTTTTTTATGATCTGTTTGGGATACACACCTATTCACAGTATTGTTGAATTAAAGGGTATGCATAGTTTGATTGCCCTTCGTGCATAGTTGCCAATTGCTCTCCAGAATGGTTGGGTCACTTCACAACATTTTTTCCTTTTATTAATTTAATACATAAAAATTATCTATTTTACTTCTCATGATGATCACTATCCTTTGTTTGGTCAAAAATTCTTCCCTTCTCCACAGATCTGACAGATAAACTATTCCTTTCTCTCCTAATTTGCTTTTGGTACCACCCTTTAAGTCTAAATCATGTACCTATTTTGACCTTATCTTGGTACATGGTGTAAGATGTTTGTCTATACCTATTTTCTGCCATAGTTTTTTCCAGCTTTCCCAGCAGGTTTTGTCAAATTGGGAGTTCTTATCCCAGAAGCTAGGATATTTATGTTCATTAAACAATAAATTACTATGGTCATTTACTACTCTGTCTTGTGTACCTAATCTATTCCACTGTTCCACTACTGTGTTTCTTAGCCAGTACCAGATAATTTTGATGATTGTTGCTTCACAATATAGTTTGAGATCTGGTATGGCTAGGCTACCTTGCTTTGTATTCTCCCCACCCACATTAATTCCCTTCATATTCTTGACCTTTTATTCTTCTGGATAAACTTTGTTATTATTTTCTCTAGTTCTACATTTTTTAGTAGTTTGATTGTGAATAAGTATATTAGGAAGGCAGAATTTATGATTTCAAAGAGAATCTCATATGTGCCTAAAAGGTCCGGAACCGCAGGATATAAGGAATTCTCTAGGCAGAAGGCAGGAGAACTAAAGCATGTATTTACACTCCACAATAACAAGCCCACAAACCAGCGTCCCCATTTTGATATTTTCATCAAAAGCTTCCAGGTCCAATAAGTCAGCCTTATAAGAGTAACCAGGAGGCCACAGAGAAGCGAGATGGTATAAGGCAAAATCGTATACATGCTTCCCCTCTACGGTAAGAAGATTACCCACTAGCCTCTAGTCAGCTCTGCTACCGGCAGCTCAGCTTCCGCTGTAGGTGTCTCCGGCTCCAACTGGAAAAGGAAAGGAGGATCTTCAAGCTGTCCTCTCCCCTCTTATAGAGTTTTTGACATCATCAAGTGCCGCCTGAACGACCAGGGCCGATTGGTTCTTGACTTGGCCCCTCCCCCAGCGTAGACCACCTTAACACACCTCCCCTCAGCCAGCACCACGACTCATCACACAGGAAGCTCTGGTCCTGCCCCGGAAGAGCAAGCCCCAGCGTCCAGGGAAGCTCAAGGAGGCAAGCTGAGTCATTCAAAGAAAACAAAGTTCATTCTGGCTACAATAAGGAAATTAATTTAGGTAGAATTGTCAGTTCTATTTTCTTGCCTCAGCCCACTAATGGACAATTGATAATTTTTCAATTGTTTAGATCTGACTTTATTTGTGTGACAAGTATTTTGCAATTGTGTTCGTATAGTTCCTGGGTTTGTCTTTGCAGGTAGACTCCCAATTATTTTTTTCTCTTTCTCTTTCTACCTCCTGCTTCTGGGCAGTGATATATAGAAATGCTGAAGATTTATGTGGATATACTTTATATCCTGCAACTTTCCTAAAGTTGTTAATTATTTCAAGCAGTTTTCTAGTTGATTCTGTAGGATTCTGTAAGTATACTATTATATCCACAAAGAGTGGTGGCTTTTTGTTTTCTCATTTCCTATTCCAATTCCTTTGATTTCTTTGTCTTCTCTTCTTCTTCTTTTTTTTTTTGTAAAAACAAGGAGCTTTTACTATAAATAAGAGGTTGAAGGGTGTGGGGGGAGGCAGAGACACTCGGGTTTCCATAAGTTAGAACACTCTTCAGGGGCCTCCCCGGCCCTCCCCCCTGCCAGAGGGGGATCAGTGCAAAGAACCAAGATGAAAGGGGAGGCGAGGGGACGTCTGGCTGGCTGGTATCACATGCAGGGGAGCAAGGGGGGTAACACTGACCGTCTGGAACGGGTACTGTACAAGCAGGGGAGAACACTGGGTCCCACATCCCACAGGCCAGGCCAGGGACACCCCTGGTGTTGTGCAAGGCCATGGGAAGGGGGTGGGGTGCGCTACACAAGGACTCCTTCCACTGTTAGTCTTGTTGATACATTAAGAGGGATTGAGATAGAGCAGACAGGACACGGACCAGGAGGCTGAGAGGCAGGAGCGGCTGGATCCACAAGCTTCACACCACAGTGCCGCTGGGGGAGTTGGCAGGCTGGGAGGAGAGGCCAGCTTTGCCAGGCCGGGCCCAGGTACAGATGAGACCCTCCTGACAGGCGGTGATGATACTGTCCTCCAAGAAGAGGAGGACGGTGAGGCGCTCCTGGGCAATCTTCTTACATACCAGGGGCTCCAGCAGGGGCACCTCATGGATTCCAGGGCACAGGGCCGTGCCCAGAACCTTGGCTGGGTCCAGGCGGCCTCGGGGGGCTGGCCCGCCCAGCTTGTCTCCGCTGCTACTGCCGCCACTGCCACCCCGGCTGATGTTGCCCAGGCTGTGGTAGCGCTTGTGCTCTTTGTCAGCACCCATGTCACGACGCTCCTGGAGGGTCAGCGTGGCAAACTTGCCGATGCTGAAGGAGGTCCCAGGCTCCGTCACTCCACCCGTGCCTGTCCCGGCCCCCTTGCCACTCACTGCCGGGTGTGGGAGGCTGTTGGAGCGGGACAGGGATTTGGGCAGGGGCCCTGGGGTGACAGGTGCAGCCTCCGTGCCGGGCCCGGGGCCCGGCCAGTGGGGGCTGGGGGTAGAGCACGTCCTCCGCCAGGTCCCACAGGCAGAACTGCGTGTCCTGGCCAGCTGAGCCGAAGCGGTAGGTGACGGCTGGGGGAGGCAGCCGGGGCAAGGAGCCTGCCTCCCGCTCGCTCCCACTTGGGGTCCCTTCCTCCTCCCGTTCTTCCTCACTCCTTGTGGTATATGGATCAAAGGCTACAGCCTTGATCTAAGACTTGTGGCCATGGCCTCTGGCCACCACTCGGGCCTCGGTGAAGGACCACATGGTGACCAGGTCATCTTCCCCCCCCCCACCCCCCCCCACCCCCACCCCCCCCCGTCACCACGTAGCACCCATCAGGGCTCCAGCACACACAGAGCAGATCTCCAAAGTAGCTTTTCATGAGGCCCCGCAAGAGCATGGAATCGAAGTGGAAGACGCCCAGGCAGCCATCCTGGCTCACGCAGGCCAGGTGACGCCTGTCCGGAGAGAAAGCAAACTCATTCAGGGGGCACTCACCCAAGGCCCACCTGGCCAGCGGGTTTCGGGGTGCCTTCCCCTTGGCAGTGTAGACGGCGAAGCCTTCCCCCTGCTTGAGTAGGCTGTACTGGGGTGGGGCAGGGCCACAGGGACAAGACACATCGTACAGATAGAGGTGGCCACTGGCGTGGGAGGCCAGGAACAGGCTTTCTGACTCGGGCAGCCACTTCAGGTGGGTCACCTTGGTCTTGTCAATCAGCCTTGTTAAATGAGAAAGCTGGACTGGCTGTGCTAACTCTTAAGGAGCAGCCTTCTTCCCACTCATCCTGCCCACTCTGGCCACAGCATGGGCAGCAGGGCAGTGTCGGGGGCAGGAGCTGGCCGTCAGATGACCCAGCCTGGGCACCATCTGTGCCATCTCGGCAAGTTCTCCCTCTCTGGGCTTCAGGTACCACCCTGTCAAACAGGGATGAAGGTCCCTAACTGGCCTCGCTGCCTGGGCTAACGTCAGGATCATAGGAGATGATGGCCATGAAAATGCTGTCCTCATTGAAGAGTTTGCTGGTATCCTTTTCAATCAGGTCTAGGTACTGGACTTGGCCCGCTGAGAAGCCCACCAGCAGGGAGATGGTCTCGGTGGCTGCAGTGTACTGGTTGAAGTCATGACAAGTAGGCTGGGTACCCTTGTAGATCCGCTTGTCAATGGGCTTGTTGAGATCTATGGACCGGTGGCTGCCTTGGCGCCCGGATCCTCCCGGATAGAAGTACAGCTCTAGGCCTAGGTTGAAGCAGACACGGTCGGTCGCCGGCGGCCGGGAGCGGCCCGGTGGGCTCCCCGGAGGCGGTAGTGAGGTCGGGCTCGCCCAGGCGCAGGAGGCTCAGGCGCACGGCGGGCAGCGCGGGCCCCAGCCCGGGCGGGGAGGGGGCCCCGGCCCCGGTCCCGGCGGCGGCGGAGGCCGGGCCGGGGCCCGGGGCCTGACCAGCCCGCCGGGCTGCGCCCTCGGCGCCGGGCAGCAGCTTGTAGAAGCCCTCGCTCGTACGGAACTGCGACTTGATCTCGGCGCAGTAGCCCAGGGCCCCAGCGCCCGCGGCTCCCTCCGTGCCCACCGCCATCTTGGGTCTGGCGCCCCTCCGCCCCTCCGCACGCCCCCGCCCCCGCGCCCCCCGGCCCGCCGCACCCCACGCCGCTTCCCTTGTCTTCTCTTCTTACTAACATTTCTAGTACAATATTGAATAATAGTGGTGATAATGGGCATCCTTGCTTCCCCTTTGTTCTTATTGGGAAGGCTTCCAGCTAATCACCATAACTGAGAAGGCTTGCTATTGGTTTTAGATAGATGCTACTTATAATTTTAAGGAAAGCCCCATTTATTCCTATGCTCTCTAGTGTTTTAAAGAGAAGTTTTTATATCAAAAGCTTTTTCAGCCTCTACTGAGAAAATCATATGATTTCTGTTGGTTTTGTTATTGATATGTTTAATTCTGGAGATAGTTATCCTAAAATTAAACTAGCCCTGCATTCCTGGCATAAACGCCACGTAGTCATAGTGCATGATCCTGGTAATACATTGCTGTAACCTCCCTGCTAGTATTTTGTTTGCAATTTTTGCATTAATACTTATTAAGGAAATTGTTCTATAGTTTTCTTTTCATGTTTTAGCTCTTCCTATTATAGGTATCAGCACGATATTTGTGTCATAAAAGGAATTTGGCAGGACTCCACCAATTTTTCCAAATAGTTCATATAATATTGGAATTATTTGTTCTTTAAATGTTTGGTGGAATTCACTTGCGAACCCATCTGGTCCTGTAGATTTTTTCTTAGGAAGTTCATTGGTGGTGTATTTAATTTCTTTTTCTAAAATGGGGTATTTAAATATTTAAAGTTTAAATATCCTATTTCCTCTTTGTTAATCTGTGTAATTTTAGTACACATTCATCAATTTTGCTTGGATTGTCAGATATATTGGCATATAACTAAGCAAACTATTTCCTAATGATTGCTTTAACTTCCTCTTTATTGGTAGTGAATTTGCCTTTTTCAGTATTGCTGCTTCAAATTTACTTTTCTTCTTTTTTTGAAAGCAGATTAACCACTGGTTTATATAACTTATTGTTTTTATCCTTCATAAAACCGGCTCCTATTTTTATTTAATAGCTACATAGTTTTCTTACTTTGAACTTTATTCATCTCACTTTTGGTTTTCAGGATTTCTAATTTGGTACCTAGTTGTGGATCTTTAATATGTTCTTTTTCTAGTTTTTTTTAGTTACATGCATTCCCAATTCGTTGGTCTGCTTTTTCCCTGTTTTATTGATGTAAGTAATTAGAGATATAAAACTTCCTATAAAAACCACTTTGACTTCCTTCCCTAAACTTTGGTATGTTATCTCATTGTTGTCATTTTCATTAATGAAATTATTGATTATTTCCATGATTTATTCTTTGACCCACTTTTTCTTTCAGGTTAGGTTATTTAGTTTCCAATTAATTTTAATCTATCTTTCCACTGCCCTTTATTGAATGCAATTTTTATTTCATTATGCTCTAAAAGGATGCGTTTAATATTTCTGCCTTTTTACATTTCAGTTTGAAATTTCTATACCTGAACACATGGTCAATTTTTGTGTAGGTGCCATGTACTGCTGAGAAAAAAGATATATTCTTTTCTATATCCACTCAACTTTCTCCAGAATTCTGTGATAACTAACTTTTCAAAAACTCTACTCACCTCCTGAGTATCTTTCTTGTTTATTTTGTGATTAGATTTACCTAGTTCTGAGAAGGGAAAGTCAAGATCCCCCACTAGTATAGTTTTGCTGTCTGTTTCCTCCTATAACTCAGTTGATTTCTCCTTTAAGAAATTGGATGCTATACCATTTGGTTCACACATGTTTACTATTGATATTATTTCATTGTCTATAATACCTTTTAGCAAGATAAAGTTTCCTTCCTTATCTTTTAGTTAGTTCTATTTTTCTTTTTGCTTTTTCTGAGATCATGATTGCTGCCCCTCCTTTTTTTCACTTCAACTTTGAAGCATGATAGATTCTGTTCCAGCTCCTTATCTGTATTCTGTGTGTTTCTTTCTGCTTCAAGTGTGTTTTGTACAAATAACATAATGTAGGATTCTGGATTTTAAGCCACTATGCTATCCATTCCCACTTAATGGGATGTCATGGTCCTTTTTGTGAATAAGGATAAACAATAATCTATGAGTTGGGCAGTGCTGGTCCTTCTTTCCTTCCTTCCTTCTTTCCTTTCTTCCTTCCCTCCTTCCTTCATTCCCTCCTTCCTTCCTCCATTCCCTCCTTCCCTGCTCCCTTCCTCCATTCCCTCCTTCCTTCCTCCATTCTCTCCTTCCCTCCTTCCTTCGTTCCCTCCTCCCCTCCTTCCTTTCTTTGTTCCCTCTTTCTCTCCTTCCTTTCTTCATTCCCTCCTTCCTTCCTTGCCTCCTTCCTTCCTTCATTCCCTCCTTCCTTCCTCCATTCCTTCCTTTCCTCCTTCCTTCTTCCATTCACCCTACTAAATGTTTCACTGCAGTTTTTTTCCTTCATGTTCATATATGTTTTGTCAAAAAATGGGCTCACATGTGATCCTTCCTTAACTTAGCAAACCTCAAAGAGTCGAATCAGGGAAAAACAAATCTCACTACAAGAGCATTTTGGAAAAGTGTCCAGTACTTCTCATGACAGTCTATCTGTTCAAACCTACTAGGGTACTACCAAGAGAGCATTGATGCCATACTTTGTCACCTTTATGCTATTCTGTTTTTCAATCATTCACTCTCTCTAAAAGCTGATTTCAGGTAGTTCTTTACATTTTGGAACTGAAGAAAAGGTGCAAAATATACATTTTTCTAAGAGGATTATGAGATCAAGAAACACTATTTTTGCATGATTTAAGTTGACTTGATACTCTGTGCCCAAATATCTTTCACTCTTTTGTTCATCCAAGAAGACAGAGAAAAAATGCAGTAAGATGTAAAACAAAATAGCCCCAGGGGGCAGAGCCAAGATGGCGGCTGGTAAGCAGGAACTAGTGTGAGCTCCATACTGAGTCCCTCCAAAAACCTATAAAAAATGGCTCTGAACCAATTCTAGAATGGCAGAACCCACAGAACAGCAGAGGGAAGCAGGGCTCCAGCCCAGGACAGCCTGGATGGTCTCTGGGTGAGGTCTATCCCACACGGAGCTGGGAGCTGGGAGCTGGGAACAGAGTGGAGCAGAGCCCAGCCTGAGAGGTGTGGACCAACAAGACCAGCAACCGGGCAGAGCATGCCCTAGTGCCCTGAATCAGTGAGCTGCGGCAGTTACGAGACTTCTCAACCCACAAACACCAAAGACTGCAGAGAAGGTTAGTGGGAAAAGCTGCGGGAGTGGAAGGAGTTCGAGGTTCAGCTTCCAGCCCTGGGGGCAGCGGAGGTGGGGCAGCTACAGCTGTTGTTACTTCCGGCTCCAGGCCCACCTGGTGGGAGGAATTAAGTGGCAGATCAGAGCAGGGGTGCACAGCCTGCCGAAGATCTAAGCCCAGTTCAGGCTGGGGGTTCTTGGGGAAGGAGGAGTGCTGGGGTGACAAAGCTGGCACCTCCCCCCCAAACGTGGAACATAGAACTCGTTAGTCTACAAGCAGTCATACCCCACTGAAAAACTCAAGGGTCAAGCTAGTTGGTTGGGAATATGGCCAGGCAGTGAAAGCACACCCAGATTCAGTCTCAGACTTTGGATTCTTTCTTTGGTGACAAAGAAGACCAAAACATACAGCCTAAAGAAGACAACAAAGTCATAGAGCCTACAACAAAAGCCTCCAAGAAAAACATGAACTGGTCCCAGGCCATGGAAGAGCTCAAAAAGGATTTGGAAAAGCAAGTTAGAGAAGTAGAGGAAAACTGGGAAGAGAAATGAGAAGGATGCGAGAAAACCATGAAAAACAAGTCAATGACTTGCTAAAGGAGACCCAAAAAAATACTGAAAAATACACTGAAGAAAACAACACCTTAAAAAATAGATTAACTCAAATGGCAAAAGAGCTCCAAAAAGCCAATGAGGAGAAGAATGCCTTGAAAGGCAGAATTAGCCAAATGGAAAAGGAGGTCCAAAAGACCACTGAAGAAAATACTACTTTAAAAATTAGATTGGAGCAAGTGGAAGCTAGTGACTTTATGAGAAATCAGGATATTATAAAACAGAACCAAAGGAATGAAAAAATGGAAGACAATGCAAAATATCTCATTGGAAAAACCACTGACCTGGAAAATAGATCCAGGAGAGATAATTTAAAAATTATTGGACTACCTGAAAGCCATGACCAAAAAAAGAGCCTAGATATCATCTTTCAAGAAATTATCTAGGAGAACTGCCCTGATATTCTAGAGCCACGGGGCAAAATAGAAATTGAAAGAATCCATCGATCACCTCCTCAAATAGATCCCAAAAAGAAATCTCCTAGGAATATTGTCGCCAAATTCCAGAGCTCCCAGATCAAGGAGAAAATACTGCAAGCAGCCAGAAAGAAACAATTTGAGTATTGTGGAAACCCAATCAGAATAACCCAGGATCTGGCAGCTTCTACATTAAGAGATCGAAGGGCTTGGAATGCGATATTCCGAAGGTCAATGGAGCTAGGATTAAAACCTAGAATCACCTACCCAGCAAAACTGAGTATCATGCTCCAAGGCAAAATATGGATTTTCAATAAAATAGAGGACTTTCAAGCTTTCTCAGTGAAAAGACCAGAACTGAATAGAAAATTTGACTTTCAAACATAAGAATCAAGAGAAGCATGAAAAGGTAATCAAGAAACAGAAATTGCAAGGGACTTACTAAAGTTGAACTGTTTTGTTTACATTCCTACATGGAAAGAGGACATGTGTGATTCATGAGACCTCAGGATTAGGGTAGCTGAAGGGAATATGCATATATATATATATATTTATGTATATATATATTTATGTATATATATATATAAGTGAATGTGTATGTATGTATATATCTATGTGTATATATATGTGTGACACAGGGTGAGTTGAAGATGAAGGGAGGATATCTAAAAGAAATAAAATGAAATTAAGGGATGAGAGAGCAACATACTGAGAGAGGGAGATAGGGAGAGATAGAATGGGGTGGATTATCTTGCATAAAGGTGGCAAGAGGAAGCAGTTCTGTGGGAGGAGGGGAGAGGGCAGGTGAGGGGGGAATGAGTGAACCTTGTGCTCATCAGATTTGGCCTGAGGAGGGAATACCATACATACTCAGTTGGGTATCTTACCCCACAGGAAAGAAGAGGGAGGAAGATAAAAAAAAAATAAAAGGGGGGGGGATGATGGAGGGGAGGGCAGATGGGGGTGGAGGTAATCAAAAACAAACACTTTGGAAAGGGGACAGGGTCAAGGGAGAAAATTCAATAAAGCGGGATGAGTTGGGAAGGAGCAAAATGTAGTTAGTCTTTCACAACATGAGTATTGTGGAAGGGTTATACATAAAGATACACATGTGGCCTAGGTTGAATTGCTCGACTTCTTAGGGAGGGTGGGTGGGAAGGGAAGAGGGGAGAGAATTTGGAACTCAAAGGTTTAAAATCAGATGTTCAAAAACAAAAAAAACAAAGTTTTTGCATGCAACTAAAAAATAAGATACACAGGCAATGGGACATAGAAATTTATCTTGCCCTACAAGAAAGGAAGGGAAAAGGGATGAGAGGGGAGGGGGGTGATAGAGGGGAGGGCTGACTGGGAAACAGGGCAACCAGAATATATGCCATCTTGGAGTGGGGGGGAGGGTAGAAATGGGGAGAAAATTTGTAATTCAAACAATTGTGAAAATCAATGCTGAAAACTAAATACGTTAAATTAAAAAAAAAAGATGTAAAACAAAAATTGCACCCATGAACAGTATAGTTTACTAATTTCCCCACAAAACCCAGGTATCTACTAATTCTAAGAAATGAACCTTCTGTTCCATTTTCAACTTACCTTGTCCTACATTTTAAGAAGACCATATGATAAAAATGATCATGAGAAGGCACAATATCATGGTGCTTCCAGAGAGCAAATGACTAAGTTATTTGTGAGTATTTGGATTTGGATTCTGTTTTCATTAGCTTTCTTCCAGTCTAGTGCTGTGTTTCTGTCTTATATCATCAGGAAAGTTCATCATCCCTCCTTTGTAAATATCAAAGTTCAAAGACACTTGTGCAAAATCATAAACAATGACTTACCAAGTCTTTACTGTAATTTACTGGATTTATTACAAGACATTTGATTTGGGGAAATCATTTAGTAATCAGAAGGCTAGAATAATTCAGAAAATATTTGTGTATATAACTGATATCCACTGCCATGCAACTATGAAAATTCTGACCACCCAAAATTTACATATCATTTTCAGTTTTGCAAAGAGCTTGATATATGGCATCTCTATTGATCTTCTCAGAAACCTTATGAAGTAGCTTTTATTATTATTACCCCCATTTTACAGATGAGGAAGTTAAGGTTGATTGAAATTAATTCACTCACTAGGTTCGCAGAAATAATATCTAAGGGAACAGCAGATTAACCCAGCCAACCAGCCTGTCTGGGAGAGTGCTGGGTGAGTGAAACAGGATATGAGGACCAGAACCAGGGTGGAAGTACCTGCTGTAGCAATGATTGAGCCTCAGGCCTCTCAGCCCAGGACAGGATACTTTCAGAGCTCAGGGATATACCACTGCAGAGCCTGTAGCCATGGGAGCAGCTACCCTGGAGGCCTCCAGCCCACAGCCTAAAGGTCTGAAACTCACCTTGAACTTCTGGGAGCCCTAATATCCAGGTAAATCAGCTCTCCCTTCTTCCCTCACCCAGAGAATACTACCTAGGGAGAAACAGAAGAGCTAGAAGTGGGGCTTCAGTAGCCTTTCAGTGAGAGAAGTTTGGGAGAGAGCCCTTTTTGTGGTGGCAGAAGGAGACTAGTACAGGAACAGAAGTGTCCCAGCAGGCCTCACCTCAGCAGAACAATGAGAGTTACTGAGCCCCAGGTGGGTGGAGCTAGCAAACGTCAATACCAGGACCCCAGACTGCCTTTGCACAGTCAGAGGAAGTGACAGACACCAGCACAGACAACTGCTGAGACCATCTGTGCTGTAGGACAGTTCCAGGGAAGAAGAGACTTCCAACAGTCAGAACACCTCTCCCCCACATGTCATGAAACTAGAGGCCATAGTACACAAAGCCAGTGAGCAGGCCCACAGATCCCAGCACAATAATCATGGGACAGAGTCCCCTGAGCCCCAGAAGCAGAGATTCACTTTAGAAGCCAGGAGGAAAAAAAACACCAAAAAAAGCACACTAAAAAGCCAAAGACAATGGAATCCTATTATGTAGACAGGGAAGCTCAAAATACCAATTCAGAATAGGACAGCATGGGCACTATACCCACATCTGAAACCTCAAAAGGGAATGTGAACTGGTTTTCTTACTTTCAATTTTATTAATCTCACATTTAGTATTCATGATTTCTAATTTGGTACTTAATTGTGGATCTTTAATATGTCCTTTTTCTAGGTTTTTTTTCATGCACTTGCAATTCATTGATCTGCTTTTTCTCTGTTTTATTGATGTAAGTAATTAGATATTAAATTTCCCACAAAGACCACTTTGACTTCATTCCATAAACTTTGGTACATTCCCTCATTGTTGTCACTTTCATTAATGAAATTATTGATTATTTCCATGATTTGTTCTTTGATCCACTTATTCTGGTCTTTCCTGGCATGGCCCATGCTGTACTGTGCTCTGCTCCCAGCACAGTGAGATAGACACTTCCCAGCATCTATACAGGTCATCTTGGGCTCGAGACTTGTTTCCTTCTGTTATTTCGTGGGTTCTGTAGCTCTAGAATTTGTTTAGACCCATTTTTACAGGTGTTTGGAGGTATTTGGGGGAGAGCTTAAGTGAGTCCCTGTTTTCCAGCCAACATCTTGGCTACAGCCCATATTTCTCCTCTTTTTTTGGATTAAAGTATTCAGAACTATATAATTTCCCCTAGGACCATGTTTGCTGTATCCCATAAGTTTCCTTTATTATGACACTATTGTAATTTTAAAATGAAGTATTGGCTTATTTCTATGATTTATTCTTTAACTTATCAGTTCTTTGGAATTAAGTTTCTAATGTATATGACAACACATGGTCAATTTGTGTAATGGTGTCATTCAAAGATAAGAACTATGTAAACTACTTTTTGTTCCTATTCAGTAATTACTTTCCAAATTTCCATATTTTGGTTGGATTTGTCTAGAGCTCCACTCTGTACCTGTTCCTCTGCCAGGTTTCAACGTCATTTAAAATGCTCCTCTCAGATTAAGTTCATCCTACTGAATATTCTCACCATTCTGCTATTTCAATCACTGATTGACACAGCCTCTCTTAGCCACCTCTACCCTCTGAGTGGAGGATTGGAGAGTGGGGTAAAAAACACTTCCCAAGGTGTTCTTTATAAAGGGCAGAAACTAAAATTTTTCTCATTCAACTCTGTATCTTCTCTTTTGCCTCCTTTCAGCTCTGCTGGAAGATGTCCCTATGCTAGGAAGCCTCTGGTTTGCACCCACAATTGACTCCACACACTCTTTCCTTCCTCCTTTTATGTGTTGTCTCCTCCTTTAGATTATAAGCTTTCTGAGAGAAGGAACTGGGCTTTTTTAATTACTTCTATTCCCAGTGCTTAACACATTGCCTGGCACATTGTAGGTGCTAAATAAATATTTATTGGGTTGGACTGGATTAGATCTGAAAGGGTCATTCTCTCAATATTATAGTTTTACTATTTATTTCTTCCTCCAGTTTGATTAACTTTTCCTTTAGTATTTAGAAGCTATGCTCTTTGGTGCACAAATATTAAGTACAGATATTGATTTGTCATCTATGGCAACTTTAACATAATGAAGTGTTTTGATTATCTCTTTTTATCATGTTTATATTTGCTTTAGCCCTATTTGAAATCATGATTACTACTCTAGATTTATAAAAAAAATACTTGAAGTAGAATGGATTGTACTACAGGCACTATAATTTCGTATAAATTTTTGTATTTCATGTGGAAGTATTAGCTAAGATTATTTCTTGTAAACAACATAGTGTTGGATTCCATTTTTTTATCTACTTTTATACCATCTTCCATTTTGTGGTTTGATTTTTTTATTATTTGTTTTCCTCCATGTTGTCATTTTCTATTTGTTCCCCTTTTTTCTCAATCGTCTCTTTATTAATAAGAAGCTAGAAAAAAAGAGAGGGAATTTGCCTAATGTTTGTAATCTTCAAGTGAAGCACCTTGTTTCCTTTCTGTTGCCCCTTCCCTTTTCTTCTTACCCTGCTTGAAATCCAGGTTACAGGAGATAAGGGGATCTAGTCACAGTTCCAGGGTAGAGGAGAGTCCTGTGGTCACTTGCAGAGGTACAGGGTCCTCACTCTCAGTTCTAAAGCAGAAAGCCATATTTCAAGGGACAGGAGGAGTGCTAGGACTTGTGGCTGCAGAGGACAAAGGTCTCTCTGCATTGGTAAAGACCAGAACACAGTGCAGGAGAGCAGTGACCATACCTCTCCACCTACCATACTACCTTGGAAGCACTGAAAATGTACAAACCCCTTGAAGGAGTTCTGAAAAGATCAGCAAAAATATGTGAAGCTTAGGATAGTGTCCTCCCCTTCCTGAGAGTACATCTCAACTTTAACATAAAGTTAAAAGTTAACAAATAGGGTGAGGAAGGGGTAGGAAGGAGGGAGAGAGTGCAGAATTCAAAAAAAATTTAAATTTACAAATTTAAAAAATGCAAAAAAATAAATTGTTCTACAAATTTGAGCTAAAGGACCATGTAGAAACATCACTGTGCCCTTGGCAATTTAGTACAGAATAGACACTCTGGCACTTAGTCCTTGAGCATATGGAGAAGTGATGATCCCAGGTAGTTAAATAACTCAGTGTTTTCTTACAGTGAAAGTTTTATTGATACAAAGTGACTTTTTCTTAACTGTTTCATGTTTCAGCTTTTGCAGTTTAAAAAGTGAACATTTCACATCAAAATGGATGTTGGACAAAACTGTGTAAACACAGCTATATCAAAACATTTATCACAAAGTAGAATGTGATCAAATCGTGCAGATTGAGGCTGAGCATTTGTTATAGTCACCATTTCCAATCAGTGGTAAGACATGGCTGATGGCTTTGTCCTCCATTACCTCTGCAGCTGAATTCCTGAGGAAATAACACAACCAAAAGTAAAAATTAGTAAGCGAGTGAAAATATTCAGCCTGAACAACAAAAGAATTTGCATAAATCAATGGTGCTAGGAACATCCTTTGATGTTGCATTTTTTAAAAAGAACGTGTGTAGGTTTTGGAGGGGCAGAATACAGGAGTTTTAGTTAGAGACGAATCTGTTTAGCTTTATGACAAACCCTAAACTGTAGGGGAAGTTTGTATAAGAACAGGTTCTCAAATGATACTATAAAGTTCAACAGAAAACAGATTCCATTTTGTTTCTTTGTATTTCTACCTGGTCTATTCCATTGTTTCTCTAAATGGCTCTCAACATATTGATATAGAGCTAAGGAACCTCTCAAGCCCACAGAAAACTGTTGTTAATTTTGTTATTCTCTTCTATCTGCATAATACTTCCTCTCCTTTCCTCCCCATGACCCCATGCAACAATTCAATTCCTTACAGGATTTTGAGGGTTTAATAAACAATTGAAAATCTGTACACAGTGGTGGTTCGTCTGTCTTGAAAGATCTTTAAACTATTTTAAAATTCTCATTATATAATAACCCCACTAGCAACTGCACAGAGTAAACATTTTGTTGCATATGAAAAGGTCCCTAGATGAGAGTAATGAATGCTAGTTTGAAGTGATATCTCTAAGTATCTCTAAGATGGAAGGAGCCATTATCTCTTCAGGACCCAAGTTAAACCAATTTAACTGTTTTTGACAAAGTGAAAAGAGATTTTAATTGATTATTAATAAAAAAATTTCCATCTATCTATCTATCTATCTATATACATATATATAGGCATATGCAGTATTAAAATATGTTATAAAACCCAAGCCATGTATTCTGAAAATGAGGATTTATTAAGACTAATTTTCTTTTGGTGGTGGTGGTGGTGGTAGATAGGGAAGGTTGTCTTCTCCTAGAGATCTGGAAAAAGAGCTCAAGGAATAATCTCTTGTGGATGGTTCTGCTCTGTATTCTTAGAAGTGCATTTGGTGGGGTTTCTCATTTTACATCCTGATGATAACTTTAAAATGTTACAGTAATAAGAATATCACAAAATAGGAATATAAATCATGTCAGAGAAGCCCAGGATTAGTGTTGAACTCACCAAAGTTCTGTTATGTACATCTGGGATAATCAATTTTCCCTTCTTGGCACCTTGCTCTAAATGGAGGTGAGCTTGGAGCTGTATGAAATCCCTGAATGCATGAAAATTCTACTTCTTGTCCTGTTCTTGAATAAACTTTTTCAGCATCTATCCATCTAAATTCTATGTTATTTTTCATCATCATTTCTTTTGTTATTGTACATGGCTCTGAAAGATGAAAAGAATATATACCACAATTAATTAGTGTGTACAACTTTGCATTTTCCAAAATAATGAGGAATATAAAAGACATTTCTACAGTGATAATGCAAGTCATTTTCTCCTTCTCTTCTATTCACAATGCTGAATAATATGATATTAAAATCTGAATAATAACACATGATCAGACCTTCAACCCATCTGAATGGTAGCTTTTTCTCTGCCCCCAACATCTAAAATATGTGCTTCCTTCCCACAGCAGTCCAGTGACTACCATCCCTGTTTTTCAGTCCATACCCGAAGTAGGGTTGGAGAAAAAGGCAAGGCCTGAGAGAGGGAAAGGGAGCAGGGTTGTAGGTAATTTTGTTGTTCTTTAGTGGTTTGAGTCTTGAACAACTACTCTTCATAACCTCATCTGGGGTTTTCTTGGCAAAGATACTGGAACTGTTTGCTATTTTCTTCTCCAGTACATTTTACACATGGGGAAGCTAAGGCAAACAAGGTTAAATTGGCCATGGTTACCCAGATAGTAAGTATCTGAGGCTGGATTTGAAATGGGGTCTTTCTGACTCTGGGCCTAGAATTCTATCTACTATACCACCTCACTGTCCATGTTGTAGGTAAGGTACTTAATAAATGTTCATTAATTGCTGGACTGAGAAGTATGGAAGGAAGAAAAGTTAACCCACTGTTTCTTCTTGTTTCAGACTGTCTTTCTTAGAACTTATCTACCTGTGTTTCATCCTCACCCCAGATCTCACCAAACTGAAGGTGCCCCAGCTGCTAGAATTCTTTGTTTTTGTTTTGCAGCATCTGCTTGAAGATCATTCTCTCTGATTTAGATATTCCCATTTTTACATACATTGCTCATTCCATACACTCTCACATTTGGTCAGATAGCTTTGAACCAAGTAACTTTATTTACTGGAATAAATTATGGTACCATTCTGACATCTTTATTCCTAAATGCACTTTGCTTTTTTGAGTAACTAGATACTGATGGGATTACCAGGATTTAGTTACACTATGGTTGTTTCCTTTTTAGAAATATGAGACTCTTTGTATCTTGATGGCTTGCTGGAATGGATATAACCTTTTTCTGAGGATCAGGAAGGGATCTTGTTAACTCTGGGGCAACTGCAGGCAGACAAATCCTCCCTGTAAGCAATTGGGTTTTGCCTTGTGGATACTACTGGAAGCTGTGCTGTTAATGTGTAGTATAATTCTGCTCATTGTAATTCTACTTCTGCTTATTATTTCAAATGTTTATGCCTTAGTCTCTTGGGGAAAAGCTGCCTATGGTGATAAAGCAAGGGAAAATGAAAAGAATCAGTAAGAAGAAAGAAGAAAAGCTACAGATGCTGGGATCATATAGTTAGAAAACTAGAGAGACTCAAAAAATAATCAAGAAAAATGGTTGTTCAATAGTATCCAGAAGTAAGAAAAAAGCCTATAAAATCACCAGCATTTTTAGATGGCTAATGAAACAAGACAAAATTGAGAAGAAGAGAAATAATAGTGATTAAAACTTCAAAATATTTCATGGACTCAGCATTACATTTCCAAGATACACATAAAATCTATATGCACAAATATCACCAAAAATTAGATAACAGTTATGCATATAAATGATTATAAAAAATAAAGATAGTAAAATTATCCAAAAGTAATGTCAAAATTTAATATAATACCAATTAAAATATTAGGGGCTACTAGACAAAATGGCCAAAAATATCTCTATAAGAATAAGTGAAGAAGACTGTCAAATGGGATTATGAATCAAAGAAAAGAAGAATTGTATTGAAAGATATTGTTGTACAGTAAATAAGTAAATTCCTAAAATCATTTAATACTGGATAAAAACAGAAAACTGATAAGTAGGACAGAATAGCTCATCTGCAATTAGAGATATATGACCATTTCATGGTGTTTTGGAAACGTTATATAATTTCATGATGAAAAAAATTATACCAGAAACTTAAACCACAAGCTATACTCTTTATCAGGTGTATAAATATCACCGGTGTGTAGTGTATTGTATAAACATTTTATCACTTTTACTTGGGGTTAAGTCCTTATATTACCTCCCATAAATTTAGCAGCATTTCACTATTTATAATGTCCATACTGATTCCCAAATAATCAATGGAAAAAGAGAATTCAGAGGTAATAAAATCTTAGCTGAAATAAAACTCAGAGAATATATATTCTCAGCCAAATATGTACAATAATTTTCTTCCTAAGTGCTTTCAGGATGGGTCATCTGCTTTCCTCAGAAAGTGACTGTTCCAAAGTCTGTCTTTTGGGGAAAAGAAAATCAATTTTGAAAACAAAATGTAAATCAGTCAACTTTGTGATTCCCAAAGTGCATTAAAATCGTACCAACTATCATACACATTGTGCTATGTAAAAGTTAAAATGCATAGAAAATGGTGTAAGGAGGAGTTAATTTGTTATCTACTTTCTAATATAAAAAAGGAAGAGTTCTCCTTGAGTATAAGGGGAAGGAAACACATGATTTCTTTTTCTCTTAAATTACTACTCCCAGCAACCAGGACATGATCAAATTGGAGTGAAAAGCCTGAGCTATACATCTAGTCATGTAGTAACAAAAAATTCTTAGATAGGGGCATGGCAGGGGTTCGTATGTTGGAGATATTGGTCCTGGTAACAAGCATGGGTATCAGTGAAGCTTTTCTTTGAAGTTTACTATTGAAGCCTATTTTATTATTGATATTTACTCCCCTATACTACTACTCTGTGACATTTTAACTATGAGCACCAACTGATCATATGCTTCATTAATGACATTTTCCTTATGTAATGAATCTATTGAGCACATACCTAGGCATGTTGGTTCCTTTGTCCATAATCCATTTCTGCATGTTACAATTGGGGAACCCTCTAGCACATAGAATTTTTGACATCTGTACTCCACTTGTGATCCTGGAGCATATTCAGGTAATGTGAAGGAAATGGTATCTCCATTATTAATAGCTGGTGGTGGTCCACATTTTCCTACTTCCTCTGAGAATAAGAGAAAGAATTTTATTTGGTGAAAAATATAATACAGATAGGAGATTGAATTATTTGATAACTGTCCCTTCTCCTTCAGTTTCTCCACGTACTGAACCCTGCTATGCATTTATTCAAATTCTAACTTGCATCAGTGATTTCTGTGTATGGCTTGACCTCCATCAATACACAGATTATCTGCCCTCCACTTCCATAAGTCCCATAACCTCAATTCCACTGTACTACTTCACCCTCATCTTTTGTAAAGGGCTTACGGAGTCAGTTAATAAACCATTCAATAAGTATTAATTAAATACCTACTATATGCAAGGCACTGTGCTATGTGCAATGCTGGGTAAAAGAATCAATAGGGCCATCAGCCAGAGGAAAGAATCCAAGAAGATGAGAATTCTGCTTGGTAATGAGGACTAATAGGGCAGCTAGGTGGCACCATGCATAGTGTCAAGCCTGGAGTCAGCAAGACCTGAGTCTAAATGTGGCCTCAAATACTTATTAGCTGAGTGAGCTTGAGCAAGTCATTTAACCTTACTTGCCTCAGTCTCCTCATCTATAAAAGGAGTTGGAGAAGTTTGTGTGTGTTTTTCTTTCATTCTCCCTTTTCAAAAGTGTTTGCTTCTGATTACGCCCTCCCCCAATCTGCCCTGCCTTCTATCATCCCCCTTTATCCCCATCTCCCCTATTTTCCTGTAGGATAAGATACCCAATTGAGTGTGTATGTTATTCCCACCTTAAACCAAATCTGATGAGATTAAAGTCCACTCATTCCCTTTCACCTTCCCCCCCTTCCCCTCCATTGTAACAGCTTTTTCTTGTGTCTTTTATGTGAGATAATGTACCCTATTCTATCTCTTCCTTTCTATTCCTCGTTTTCCATTTGGCCAATTCTGTTTTTTAAGGCATCCTTCTCATTGATCTTTTGGATTTCTTTTGCCATTTTGTTTAGTATATTTTAAGGTGTTATTTTCTTCAGTATTTTTGAGGTCTCCTTTGCCAAGCTGTTGACTTGCTTTTCATGATTTTCTTGCATCACTCTCATTTCTCTTCCCAATTTTTCCCCTACTTCTATTACTTGATTTTCAAACTCCTTTTTGACCTCTTGTGTGACCTGTGACCAACTCATATTTTTCTTGGAGGCTTTGGATATAGGAGCTTTTATTTTGTTGTCTTCTTTGGTTGTATGTTTTGGTCTTCTTTGTCATCAAAGTAAGGTTCTATAGTCTGATTTTTAAGGCTGTTTGCTCATTTTCCCAGTTATTTGCTTGATTTTTGAGCTCTTTGTCAAGGTAGAACTCTGCTTCCAGAGTGGAGAGTGCTCTGTCCCAAGTTTCAGAGGATTTGAGTAGCTGTTGTGAGAGATACTTCTAGGCACCTGTAAATTTTCAGTTCTTCTAAGTTGATATGATGGAAGGAGAAGTGTTTACTCTTCTCCTGGCCTGTGTTCTAGTCTTAGAGTGACCATAAGCACTCTTTTCTGCCTTGTTACTGTGAGGAGGATTCCCTCTCCACAGCCATCTCAAGGTCTGCTATGCCAGCTGTCATCCTCACCCTAGGACTGCCACCAGATCCAACCCAGATCCAAACAGGGCAAAGGAAGAGAATCCCACCTTGATGCCAGCAAAGAGATGCCTGTAATTCCCCTCTGATCAGCTTCATGGTCCCCCTACCTATGGGCCTGGCATTCTGGAAGCAGCTACTGCTGCTGCCACTGCCCTGGGACTGAGGCCAGATCATGCTCTTCTCTCACCCAGGTCAGACAGAGTTTCCCCATTGACCTTCTACTTTGTCTTTGGCATCTGTGGGTTGAGAAGTCTGGAAACCACCACAGCTGTGTGTTGGTAAACAAAATGGGCTCTTAGCACTCAGTTCAACCAAGTGTCCTTGAAGAGTTTGGCCTTTGTTTCCTTGATTAGATTGAGAGTCCTTGGTGACCTCCTTGCCTCAGGGGAGGGCCTAGTTTACACATGAGTTTGAGTGATGTGTTTGGGACATCAGAAGCTTTTAGACCATGTAGGTTTAAGTTGCCTCTTTGTGATGATTTTAGGTCACGTGGGTGAGTCGCATATATGACTCACCCTTGACCCTGAAAAAGATATAAAACCAGAGGTTGGCTTTCTTTTCCGGAGCTCTTACCCACAGCCATGGTGGTGCACATGTCTCTGGGCCAGCCCTTGTTATGAGCTCCTGGGCTGAGCTCAGATGTTGGTAACTATGAATTGTATTTGGTCTGTCTGTTGAAGTTTGTAATTTGTTTGTCTTTGCTCTGAAGTTCAGGGTGCTAGCTTTTTCCCCAGAACTAAGTGAATGGTATTTATATGCCAAATTAAAGTAAGCTTGTTAACCACTTAATGTTGCTTTCCTTAGTAAAGCAGATCAAAAGAACCTGGGCTTTTGCAGCATTCTGGTAGCATGCTTGTTGTTGGGCTTGTGTTGGTCTTTCACCCCCATAACAGCTGCTAGCCAGATGGTTGAAACAAGCTGCCAGTGATTCCATCCCCTGAGGCCTGTTCAGGCCCAGTGCCTGCCAGTGTGGCCCATGCTGGACTGTGCTCTACTTCCAGCCAGTGTGAGAGACCCTTCTTTTTGGCCTTCCAGGTTGTCTTGGACTAGAGACTTGTTTTGCTCTGTCATTTTGTGGGTTCTGTAGCTCTAGAATTTGCTTCAAGTCCTTTTTTTACAGGTATTTGGAGGGGTTTTAGGAAGAGCTCCAGCAAATCCCTCCTTTTACTCTGCCACCTTGTCTCCTCCACCCCAGCAGCTATTTTTAATGGAATTTCTCTTTCTATCTTTTGCCACTGGACTTTGTTGGTAATATATGGAAATGCTGATGATTTGTATGGCTTTATTTTATATCCTGGAAATTTAGTGAAATTGTTGTTTCAACTAGTTTTTTCATTGATTCTCTAGGGTTCCCTAAGCATACCATCATACTGTCTTCAAAGAATGATAGTTCTGTTTCCTCATTGCCTATTCTATTTCCTTCTATTTCTTTTTCTTCTGTTAATGCTATAGCTAACATTTCTAGTACTGTATCGAATAACAGTGGTAATAATGGACATCCTTTTTCCCCTGATCTTATTGGGAAGGCTTCTAGCTTATCCCCATTACAGATAATACGTGCAGATGGTTTTCAATAGAAATTACTTTACTGTTTCCTTCATTTGAGTTCTTTAAGCTCTCACCTTCAATAAGCAGCCTTTCATTCCCTTTTTTATCATCAATTTATCTCATGTATATTTTGTTTTTCCAGAGTTGTTTACATATTGTCTCCCTGATTTGGCTGTGAGCTCCTTGATAACTGAGAGTATCTTTTGCCTTTCTTGATGTGCTTAGAATAGTGGTTGGCACATCATAGACAATTAATAAATGTTGATTAATTGACTGACCACTCATCAGCTGTTGCCTTTCTTATGTTCAGGTTTTAAAGTCTTTTCAAAAGTTGGGAAAGTTACCTGAAACATGACAAATGATTACAAAAAATACAACAGATTCCATGGGGAGATAAAAGGTGCATATGAGTCAAAGTTCAAAGATGTAGAAGTGAATTACTCTTCATTTATCCATTGTATTTATCAGTAACATCTGTAGCCTTTCTCTGATTTTGTTTCTTATCTCTGAATTGGGAATACAGGTTCTGCTTACTCCAAAGGCATGATGGGCATTGAATGAGAGAATATATCTCAAAGTGTTATGAAAGAGAACAAAAGCTAACCTCTAAATTTGAAGTCGGATCTCTTTTGATGATGATGTAAACTTTTCTTTAATGAACTCTCTACTCTTTCTTTAGTATTTCATTGGACCCCAAATCAATTAATGTATATTGTAACCATTCCTTGATTTCTTATATTCTGTATGAATCTTATCTATATCTCTTTATAAATCTTTTATAAAGTATTCACCTACTACACAGATGCCTTCTTCTAGTTTGTTCATTTGTTTTGCTTAATATTTTGTAGGTTTTAATTTTAGCTCCAGGGTTTTCTATTTGCCTTCAGAACTCTCATCGATTCCAATAATTTGGGGAACTTCATTCCCTCTCCAAAGAATTCCATGACTAACAACCAATTTCAAAACTGATTAGGGATATTATTCTTTAATTCTTTTTAGAAAGTTCTGTGGACATGCACCTCAAATTGATAGTGCCGAAATTATAAGCAATATAAAGGCACAATATCAGCCTGCTGAAGCAGTGAGTTACAAGTGTATTTGATATGTTAAAATTTATGGAAAACTAGATATAGTTTGTATAAATAAGATCCAGACAGACCTTCCTCAATGCAAAGGTATAGTAACAGATTTTACTTTAAAAAATGAAGGTAAGTGTCAGGGGGATAACAAAGAAAATGATTTGTATCAATAATTTCAAAGAGTATATGGGTTCCTTATAAATATTGGTTTAAAAACATAGCAATTATAATTGAAAACTAGATCCCTTTGGGGGAATGGAGCCATTCCCCCAAAATATGCCAATTGAGGCATATTTAACTAAATAACCTTCAACCCATGAGTATATTATTTCTTTTTATGAAGCAAAATTTCTATCCTATTTTCTATGAACAGTGGATTTGTGAAATTTTCTATATATTTCCATATTGATATTATTAATATGTTCAACATTTTCACTAACTAACCACAAGGTATTTGTTAAATACTTATAAGTACCCCAATATATCCAATTGAATTTGGGATTTAAATATAAGCTTTTATATCCAGATCCTTTTTTTTTTAAGAAAGGATACTGAGCTAGGAGTCTTAAGCATCAGGAATCTAGATGTCATAGCATTTGAACTGTTATTTCTCTCTTTTATTGATGAAAGTATTTAGAGATTTAAATTTTTCACTAAGTTCTGCTTAGGTTGATTTCCTTGGGTTTTGGTATGTTGTTTCATTGTTGTCATTATCTTTAATGAAATGATTGATTTTTTTTATGATTTGTTCTTTAACTCTTCTATTCTTTAGGATGAAGTTATTTAGTTTCCACTTAATCTTTTAGTTTTTGCTTCAAAGGTCCTTTGTTCAATATAATTATTGCCATATGGTCAGAAAAGGATGCATTTAATGTTTATGATTTTTGCTTCATTTGTTTGAGAAGTTTTCATGCCCTGACATATCAATTTTCACGAAGGTGCCATATATAGCTAAGGAAAAGGTATACTCATTTCTATTCCCATTCAATTTTATTGAAAGGTCTATAATATCTAACTTTTGTAATATTTTATTCAGCTCATTTGTGGTACTGGAGAAATCAATTATTGCTAAGGAGACCCCGCCCCACAGCCCCTGAGAAAATTCCAGTTTGCATAAGAAAGAATGGACTCAGACCTTTTGGCATTTAGCAAATGTCCCTCGGGCTCCGTGACTCCTCCAAGGAATGTCCACAGATAAGATTATCCCACTTAAGGATAACCTGTCAGAATCTTTGATCTGTCAGGACCTTTGTTCCTGTGCCCCTGACCACCTTGTGACCTGGTCAGTAAATTTCAAGAGATAATTAACCACTGCACCCTGTTTTTTCTGTGTAAATATGATTTCTTCACCCCAACTCAGAGCCATTCTGATTTTTGTGGAACCCCGAATGGTCGCCGGCTAATAAATTCTCCATTTAAAACTTATACTCTGTGGTGTGTCTCACTCACTCTTGGTACAACACATTATCACCTTTCTTATTTATTTTATGCTTGCACTTATATAGGTATGAGAGGAGTAAATTGAAGTTCCTGCTATTGTAATTTTGCTGTCTATTTCTGCATGTAACTATTTAAGTAGGTTTTATTATTACCACATTACATATGTTTTTATTATTGATATTAATTCATTTGGGAAAAATTAATTTCTCAGCTTAGTTCTTTTAATTAATGCTGTGACTTTTTCTGAGATTATGATTACTACCCCTTCTTTTTTTTACTTCATTAAAGCACAAGAAATTGTCTTTCAGATCTTTATATTAATTCTGTGTATCTTTCTCTTTCAAATATATTTCTTTTAAATGTCTTACTGCTAGATTTGATTTGTGAACCTTTCTGCAATCCTCTTCTGTTTTATGCATAAGCTCATTTTATTCCATTCACAGTTGTGCTTGCTAATTGTGTTACTTCCTTTTATCCCAATCTCTTATAAATTGTCTTCTCTTTGTTTCTCAACCCTTCATTCTTTGAGAGTTTGTTTTCTTTACTCCATTATTTCCTGTTTTCCTCTATGTGAAATGTGTTTCAGTACTCAACTCTATGTGTGTATACTTCCCTCCATTAGCCAGTTTAGCTGAGAGTGACATTCAAGTGTCACCCATTCCACTCAACACTTCCATTCTCTTGGGGTATAGACTTTTACTTATACAAACCATTTTGGTGAGATATTTTCCCCCATTTTTCCTTTCCTTTCCCTTCCCTCCTGCCTCTTTAAGGAGTTAATCAAGGGATGGCCTATTTAATCAAAACCCAAAAGAAAAAATGAAAATATCAAACTGAGAGGGGAAGGTCCTCAGGATTCCTGGACAAAAGAGAAACATTATTACTAGTGATATAAAGGAAGGTTTAAAAAAACCAGTTTCTGCTTTCAAAAACCCCACCATCTATTGGGCTAGGCAACACACAAACAACCACATAGAAGATACATCCAGGGGGCAGCTAGGTAGTACAGTGAGTAGAGTGCTGGCCCTGGAGTCAAGAGGACTCGAATTCAAATCCAACCTCAGACACATGACACACTAGCTGTGTGACCTTGGGCAAGTCACTTAAACCCAATTGGCCTGCCTACCCTCCTCCAAAAAAGCAAACAAACAAAACACAAAAAAGATATATCCAGGAAATTTGTGAATAATCAACGGAGGGATGCCACTAGCATTATATCAGAGCTATAAGTTATGTATCTTTGGGGGTTTTATAAACACTTTCCATATCTTATTTGATCCTCAGAACAACCCTGTTATTATTATGCTATTATTATGTCCATTTTACAGATGAGGAAACAGAAACAGTGAGACAAAGTGTCTTGTCCAGGGTCACACAAATAGAAGCTGTGTGAAGCAGGATTTGAACTCATGTCCTCCTGATTCCATGAACTGCACTTTATCCATTGTGGCAGGTAATAAATTCAGGAATTAGAAACAGAGTGAGGAGACTGAGATGAAGAATAAAAAGCTGGAGCAGCTCCCCATAAGGGCTTTAGTCCCTCCTACCCTAGGTTGTGACATCACTAACTCCTCTCATCAGTTGTTCTCAGGAACACTATTAGATGGTAATAGCATGCATCTGGCTCCTAAATACTACCTCATGCATTTTGTTTTGTTTTTGTAAAATTCAGTTCCTGCTCTTGCTGTCCTTCAAACTTGATGAAGTAAATAAAATTTTGCTTAGGTAACAGAAGTCCAAATAGTGGTAGAGTGATAGAGCTAACGCGGCTTGGTTCTGTATCTAAAAACAAGTAAGCACACTCAGCTACTCTGTCAATTATTTACTCAATACCAATACAACTTTGATTGTATCCTAGAAAGAGAGGGGAAGAGGAGAGGAAGGGTTTTTGCAGTGCTTCTTTTTCCAACAGGGTCACATGACCACTAGCCGCCAGTGTCTTGCTGCTGTGTATAAAGGAACATCCTAGAGAATGTAGAAGAAATAAGAAGATTTTGCTGAATTTATCTTATAGATTAATCATTTGTCCTGTAGATCAATTAATATTGATTAATTATTAATCAGACTCTTCCATTCTCTCTGTGTTCCACATCTTAGGTAGTTTACATCCAGTTCCAAAACACAGAAATGCACTATACACAGGAAAAGCCAACCCAAAAAAGACAGTTGCCTAAAGTCACGCTGTCTCAACAAAATGGGGGAAAAAGTCCATCTGCTTCACAAATTCCCTCTCCTTCCTTCCAAGATATGTGGCTCTGTGATCAGTATTACTGTGAAACAACCAATAAAATTTCACCCCAGAAATTCTGATTCACTTTGTATTTTATCTCTTCTCTGTCAGAAGTTAATTTCAAGAAAGGCTGACAATACTCAGCGTTATCATCTTGAGCTGCTTTCAAGATTTCTCCAAAGGATCAAACATGAAATATTTTTGGTGTTCAAGACATTCATAACATTCTCTCTCTCTCCAAACACCTTTACAATCTTCCTTAACCCTCATATACTCTGGGATCCAGTGAAACTGATTTCCTTACTGTTCTTTTTTTCTAATATATTCATATTTCACCAAATATTTCTCATTTTTATATAAATTTTTTAGCACTAATTTTTTAAAACATTAAGTTCCTAGTATTTTCCTCCCTCATTCCCCTGTAGGCTATTTTTAATTAATTTATTTATTTTCAGTTTACAACTTTCATTTCCACAAAATTTGAGTTCCAAATTTTCTTCCTGTCTCTGCCTTAGCTCCCAACCAAGATGGCATGTATTCTGACTTCCCCTTGCCCAAGTCTGCCCTCCCTACTGTCACCCCACCCTACTCCTCTTATCTCCTCCCCCTTTACATTCTTGTAAGGCAAGATAGATTTTTATACCCCATTGCCTGTATATCTTATTTACCACTTGCATGTAAAAACAATTTTTACCATTTGTCTTTAAAAACTTTGAGGTCCAAATTCTCTTCCTTCTTCCCTTCCCTCCCACCCTCATTGAGAAGGCAAGCAATTCAATACAGGTTATAAATGTGTAGTTATGCAAAACATTTCCATAAAAGTCATATAGTGAAAGATTATCTATATTTCCTTCCATCCTATCCCCCTCCATATTTATTGTATTTTCTCCTTTGATCGTATCCCTTTTCAAAAGTGTTGCCCAATCTGCCCTCCCTTCTATCACCCTTCCTTATCCCCATCCCCCTATTTTTGTGTAGGATAAGATACCCAATTGGGTGTGTATGTTATTCCCTCCTTAAGCCAAATCTGATGAGAATAAGGTTGACTCATTCCCTTTCACCTCCCCCCCTTCCCCTCCATTGTAACAGCTTTTTCTTGCCTCTTTTATGTGAGATAATTTACCCTATTCTATCTCTTCCTTTCTATTCCTCCCAATATATTCCTCTTACCCCTTAATTTGATTTTTAAAATATCATCCCTTCATATAAAATTCATCCTGTGCCCTCTGCCTATGTATACATATATATGTATATATTATGATTATAGTGACCCCCTGTGCACACATGACTTTGCATTTTATATCTTCAGCCTTGACTGAAAGCCAGGTAAGTTCAGTGTCATGGAAGTCAAATTTAAAGAAAATGACAAGGAATTTAATCAATAGCTTCAAAGACATCAGAAATGTCCAGAAGGATGAAAACAGAACTATGAAAACAATGGAAATGGCATTAAAACACTTATTTCAGGGCTGGGGAACCTGTGGCCTTGAGGTCATATGTGGCCTCCTAGGTTCTTAGATGTGACATTTTTTTTTGACTGAGTCCAAGTTTTATAGAGCAAATCTTCTTATTAAGGGGATTTGTTGTGTGAAGTCTTGATTCAGTCAAAGGGCCACACTTGAAGATCTAGAAGGCCAGAGCATCCCCATGCCTGATTTATTTTATCCCTCTGCCTGCAGACAAAACCTCAAAACTCTTTGAAAAAGATTATAATAGAAACATTATTCAAATATTTTTACAAAAATAAATTGTATTGCACTCCATTACCCAAATCATTTCAATTCAACAAACATTAAAAAAAAACCCCTTCATTCATGTAGAAACTTGTGCGAGGTGCTGAAGGAGATAAAAAATTTAATTTCCTACCGAAATTTAGATAGTTGCTTCCTTCATGGAGTTCATGATCTTATGAAGGAATTTTTAAATTAATCACTTGTAATTAATTGATATAATCACTTTTAGTTAAAGTGTTAAGCTTGATAATTTTTATTAGTTAGGTACAGTATAAATCTTGGAATCAAGATGACTTAGTTTAAATTCTGTAAAGCCAATCAGTAAGTGAAAAGATCTTTCCTGCCCATTGAATAGGCTTCTGGTGGGGCATCTAATGGGGCCAACAAAGGGAGGTTTGATTAGAGACAGGCCTTTACCCTTTCACTAAGTAAGTGTGAGGCCCCAGCTAACGAGCAAAGTAGTTTGCTAGTTTGAGAAAGGTGTGAAGCCCTCAGGGCCCTAAGGGGGGTTGCAAAGACCAGGACCAATGGTATGTGTCTGGGTTCTAGTCAATCAGATGACTTTTAAGGACTGTATAAAAAGAGAGAACAGAACTCAGAAACAGCAGAAACTGAGGACTAGGAGGAGGAGAAACTGAGGACTGAGAGTGGAACTGAACACAACAGAGCCACAAGCAGTGGAACAGAGAGAAGCAGGCTTCAGAACCTGAGGGCCAGCTTCCAGAGTGTGCAGAGTGCAGAGTGCTGAACAGAGGAGGGAGTTGCAGGCCTTGGAGTCAATAGAGCAGAAGGAGAGAGAGTGCTGAGCAGGGAGCTAGGATTCCTGAGTGATCTTCTTATAGGAGGGCCTTAGCATTGAGGGGAAGCACAAGTATGGTTTGGTTTGCTGTGAAAATATTTGGTTATAGTTTCCTTGTTACTATAGTGAGGTGAGCTTATTGGTTTTGGAATGTTAGTGCCACAATATCGAATTGGGGGCATTGGTCCTTGAGTCTGATCCTTTCAAGTCTAAATAAATGTTGTACTTCCTCTGCCTTCTGCATAGAGAATTCATTATACTTTGTGATTCTGAACCATTCAGGCATGCCCAAAGTCCTCTCTGAGATCATGAATTTTGCCTTTCTGATATATCTGGCAGTGAGGATGGAATCCTAGGGTATAAAATCTCTATTCAGAAGCAGAAGGACTTCAGAGGAATAGATGAATATCCTAGGGTAGGAGGATTCATCTTATTCCTCCCTGAAAAAGGAATGGGCTAAAGGAGCTGGACTCTGTGAAAACTTGGAACCAAGGCTACAGAGGGGAGACCCTAGGATTTTGAAAGATATTTGCAAAAGATTAAAATTGATCCAGGGGAAGAATTGCTGGCATCACAATCTAGGCAAGGCTGGATGGTGTTATCAGCTGTTATATGAAAGATTGTAATTAAGTGAAAGAAATGGGGGTACTGCTATGCCACAGCAAGATGGGAAATCTCAGGCAGCAGGAGAACAAGTTATTGCTCAAGAGTGTACTGACTCAAATGAGAATTTTACCATTAATGTGGCTAGGAGAAACGGGAGGCCAAATGGGTCAAAAATGCATCTGAACTCAGCCCAGGTCGAGCCTGACCACTAGCTTCATCCTTGCCATGGTGTCAGGGGAAGGGGGTTGATAAAAATGAGATGATGTCAGGGGCTGAGGCAGTTGAGGGGATGCTCATAATTTGGAGAATGGCTGAACATTGTTTGGTGCATGATTATAATGGAATATTCTTGTGCTATAAGAAACGACAAGCAGAATAGTTTCAGAAAGATCTGTACCAACGTGAACAGATTCAGAGTGAAGTGAGAAGAACCAGAAAACAACAAAAACAAAAAATGGTACACAGTAACAGCAATGTTGTACAATGAACAACTGGGAATGACTTAACTATTCTTAGTAATATAACGATCTAAGCCAATCCCAAAGGATTCATGATCAAAAGTGCTATCCAACTCAAGAGAAAGAACCGATGACATCTGAATACAATGATGTCTGAATCACAAAGCATGCTATTTTTCTCTTCTTTTCTTCTTTTTCTTTCTTCCTTTCTTTTTTCCTTGCTTTCTTTTCCCTTTCCTTTCTTCTTTCCTTCCTTTCTGACTCCTTCCTTCCTTCCTTCCTTCCTTCCTTCCTTCCTTCCTTCCTTCCTTCCTTCCTTCCTCCATTCCTTCCTCTCTTCCCTCCCTCTTTATTTCCTCTCTTCCTGCCTCCTTGCCTCCCACCTTCTTACTTCCCTCTCTCCTTCCTTCCTTTCTTGCTTCTTTTCCTCCCTCCTTCTTTCTCTTTTTTGTTTGTGTTTTCTCCCAGAAAATGACCAATATGAAAATATTTTGCGTTACTGATAACGTATAAATTATATCAGATTGCTTACCATTGCTGGGAGGAATGAGGGGAAGGAAGGAGGGATAGAATTGGGAACTAAAAACATTTTTGGAGGGGGGTAAGCGTGGCAATTTGGGTGAAGTGACTTGCCCAAGGTGACACAGCTCGTAAGTGTGTCAAGCCAATGAGGTCGGATTTCAACTCAGGTCCTCCTGACTCCAGGGCAGGTGCTATATTCACTGGGCCACATAGCTGCCCTGGACCTAAAAACTTTTGAAACAACAAATGATAAAAATTGTTTTTACATGTAATTGGAGGGGAAATAAAATATTATTAAACAATAAAAAAGAATGTTGGAAAATCATGAAAACAAACCTGACCCAAAATAATAAATGAAAAGATACTTCCCCCTACTTTTTTGTAGAAGTTTGGGGTCCTTGTGTGTGATACATTATACATAGTCAGATTATTTTGATATATTCATTTTTTCCCATTTTTTTCTTCTTTCTCTTTTTTTCTCTGTAGAAATAAATCCTTGTTATAATGGATTGACCTCTGGGGAGTAAAGGGTGAAGTAAATAGGGAGAAATTGGGAAATTAAAGATCAAGGATTTGAATTAGGGGGCAAAGCCAAGATGGTGGCTGGAAAGCAGGGACTTGCATGAGATCCTCCCCTAGGTCACTCCAAAAACCTGTAAAAAATGTCTCTGAACAAATTCTAGAACTGCAGAACCCACAAAATACCAGAGGGAAGCAGGGCTCCAGCCCAGGACACCCTGGATGGTTGTGGGGTAAGGTCTATCGTATGGAACTGGGAGCAGAGTGGAGCACAAACCAGTGTGGGTTGCGGCAGGACCAACCAGACTGGGAGCTGGGCAGAACAGGCCCTAGCACCCCGAATCAGTGAGCTGTGGCATATACATATAGACAGAGGGCACAGGGTGATTTGAATATGAAGGGATATCTAAAAAAAATCAAATTAAAGGATGAAAGAGGAGTATATTGAGAGAGGGAGAAAGGGAGAGAGAGAATGAGGTAAATTATCTCACATAAAAGTGGCAAGAAAAAGCAGTTCTGTAGGAAGGGAAGAGGGGGCAGGTGAGGGGGATTGAGTAAATCTTGCTCTCATCAGATTTGAACTGAGGAGGGAATAACATACACACTCAATTGGGTATCTTCCCCATAGGCAAGTAGGAGGAAGGAGATAAAAAAGGGGGGATGATAAAAGGGAAGGCAGATAGGAGGAGGAGGTAATCAAAAACAAACACTTTTGAAAAGGAACAGGGTCAAGGGAGAAAATTGAATAAAAGGGGATAGGATAGGAAGGAGCAAAATATTGTTAGTCTTTCACGACATGAGTATTGTGGAAGGGTTTAACATAATGATATGCATGTGGCTTATGTTGAATTGCTTGCCTTCTTAGGGAGGGTGGGTGGGGAGGGAAGAGGGGAGAGAATTTGGAACTCAAAGTTTTAAAAACAGATGTTCAAAAAAAAAGTTTTTGCACGCAACAAGGAAATAAGATAAACATCCAATGTGGCATAGAAATTTATCTTGCCCTACAAGAAAGTAAGGGAAAAGTGGATGGGGGGGAGTGGGGTGACAGAAGGGAGGGCAGACCGGGGAATGTGGCAACCAGAATATATGCCATCTTGGAGTGGGGGGAGGATAGAAATGGGGAGAAAATTTGTAATTCAAACTCTTGTGAAAAATCAATTCTGAAAACTAAAAATATTAAATAAATTAAATAAAAAAAACCTTTTCACAAAGTTTCGCTTGACCCACAAAGCTATTCTTATACTAACAGGTCTAAGTTCTCAGAGACACATCACTATGAGTGTTAAGTTCAGACTCTGGGTCCCAGGATGTAGTCTTGCTGAAGAGAAACATATTTCCCTTTCTTACCACTCTAACTCTTGAGCCTGTATTAAATAGGTTATGTATCCACATCGTGCATAATATTTATACAACTAGCCATTCACATCAAGGACATGTTTGGATATTCAACATTAAACATTGATTTAATGACAAAAGAAAATAAATATTGTAGTGAATAATATTTGTAGATAATAATATATTAAACTAAAAGTATATCTTACACTAAATAGAACTGAGTACAAAATGAACAAAGAAGTCTATCTAAACTACATGATTACAATATGAAAAGAGACTTATAGGGCCCCATAAAGTCACTGTTTAAGAATTTCCTCATGAATAAAACAGAGATGCCACTGAATTGCATGATACACAAGTCGCAAAGGTATTGCTAAATTTTCCCAGTGTTATCTAGCCCCAAATCCTGTTTTCAATAAAAATATGGTAGATTTCCACTTATAAACCCAGGGCATTTTGTTACAATGGAAATTGTTTTTTGCAAGGTACAAAATAGGTATGCAATCATATTTATATTTATGAAAATGAATCTTTTTTTCACTCTACTAAGTGTTTCACTGCAGTTTTTTTCCTTCACGTTCACATATGTTTTGTCAAAAAGTGGGCTCACATGTGATCTTTCCTTAACTTAGCAAACCTCAAAGAGCAAATCAGTGAAAAATAAATCTCACTACAAGAGCATTTTGGCAACGGTGTCCAGTTCTTCTCATGACACTCATAACACTCATGACATCCACTCAGAACCCACTAGAGTAGTACCAGGAGACCACTAATACCATACTTTGTCACATTCATGATATTCTGTTTTTCCATCATTCACTCTCCCTCCAAAGTCTATGTCAGGTGGATCTTTACATTTTGGAACTGAAGAAAAGATGCAAAATATACATTTTTTTTCCAAGAGGATTATGAGATCAAGAAGCATTATTATTAAAGGATTTAAATTAACTTTTGGTCCCCAAATATCTTTCATTTTTTGGTTCATCCAGGAACATAGAGACAAAAATACAGTCAGATGTAAAACAAAAAAATGATCCCATGAAACCATATATTTTGCTAACTTCCCCAAAAGTCCCAGATATCTACTAATTCTAAGAAATCAAACTTCTGTTCCATTTTCAGCTTACCTTGTCCTACAGTGTAGGAAGACCATAGGATAAAAATGATCATGAGATGGTGTAATGTCATGGTGCTTCCCAAGAGCAAATGACCAAGATGTTTGTGAATATTTTGCTTTGGATCCTATTTTCATTAGCTTTCTTTCAGTCTAGTGCTGTGTTTCTTTCTTATATCATCAGGGAAATTCAACATCCTTTCTTTGTAAACATCAAAGTTCACAGGCACTTGTGCAAAATCAGTAAACAATGACTTAACAAGCCCTTTCCTGTAATTTACTGGATTTATGACAAGATATTTGATTTGGGGAAATCATGTAGTAAACAGAAAGCAGAGTAGTTCAGGAAACATTTTTTATATAGCTGATGTCCACTGTCATGTACCTGTGACAATTCTGACCATCCAAAATTTACTTATCACTTTCAATTTTGCAAAGGGCTTGATATATAGTGTCTCTATTGATCTTCTCAGGAACCCTATGAAGTAGCTGTTATTATTACCGCCATTTTGCAGATGAGGACATTAAGGTTGATTGAAGTTAATTCATTTGCCAGGGCCACAAAAATAGTTTCTAAGGTGGAATCTGAACTCAAGTCTTCCTGATATCAAGTCCAGCACTCTTTCCACTATATCCTTGATCTTCTTTGTTCATGTCTCCTGGAATAACTTACTCCAATAATCATCATTTTTCCTTCATGCATCTTCAGTCCTTCTGCTTTCACTGTATCCTCCCTGTCTGCTATAAATATGTTTAGTGTACCCCGATACTAAAATGAAGTTGCCCCTTGATGATTTGAATCAACCTAGTACCATTCCATCTGTCTTCTTCCCTTTCATTGCCATACTTCTTGAAAATGGTATCCAAATGAAATGCTTCTACTTCCTTACCACCTACTCTATTATCAACTCTTGCAATATGGCTCTACCTCCAAAACTCTATTGAAATTCCTTTTTTTTATCTTCAGTATGGCAGAAGTGACAACTGTTTTACACAACCTGTGATGATTCAAAGAACTCTATGGTATTCCATTTCATTGTACCCACTACAACTAGCAAAGAAGTTGTGATGAATATCCAAATTGGTATTAAGAGCTTATAAATATCCATTTCCCCCGAACACTTGTTTTGATCAGTCACCACAACTGTGACCCAGACAGGAATCTTTCATCCACATCTAACTGAGCAAGGATGTCCCTCCTTTGGTGGTCTTCTCCATCCAAACCCTATCTCTCTCAAAACCTCGATGCAAAACATGGTGCCCCTTCAGATTCATTGAGGATTTCTTGATATAATATTAACCTGGGTGTGGCTCTCTTGTAGCATGTTGTACTTTTGGCAGACCACACTTTCCAAGTCACTGTCACTCAGACATAAATTTTGGTCCTCATTGTCCTATTTTGGACTGTCTGAGCCTTGGGCACTCTAGGACCCCACATCAGAGGGGCAACTTACTCCAAGAGTCCTTCAACTCTTTAAAAAAGAAGACTTGAGTGTCTCAGAACTACTAAGTGGGGTAGGAACTCTCCAGGATTATATTAAATTTTGAAGGGGGCAAAACAACCCTTACTATTTCAATTCCAGAAATTATGATACTTTTTCTCTAATATCTCAAAAGCTAATGATCAGTCTTGTTCCTTTGAACATCAAGTTTTAAAGTCACAGCCAAAGTGTGTCAGAAACCTAATGGGTAGAGTGCTTCCTGCTTTCGCCCCCAAAATGTTTATTCTTGTGAACAGTCATGTTTTCCCAGAATTCCACTGGGGAGGTACAATACTCCTGGTTAAATTTCAGGAGTTGATTTCTTCAGGTCTGTAGGATGGTGTGGGTGGGGAGATCCATAGGTAAAGGTTGAGTCAAGTAGTATGGGGCTCTCACCACAAAGTAGGATCTAATTGCTCTTGGCACAGGCTGGGGATGGGGAATGGGGATGGGGAAATATGGGGGTAGAGTAAAGCCACCAAACTAGGTAATTGCAGTTTAGGAGTCATTCTATGGTTTTTTCTCTCCTTCCCCAACCCTCAAAGGATTTGTTGTTTGCACCAAATACGTAAAGGTTTCTATTTTTCTTAATTAATTGTAAACTTTTATTATTACATAGCAATACAACTAAGCTCTTTTAGTAATTACTATGTACATAATTTCAATTCATAAAATAGTATCACTTTTGAATCTATGGCACATTAAAAATATTCATTTTATGTTTCTTGTTGCTATTAACTTGTTTTTTGGTTTCCATTTCACTAATATACTATAAGTTGTTTAACTGTTTCCATTTGGTTGAACCTTAAGGTTATTTTTGACTCTTCACAATTACACACAAGATTTCTAAGAAAATCTTAGAACATTTTTGTATGTTTTATGATACTTAGAGGATATATGAGCACCAAAGGAATTATCAAGCCAAAAGTTATGGTTTATTTAGACTTTTACTGTGTGCTGCCAAATTGCGTTCCTTAGAGTTTCTACAAGCCTGCAATTTCACAAGAATTGATTAAGTATACCTTTTTCTCCAGAGCCTGCCAGCATTGAGTTTTATCACTTTCGATAATTTTTGCCAGTTTGATGGTTTCTAATCTAGTTTGCATTGACTACTGGCAGAACATTCTTTGACGTACTAGGTCCAGTATTGTCATTTCTCTGCTCAAATATCATAGGAGTCTCCAGATTTACTTCCAAGTAATTCTCAAATTGTGTCTAGCATTTAAGTGGCAAGGCAGTGCTCTCTATTTTATCTCAAATTGTTCTCATCTGTGTAGAGGCAGGTGGTGCTGTAGACCTAAGTTGAAATATAGCCTCAGTCACTAGATGTACGTCCCTTGGGCAACTCATTCTACCTCAGTGGCCTGTTTCCTCAACTTTAAAATGAGGATAATGATAACACCTACTTCATATGGTTGTAATGAGGAAGAAATGAAATAATATTTGGAAAATGCTTTGCACAGAGTAGATGTTTAATAAATCCTGTTTGCTTCCTCCTTTCTGTGCCAAACTGTATTGCAGTCTCTTCCCTAAATTCATCCTGCACTTTTGAAATTACTTGCCTTTGCTCCTGTAGAATGTATAGACTTGAAATGCCATCCTTCCCCATAATAACATATTGAATTCTTGTTGATCTTTTAAGCCAAATAATCAATTGAACAACAAATATTTAGGAAACATTTACGATGAGCACTGTGTTAAGGGCTAGATCTAATTCCAATATTATTTTCTCACAGAAACCAAAATGAGAGAGAGAGAGAGAGAGAGAGAGAGAGAGAGAGAGAGAGAGAGAGAGAGAGGAAACTTTCTGGATGGTTTAGTCCAGTTGCTTGACAGGGTTTCCTCCAACAAGGAAAGGAAGTCCCTTGAAAGGCTGTTTCTTTTATTTTAATTAAGATTTTTTATTTTTATTTTACAACCCTCAGTTCCACTTGACTTTGAGTTCCAGATTTTCTTCCCCCTCCACCCTGCTTCCTCCCTGAGGTGGCATGGCATTCGATATATCTTCTACCTACAACTTCACATTAAACTTATTTATACAATAGTCAATTTGTAAAGAAAAAATATGACCAATGGAATGAATCATGAGAAAGAAGAAACAAAACAAAAAAAACCAAAACAATAACAAAAGAGGAGAAAAAAAAACAAAAGAAAAAAATGAGAGCAAATGCTTTGCCCCAATCTGCATTCAGACTCCATAGTTCTTTCTCTGGATGTAGATAGCTCTCTCCATTATGAGTCTTTTGGAGTTGTCTTTAAACCTTGTTTTGCTGAGAAAAGCCAACTCCATCAAGGTTAGTCATCTCGGAATCAATATATCTGCAGTTGTGTATAATATTCTCCTGCTTCTGCTCCACTCACTCAGCATTATATCATGTAGGTTTTTCCAGCTTATTATCAAGTCCATATCATCCCCATTCCTTATAGCACAATGGTATTCCATTACATTCATATACCACAACTTGTTCAGCCATTCTCCAGTTGATGGGCATTCCATTGATTTCCAATTATTTGGTACCACAAAAAGAGCCACTATAAATGGCTATAAATATTTATTGTACATATAGGTCCCTTTCCCATTTGTGTGATCTCTTTGCGATATAGCCCTAGAAGTGGTAATGCTGGGTCAAAGGGTATGCACATTTTTATAGCCCTTTGGGCATAGTTCTGAATTGCTGTCCAGGATGGCTGGATCCACTAACCACTCCACCAGCAATGTAACACTGTTCCAATTTTCCCAAATCCTCTACCAGCATTTATCATTTTCCTGTTTTGTCATTGTAGCCAATCTGACAGGAGAGATGTGGTATGTAAGAGTTGTTTTGATTTGCATTTCTCTAATCAGTAGTGATCTAGAGCATTTTTTCATATGCCTATAGATACCTTTAATTTCTCCCTCTGAAAACTGCCCGTACATATCCTTTGACCATTTCTCAATTGGGGAATGACTTGTATTCCTATAAATTTGGCTCAGTTTCATGTATATTTTAGAGATGAGGCCTTTATCAGAGACACTAGTTGTAAAGATTTCTCCCAATTTTCTGCTTACCTCCAAATCTTTGTTGCATTGGCTTTTTTATACAAAAACTTTTCAATTTAACATAATCAAAATTATCCATTTTGCATTTTGTAATGCTGTCTCTTGTTGTGACATACATTCTTTCCTTTCCCATAAATCTGATAGATAAACTATTCTTTGATCTCCCAAATTGCTTATAATATCAGCCTTTATTCCTAAATCATGAACCCATTTTGACTTTATTTTGGAATATCGTATAAGATATTGGTCTATGGCCAATTTCTGCCCTACCATTTTCCAATTTTCCCAACAGTTTTTGTGAAATAATGAATTCTTAGCCCAGAAGCTGGATTCTTTGGGTTTATCAAAGAGTAGATTGCTATAGTCATTGACTGTTGCGTCTTGTGTACCTACCTGATTCCATTGATCCACCACTCTATTTCTTAGTCGGTACCAAGTAGTTTTGATTACTGCTCCTTTATAGTACAGTTTAATATCTGGTATGGCTAGGCCACCTTCCCTAGCATTTCTTTTCATCAATTCCCTAGATGTTCTGGAACTCTTGTTCTTGCAGATGAATTTTGTTGTTATTTTATCCAGCTCTGTAAAATAATTTTTTGTTAGTTCAATTGGTATGGCATGGATAAATAAATTAATTTAGGTAAAATTGTCATTTTTATTATATTAACTCAGCCTCACCATGAGCAATTGATATTTTTCTACTTATTTAGATCTGACTTTATTTGTGTGAAAAGTGTTTCATAATTATGTTCATATAGGCCGTGGGTATGTCTTGGCAGGTAGATTCCCAAATATTTTATAGTGTCTACAATAACTTTAAATGGAATTTCTCTTTCTATCTCTTGCTGTTGAGCTTTGTTAGTTATATATATATATGAATGCTGAGCATTTATGTGAGTTTATTTTATATCCTGCAGCTTTGCTGAAGTTGTTTATCATTTTAAGTAGTTTTTTACTTGATTCTCTAAGATTCTCCAAGTAAATCATCATGTCATCTGCAAAAAGTGATAATTTAGTTTGTTCTTTGCCTATTCTAATTCCTTAAATTTCTTTTTCTTCTCTTATTGCTACAGCTTACTTTTCTAGCACCAAATTGAATAATAGGGGTGATAATGGACATCCTTGTTTCACCCCTGATCTTATTGGGAATGCATCTAGCTTATCCCCATTACAAATAATGCTTGCTGATGGTTTTAGGTAGATGCTATTTATAATTTTAAGGAAGGTTCCATTTATTCCTATGCTTTCCTAGTGCTTTTAATAGGAATGGGTGTTATATTTTGTCAAAGTCTTTATCTGCATCTATTCAGATGGTCATATATTTATGTTTACAATCTTCCTTATATTAGACTATCCCTGAAATCCTGGTATTATTCCAATCTGATCATAGTGTGTAATTATTCTAATATGTTGACATAGTCTATTTGTTACTATTTTATTTAAAAGTTTCACATCAATGTTCATTAGAGATATTGGTCCATATTTTATTTTTCTTTCCCTGGTTTAGGTATAAAGACCATATTTGTATCATTGAAAGAGAATGGATTTATGCCTTCATTTATTAGTGATATGAGCACTTTAAGAAATATAACAATTTTCCATTGAATATTTGTTTTTTTCTTTAAATATTTAATGTTCTTCATATACTTCTACCCTTTTAAATTCACTTATAGATGGATTAATTATTTTCTGGTATTAGATGATTTAAATAATCTATTTCTTTTGTTAACCTGATTTTTTTGTTTTTCAGAAATATTTAACCACATTCTCTAAGTTAAAAGTTAGCTTTACTTTACAATTGGGAAAACAGTTTTAGATCAGGACCTTTATTTTTCTTCAATTGTGAGTTTTTCTTTTTCATTTTTTTCTTTTTAAAATTTATTTATTTTCCTTTTCACGTTCACTTCCACAGGACTTGGGGTTTTAAATTTTCTCCTCATCTATCCTCTCCATGCACCCCAAGATGGTGTGCATTCTGATTACCCCTTTTCCCGATCTGCCCTCCCTTCTATCACCCCCTACCCTTCTATTTTCCTGTAGGGTAAGATAGATTTCTATATCCCATTTCCTCTGCATCTTATTTCCCAGTTGGATGTACAAACAATTTTTAACATTCATTTTTAAAACTTTGAGTTCCAAATTCTCTCCCATTAGCCCACCCCACCCATGCTCGTTGAGAAGGCAAGCAATCCAATGTAGGCTATACTAGAAAACACTTAAATAATAGTCATCTTGTGAAAGGCTAACTATATTTCCCTCTACCATAACCCACCCCTCGATTTATTCTATTCTCTTCTTTGACCCTGTCCCTCCATAAGAGTGTATGCTTCTGATTTTCCCCTCCCCCAATCTGCCCTCTCTTCTATCATCACCCATCTCTTATTCCCTTCTCCTTACTTTCCTATAGGGTAAGATAGATTTTCATACCCAATTGAGTGTGTATGTTATTTCCTCCTTAAACCCAATCTGATGAGAGTATGGTTCACTCATTACTTCTCACCTCTGCTTTCTTCCCCTCCATTGTAAAATAGTTTTCTTGCCTCTTTTATGTGAGATAATTAACCCCATTATTCCTCTCCTTTTCTCCTCTCATTACATTCCTCTCTCAATCTTCACTTTTTTTTAGATATCATCCTTTAATATTCAACTCACCCTATGCCCTCAGTGTGTGTATATATATATATTATTAGGGTAGTTGGAGGGAATATATATATATATATATATATATATATATATATATATATATATATATATATATATATATATATATTCCCTCCAACTACCCTAATAATGAGAAAGATCTCAGGAGCTGCAAATATCATCCGTCTATGTAGGAACATATACAGTTCAACTTTAATAAGTCCCTTACGATTTCTCTTTCCCGTTTACCTTTCCATGCTTCTCTTGAGTCTTGTATTTTAAAATCAATTTTTCTGTTTAACTCTTTTTTTCGTAAAGAATGCATAGAATTCCTCTATGTCACTGAATGTTGATTTTTCCCCCCTCATTGACTGCACAGAGTTTTGCTGGGTAGTTGATTCATGGTTTTAATCCTAGCTCCTTTGACCTCTGGAATATCATCCTCCAAACCCTCTATTTCCTTAATACAGAAGCTTCTAAATCTTTTGTTATACTGATTGTGTTTCCACAATACTTGAATCATTTCTTTGTGGTTGCTCGCAATATTTTATTCTTGGTGTGGGAGTTCTGGAATTTGGCTATAATATTGCTGGTGGTTTTCCTTTCGGGATCTTTTTCAAGAGGCTATTTGTGGATTCTTTCAATTTCTATTGTACCCTCTGGTTCTAGAATGTCAGGGCAGTTTTCCTTGATGGTTTCTTGAAAGATGATGTCTAGGCTCTTTTTTGGATCATGGCTTTCAAGTATTCCAATAATTTTTAAATTATCTCTCCTGGATCTATTTTCCAGGTCAGTGGTTTTTACAGTGAGATATTTCATGTTGTCTTCTATTTTTTCTTTCTTTCAGTTTGCTTTATAATTTGCTGATTTCTCATGAAGCCATTATCTTCCATTTGCTCCATTTTGATTTGTAAGGAATTATTTCCTTAATTGAGTTTTTGGACCTCCTTTTCCATTTGGCCAATTATGCTTTTTAAGGCATTCTTCTCCACATTGGCTTTTTGACCTGGTTTTACCATTTGACCTAGTCTATTTTTTAAAGTGTTATTTTCTTCAGTATTTTTTGGGTCTCCTTTAGCAAGCTGTTGACTCATTTTTTTTCATGATTTTCTAGCATTACTCTCATTTCTCTTCCCAATTTTTACTCTAGTTCTCTTACTTGATTTTCAAAATCCTTTTTGATCTATTTCATGGCCTGAGACCAATTCATGGTTTGTTTTTTTTTTTTTTTTGCAAACTTTGGATGTAGGAACTTTGACTTTGTTGTCTTCTCAGTGTATGTTTTGATCTTCCTTTTCCTCAAAGTAAGTTTCTATAGTCTTGAGGCTTTTTCTTGCTGTTTATTCATATCCTCTGCCAATTGTTTTACTTTTTAACTCTTTGTTAAGGTAGGAATCTGCTTCCAATGTGGATTGTATACTGTCCAAAGATTCAGAGGTTTTGTGCAGCTGTTCTCAGAGATACTTCTAGGGACTCGTAAGTTTTCAGTTCTTCCAAGGTGGTATGATCTAAGGAGAGATGTTTATTTTTCTCCTGGCCTGTGAGTGACACAAGCACTCTTTTCTGCCCTAGAACTGTGAGGAGGGTTTCCTCTCCAATGTTGCCACAAGCTCTGCTATGCCAGTTCTCCTCCTTGCCCCAGGACTGCCAACCAGGACTGTGACCCAGATTCAAACATGGGCAAAACCACAGAATCCTGGCTCAGTTCCAACAAAGGGACCCTTGTAGTCATTTTCTCATCAGTTGTTTGATCCCCTTATCATCTGTGTGTTGAGAGCTCTGGAAATTGCTACTGCTGCCACCCTGGGGCTGTGCTAAGGCTGTGGCTGGACTTTGCTCCACTCTCACCCAGGTCCAACTGACCTTTCCTACTGATCGTCTAAGGTTTTTGTTGGCATTTGTGGGCTGAGAAGTCTGGAACCTACCATAGCTGTCTGTGATTCCTTCCCCGAGACCTGCTCCTGGTTCAATGGGGTCTGGTTTGTGCTCATACAGCCTGCACTCCTCTCCTACCCTGAGTACAACAGACCTTTCCTGAAGACCTTCCATGTTGTCCTGGGCTGGAAATTTGTTTCACTTTGTCTTATTGTGGGTTCTACTGCTTTCGAATTTGTTTAGAGGCATTTTTACAGGTATTTGGAGGAGTTTGGGGGAGAACTCAAGTAAGTCCCTGTTTTCACTCTGCCCTCTTGGCCATGCTCTCCATGAGTTTTTCTTTTTCGTTTTTGAGATGAACAAGTTGGTTTGCCTCTCTTCTAAATAAACCCTTAAATTAGTTTGAAAAAGCATTCCTCATCTTACTTATCAATTTAATAACTTTTTCAAAAAATTTTCATCAACTTTATAACTCTTTTTGATTTTCAGAATTTCTACTTTATTAGTTATTTAGGGCTTTACAATTTTTTTAAAAGTGAAGGCCTAATGTTATGATTTGTTATTTCTCCTCTTTTTTGGATTAAAGTATTTAGAACTATATAATTTCCCCTAGGACCGTGTTAGCTGTATTCCATAAGTTTCCCTTGTTATGACACGATTGCCATTTTAAAATGAAATATTGGATTATTTCTATGATTTCTTCTTTAACTTGTCAGTCCTTTGGAATTCAGTTTCTAATGTATAGGACAACACATAGTCAAATTTTGTAATGGTTTCATTCAAAGATAAGAGCTATATAAAATACTTTCTGTTCCTATTCAGTAATTACTTTCCACATTTCCATATTTTGTTTGGAATTGTCCAGAGTTCCACTCTGTATCTGCTCCTCTGCCAGGTTTCAACTTCATTTAACAAAATTCTCCTCCCAGATTAGATTCATCCTACCTAATCTTCTCACCATTCTGTAATTTCAGTCATTGATTGACAGAGCCTCCCTCAGCCACATCTACCTCTGATTGGAGGGCTGGAGGATGGAGTAAAAAACTCTTCCCTATGTCTTCTTTAGGAAGGGCAGAAACTAAACTTTTTCTCATTCAACTCTGCATCTTCTATTCTGTTTGCTTTTAGCTCTGCTGGAAGATGTCCCTATGCTGGGCAGCCTTAGGTTTCCACCCCAAATCCACTCCACCTCCTCTTTCCTTCCTCCTTTTGGGTGTTGTCTCCTCCATTAGATTATGAGCTCTCCGAGAGAAGAAACAGGCTTTTTTATTACTTGTATTCCCAGTGCCTAACACAGTGCCTGCACATTGTAGGTGCTAAATAAATATTTGATAGGTTGGACTAGATTAGATCTGAAAGGGTCAATCTCTCAATAATATAGTTTTGCTGTTTATTTCTTCCTCCAATTTGATTAACTTTTCCTTTAGTATTTAGAAGCTATGCTCTTTGGTGCATACATATTAAGCACAGGTATTGATTTGTCATCTATGGCAACTTTAACATAATGAAGTGTTTTGATTGTCTCTTTTTATCATGTTTATATTTGCTTTAGCCCTATTTGAAATCATCATTACTACCCTAGCTTTTTGAAAAAAAATTACTTGAAGTAGAATGGATTGTACTACAGACACTACAATTTTGTGTGAATTTTTGTATTTCATGGGGAAATATTAGCTAAGATTTTTTCTTGTAAACAACGTAGTGTTGGATTCCATTTTTTAAATCTACTTTTATACCATCTTCCATTTTGTGGTTTGATTTTTTTATTATTTGTTTTCCTCAATGTTGTCATTTTCTGTTTTCCCTCCTTTTTTTTCTCAATCCTTTCTTTACTAATAAGGAGCTAGAAAAAAGGAGAGGGAATTTGCCTAATGTTTGTGATCTTCAAGTGAAGCTCATTGTTTCCTTTCTGTTGCCCCTTCCTTTTTCCTCTTGCCCTGCTTGAAATTCAAGTTACAGGAGATCAGGGGATCTAGTCACATTTCCAGGGTGGAGAAGAGTCCTGTGGTCACTGCAGGGCAACAGAGCCCTCACTCTCAGTTCTAAAGCAGAAAGTTATGTTTCAAGGGACCAGAGGAGGGCTAGGACTTGTGGCTGCAGAGGACAAAGGTCTCTCTGCCTTGATAAAGACCAGAGCACAGTGCAGGAGAGCAGTGACCATACCTCTTCTTGGACCATACCACCTTGGAAGCACAGAAAATGTACAAACCCCTTGAACTAGTTCTGATAAGATCAGCAAAAATATGTGAAGCTTGGGATAGGGTCCTCCCCTTCCTGAGAGTACAGCTCAACTTTAACATAAAGTTAAAAGTTAACAAATAGGGTGGGGAAAGGGTAGGAAGGAGGGAGAGAGTTCAGAATTCAAAAAAAATTTAAAATTATTTTAGAAATTTAAAAAATGCCAAAAATTGTTCTACAACTTTGAGCTAAAGGACCATGTAGATACATAACTGTGCCCTTGTCAATTTAGTACAGAATAGACACCCTGGCACTTAGTCCCTGAGCATATGGAGAAGTGATGACCCCAGGTAGTTAAATAACTCAGTATTTTCTTACAGTAAAGGTTTTATTGATACAAAGTGACTTTTTCTTCACTATTTCATGCTTTAGCTTTTGCAGGTTAAAAGCTGAACATTTTTAAGTCAAAATGAATGATGGACCAAACTGTGAGAATACAACTAAATCAAAACATTTATCTCAAAGTAGAAAGTGATCAAATTGTGCGGATTGAGGCTGAGCATTTGTTACAGTTGCCATTTCCAATCAGTGGCAAGATATGTCTGATGCATTTCTCCTTCATTGTCTCTGCAGCTAAATTCCTAAGGAAATAACATAAGCAAAAGTAATAATTAGTAAGTGAATGAAAATATTCAGCCTGAACAACCAAAGAATTTGTTTAGAGCAATGATGCTATGCATTTTTTAAAAACAACATGCCTAGGTTTTGGAGGGGCAGAAGACAGAATTGTTAGTTAGAGATGTATCTGTTTAGCTTAATGACAAACCCTAAACTATAGGGGACGTTTCTATAAGAACAGGTTTTCAAATGATACTATAAAGTTCAACAGAAAACCATTCCCTTTTGTTTCTTTGTATTTGTACCTGGTCTTTACCAATTTTTCTCTAAATGGGTCTCAAGATATTGATACAGAGCTAAGGAACTTCTAATAGCAGCCCAGAGAAAATTGTTGTCAATTTTCTTATTCTCTTCTGTCTGTAAAATGCTTGCTCTCCTTTCTTCCCCATGCCCCCACGCAAGAACTCAATTCCTTACAGATGTTTTGAGAGTTTTATAAACACAACTGAAAATCTGGTTCATCTGTCCTTGAAAGATTTTTAAACTATTTTAAAATTCTCATCACATAATGACCCCACTAGGAACTGTACAGAGTCAACATTTTGTCGCATTTGAAAAGGTCCTTAGAAGAGCATGATGAATGCTCATTTGAAGTGATATCTTTAGGCAACATAGATGGAAGGAGCCATAGTCTCTTCAAGACCCAAGTTAAACCACTTTAACTGTTTTTGACAAAGTGAAAAAAGATTTTTAATCAATTGCTGATAAAAATTTCTATATATGTATATATGTACGTAGATATCTGCATATAAGGTATCAAAACATATTATAAAACCCAAGCCATGTCTTCTGACAATGAGGATATTTTAAAGCAAATTTTTTTTGGTGGTGGTGGTGGTGGTGTTAGATAGAGAAGGTGGTCAATCTCTTCTCCTAGAGATCTGGAAAAAGAGGTCAAGGAATAATGTCTTTTGGATGGTTCTTCTGTGGTATTCTTTGAAGTGAATTGGGTTGCTTTCTCATGTTTACATCCTGACGATAACTTTAAAATGTTACAGTAATAAGAACATCACAAATTAGGAACACAAATCACATCAGAGAAGCCCAGGATTAGCGTAGAACTTACCAAAGTTCTCTTATGTACATCTGGGATAAATTATATTCCCTTTTATGCACTTTGCTCTAAATGGAGGTGATCTTGGAGCTTTACGAAATCCCGGAATACATGAAAATTCTGTTACTTCTCCTGTTCTTGAATAAAGTTTTTCAATGTCTACCCATTTAAGTTCTATGTTATTTTTCATCATCATCATTTCTTTTGATATTGTACGGTAAATAGTAAATTTTGATCAGAAGTCATAAAATAATCAAAACCTGTTTTTTTTTTCTGGTGAAATTGGAGGAATAAAAACTGTTCTAGTAAATATGATCTTGACATTTATTGAGACAGAGTGTAACAGGTCTAGCTTATAGAAGGCAGCTTTAGAGGCCGCCAGGAAGTACAGTGCATAGAGAGATAGACTTTGAGTCTGAATCCAAATCCAGCTTCTGATACTTTGTATCAGACTTTGTATGTGACTATGGGCAAGTCACAACCTCTGCCTCAGTTTCTTCATCTGTAAAATAGGGATGATAAGAATAGCATCTACCACCAAGGATTGATGAGATAATACTTGTAAAGTGTTTTGTACACTTGAAGTGCTATGTAAATATTAGCTATCATTATTAGAAGATTCAACAACAAAATAACAAACATGCATAGTTATACAATACTCATGTTGTGAAAGACTAACTATATTTTGCTCCTTCCCAACCTAACCCCTTTTATTCAGTTTTCTCCCTTGACCCTGTCCCTTTTCAAAAGTGTTTTGGATTACCTCTTCCCCCATCTGCCCTCCCTTCTATCATCCCTGCTTTTTTATCCCCTTCCTCCTACTTTCAAAGTGTATTTTCAGGTATTTCTAGCTGATAAATAATAATAGTTGACATTTCTATAGTGATTTGGAATTTGCATTTTTAATCTCATTTGATCCAGGTACTAACTCTGTGAGGTCAATACTACATGCGTTATTGTCTCCATTTTACATACGAGCTGATCTGAAGGCCAGAGAAGTAAACTGGCTTGCTTGGGATGACACAGCTAAGAAGTATTAGAGATAGATTTTAATGTGTGTTCTTTCAGATTCTAGTTGCGGTATTTACACCACTAAGCTTTTTGACCTCTTGGAAAGATATGCTGAAAGAGGGGGTGGAGCCAAGATGGCAGCTGGAAAGCAGGGACTTGTGTGAGCTCTGCCCCAGGTCCCTCCAAAAACCTATAAAAAATGGCTCTGAACAAGTTCTAGAACTGCAGAACCCACAAAATAGCAAAGGGAAACAGGGCTCCAGGCCAGGACAGCCTGGATGGTCCCTGGGTATGGTCTATTGCATGGAACTGGGAGCAGAGTGGAGCAGGACCAACCAGACCAGGAGCCAGGTGGAACAGGCCCTAGTGCCCTTAATCAGTGAGCTGTGTCAGTTACCAGACTTCTCAACCCTCAAACACCAAAGACAACAGAGAAGGTGAGTGGGAAAAGCTGTGGCAGACAGAGTTAAAGGAGCAGGGCAGCAGGGGTGGTGCAGCTACAGAACTGCAGTTGCTTCTGGCCCAAGGCCCACCTGGTGGGAAGAATTAAGTGGCAGATCAGAGCAGGAGTGTAGAACCTGCTAAAGATCTGAGTCCAGTCCGGGTTGGCGGTTCTTGGGGGAGGAGGAGTGCTGATGTGGCAGACCTAGCTGTATAGAAATAGCTTTGAAAACAACTGCACATCCCCTCAAGCTTGGAACAAAGTACTCTCTACTCTACAAGCAGTCATACCCCGACCAAAAACTCAAGGGTGAAGTAAGTTGGCTGGGAACATGGCCAGGCAGCAAAAACAGACTCAGATTCAGACTCAGACATTGGAATCTTTCTTTGGTGAGCTCAAAAAGCATTTGGAAAAGTAAATTAGATAAGTAGAGGAAAAATTGGGAAGAGAAATGAGAATGATGTGTGAAAACTATGAAAAACAAGTCAATGACTTGCTAAAGGAGACCCAAAAAATACTGAAGAAAATAACACCCAGCAAAACTGATCATCATGCTCCAAGGCAAAATATGGATTTTCAACAAAGTAGAGGACTTTCAAGCTTTCTCGGTGAAAAGACCAGAGCTGAATAGAAAATTTGACTTTCACACGCAAGAATCAAGAGAAGCATGATAGTGTAAACAAGAAAGAGAAATCACAAGGGACTTACTAAAGTTGAACTATTTTGTTTACATTCCTACATGGAAAGATGATGTGTGTAATTCATGAGATCCTTCTTGGCAGTAGGGTGGTTGAAGGGAATAACATACATACATACATACATATATACTTGTATATATATATATATATGTATATATATATATATATATATATATATATACATATATATATATATATGTAGACAGAGGGAACAGGGTGAGTTGAATATGAAGGGATGATATCTAAAAAATAAAATAAAATTAAGGGGTAGGAGAGGAATATATTGAGAGAGGGAGAAAGGGAGAGATAGAATGGGGTAAATTATCTTGCATAAAAGTGGCAAGAAAAAGCAGCCCTGTTGGAAGAGAAGGGGGGGCAGGTGAAAGGGAATGAGTGAATCTTGCTCTCATCAGATTTGACTTGAGGAGTGAATGACATGCAAACTCAATTGGGTATCTTACCCCACAGGAAAGTAGGAGGAAGGGGATAAAAAAGCAGGGATGATAGAAGGGAGGGCAGATGGGGAGGAGGTAATCAAAAACAAACACTTTTGAAAAGGGACAGGGTCAAGGGAGAAAATTGAATAAAAGGGGATAGGTTAGGAAGGAGCAAAATATAGTTAGTCTTTCACAACATGGGTATTGTGAAGGGTTTTACATAATGATACGCATGTGGCCTATGTTGAATTCCTTGCCTTCTTAGGGAGGGTGGGTGGGGAGGGAAGAGGGGAGAGAATTTGGAACTCAAAGTTTTAAAAAACAGGTGTTCAAAAAAAAAGTGTTTGCACGCAGCTAGGAAATAAGATACACAGGCAATGGGGAATAGAAATTTATCTGGCCCTACTAGAAGGTAAGAGAAAAGGGGATGGGAGTAGAGTGGGGTGACAGAAGGGAGGGCTGACTGGGGAATGGGGCAACCAGAATATATGCCATCTTGGGGTGGGGGGAGGATAGAAATGGGGAGAAAATTTGTAATTCAAACTGTTGTGAAAATCAATGCTGAAAACTAAATATATTAAATTAAATAAATAAATAAAGACAAAAAAGAAAGTTAAAAAAAAGATATGCTGAAAGAAGCTGGGGAACAAGGAGGCAGAAATGAAGAGGAAGAACATTCCAGACATGGGAGAATGACAATGAAAATGTATAGACTAATATTCATGGATCTTGACAGTTGATAGGAAAAAACCATACACACAGAAAAGTTGTCATGGTATACTGAACAGAGTCTTGGTGTCCAATCTATAGGTAACAACTTAGCACTGCATAGTGCAAAAAGCAGTCAAATGAGAAGTAGGAGATTAGTTCCAGACCTCATTCTGCTATTAAATTGGTGGTCAGTCACTATACCCCTTTGGTCCTCAGTTTACTGATCTGTAAAATGAAGTGACTGGGAGGGATGAAAATTGTAGATGTTATGTCTCATATTTACACAGTTTTATTTTTTTTTAAATTTACAATGTGATTCTGTTATAGGAGCCTTGAAGTAGATGATGCACATGTTGCATGTGGCTACAGAATCCATTTTCTATTACCCTCAACTATTTTTTTCTTTCTTTAATTAACATCATTATACCATATAGAACAAGGCTATAGTGGGGAGTAGGTAGAATTGTCCTTCTTCAGGGTCAAGAGGACAGTATTCTCATGCCTAATAGAATAATAATCAACATACCTTGCATTAGCACCAGGCAATACTTTTCCAACTGCTTGCCCATATGTATTCCCTAGTTAAATATCAGTTCTTTGAGAGCAGGGATTATCTTCTTTTGTGTTTTTATCCCTTAAGCACAATACCCTGGCATACTACAAGCACTTAATACATTCCTGTTGACTGATTCTATTTTGAGTGACTAGAGCTATATACTTGTTAAAAAAATACTCTCCAAGAAGTGTCATTACCAATGCACTGAGGTGATGGGCTCCATTTTCCCATATTACATGTTATCTCCTCTCTTCCTATCATCTTGAATCCTTCATCACATGAGTAGTTTACTGTAGTATTATGTGCGTAGGTATTGGATTCCAAATTGTCATCATCTACTTCTGAACTTCTCACTTGCTTAATGGCTCCATATTGAATAGCAGGAGGTTTGGAACACGGCTTTTTTTCTAGATAGAGAAGGGAACATGCTTATAAAACATAGTATTAAATATAAGTGTTTGGGGAAAATAAAATATCCATTTGAATTAAAAAATAATTGTATTTGAAAATGTGCAAATATTTCCTAAATGCAGGGATACAGTGAAAAGAGCCTTGATCTTAAAGTCAGAGAATCTGAGCTAACAATGTAGCTAAATACCACACAATTTCACATAAGACCCTTCTGGAAATAGTAGGTCTGATGGCAAGGGGAAGAAAAGAGAGAAGATGCATAGGAAACAAAAAATTACATAAAGACAAATATCTATGAGTAGGTTAGAATTAAATGACTAGGTTAGAATTCAGTTTCAGTATTAGCAGAATCAACTGGGGAAAACAATTTAGAAAATATATTCTTTGGATTATTATTTAAAGTATAATATTATAGGTTTGTTTAATAGAAAAAAAAGAGATTTTATACTTAGAGATCACATAGTTCAACCCTCTAATTGGACTGATGAGTTAGTTAAAGCATCACACAGCCATTAGTTAAAAATCTAAAACCAGAACCCACCACAGTACAATATATAGTCCTGTATATTTAATGAAAACAAACACAATATTCCACACATAAACGTGCAGTGTGTATATGTATATATGTTCATGTAATACACACATACATACACACTCTGATATAAACTACAAACATATTGTATAATACTCAGATATGATTCTAGAAAGTTATTTGTTTTATAACACCTCATATTTTTAGTTTGTATTCAGACATGATCTAAATAACCAACTTATAAAATTGGACAAGTTTTCCAATGGAAAAAAGTATCTTGTGCCACTCTCAAGACATGGTAAACCATATCAATGAATGAAACACACCTTTTAAGTCATACATTTAGAGCACAATTGATTTGTGACAAAACAATAATACCTGAGTCATAAAATATGAATAACTGGCAATTTCTAGTGTCAAAGATAATAACTTAATGGCATAAAGAAAAAATTACAGCTTAATTAGTCAAGATGGAGTAATCATCATTGGAACCAACAGAAGCTGGCAGCTACAAAGACTGCCAAACCTACAATAGCTTATAGGTGAAGAGACTTCAAGAAAAACTTCAACAAGGAGTCTAGAGAAGCTCCCAGTGGTGTTAGTATCCACATAAAAGAGCAAGAACAAAAAGGGCGTTTTGATAATGAGCATTAATATCTGAATTTATTTTAGGGAGGCAACATTTGGAAGATGGTTTTAATATTCAAAAATATTATTCATTGATTCATCTGAATGCCTTCAATGCTCCCCAAATCATTCTTATTTGTTGCATGTTTAGGTTGATTGCTGAAAAGTCTATTCTTTCCTATCCAACACAATTCTGCAGGAAATAGCTTGTATTATGAACATTAATCCTGGAATCAGTGTGACTGTCCAGAGGGAGAGCTCTAGTAGTAGCAACTTCCTCTGTAGATACTTTAGCTTCTATTACCTCTGGAGCAATGGCCAATGACTTCGAAAACAAAGTCCTTACTACCAAAATATTAATGTTGTCAGACAATTCAATAACTGAAATATATGGTTATATCAATGGAGATGACAATAAGAAGATGCATTAACATCAACCTTGACTCAACTGTAAGACCTCTAAGCCTTTCTAGCTGTCCTGCATCTGAACCCTCATACATCGGTTGTCTCCCTTTTTAGAATATGACATGACTGAGAGGGGGACTGTGTTGCTTTGCTTTTATCTCTTATCTATAAATGGCATATAGTAAGTGCTTAATAAATGCTTTTTTGTTCATTGAAAACATTAACAGTTGAATTCTACCCATCCATGAATACCCATAAACTTTTTTAATTCAGGAGAAGTAGCTTACCATAGCATTCAATTAATTTTTTTTAATTTAATTTATATTATATTTCATTTTCAGCATTGATTTTCACAACAGTTTGAATTACAAATTTTCTCCCCATTTCTCCCCTCCTGCCCACTTCAAGATGGCATATGTTCTGGTTGCCCTGTTCCCCAGACAGCCCTCCCTTCTGTCACCCCACTCCCCTCCCATCCCCTTTTCCCTTCCTTTCTTGTAGGGCAAGATAAATTTCTACGCCCCATTGCCTGTGTATCTTATTTTCTAGTTGCATGCAAAAACTTTTTTTTTGTTTTTGAACATCTGTTTTTAAAACTTTGAGTTCCAAATTCTCTCCCCTCTTCCCTTGGCACCCACCCACCCTAAGAAGTCAAGCAATTCAACATAGGGCACATGCGTATCATTATGTAAAACCCTTGCACAATACTCATGTAGTGAAAGACTAACTATATTTTGTTCCTTCCTAAGCTATCCCCCTTTATCCAATTTTCTCCCTTGAACCTGTCCCTTTTTGAAAGTGTTTGTTTTTGAGTTCCTCCTCCCCCATCTGCCCTCCCTTCCATCATCCCCCTTTTTTATCTTCTTCCTCCTTCTTTCCTGTGGGGTAAGATACCCAGTTGAGTGTGTATGGCATTCCCTCCTCAAGTCAAATCTAATGAGAGCAAGATTCACTCATTTCCTCTCACCTGCCTTCTCTTCTCTTCCTACAGAACTGCTATTTCTTGCCACTTTTATGTGAGATAAATTACCCCATTCTATCTCTCCCTTTCTCCCTCTCTCAATATATTCCTCTCTGATCCCTTAATTTGATTTTATTTCTTTTAGATATCATCCCTTCATCTTCAACTTACCCTGTGCCCTCTCCCTCTCTCTCTCTCTCTCTCTCTCTCTCTCTCTCTCTCTCTCTCTCTCTCTATATATATATATATATATATATATATATATATATACACACACACACGTACATACACACACACATATATATATACATACATACACATACACTTACACATACATATACATATATATATATGCATATTCACTTCAGCTCCCCTAATACTGAGGTCTCATGAATCATATACATCATCTTTCCATGTAGGAATGTAAACAAAACAGTTCACCTTTAGTAAGTCCCTTGCGATTTCTTTTTCTTGTTTTTTTTCTTGATTACCTTTTCATGCTTCTCTTAATTCTTGTGTTTGAAAGTCAAATTTTCTATTCAACTCGGGTCTTTTCACTGAGAAAGCTTGAAAATCCTCTATTTTATTTAAAATCCTTATTTTGCCTTGGAACATGATACTCAGTTTTGCTGGGTAGGTGATTCTTGGTTTTAATTCTAGCTCTACTGACCTCCGGAATATCGTATTCCAAGCCCTTCGATGTCTTAATGTAGAAGCTGCTAGATCTTGGATTATTCTGATTGTGTTTCCACAATACTCAAATTGTTTCTTTCTAGCTGCTTGCAGTATTTTCTCCTTGATCTGGGACCTCTGGAATTTGGCGACAATATTCCTAGGAGATCTCTTTTTGGGGTGTATTTGAGGAGGCGACCTGTGGATTCTTTCAATTTCTATTTTGCCCTGTGGCTCTAGAATATCAGGGCAGTTCTCCTTGATTTTCATCATTTAGTCAACTTAGTCATTGAAAGAATCCATGTATCACCTCCTGAAAGAGATCCCAAATTGAATATTCCAAGGAATGTTGTAGCCAAATTCCAGAATTATCAGCTGAAGGAGAAAATACTGGAAGCAACCTCAAATAAAGAATTTAACTATAGTGGAATCACAGTCAGGACTTAGCAGCTTCTACATTAAAGGACTAGGGGGACTGGAATATGATATTCCAGAAGGCAGAGGAGCTTGTGTGTTGGTAAGCAAAATGGGCTCCTTAGCACTTACTTCAACCAGTGCCCTTGAATAGTTTGGCTTTTGTTTGCTTTGAGTAATTCAGTGCATTTCATTGAGTCTTACTAAGTGCTAAGCCCCAGGCCCAAACCCCTATTAGGTGTAAAACCTATGTGGGTGTGGATTGGCAACTAAGGTAGGGCCCAAGATGGGGCTAACTCCAGGGAGGGCCTAGTTCACATGTCTGGGACAGCAGAGGCTTTTAGACCACGTGGGTTTAAGTTGCCTCTTTGCGAAGATTCTAGGTCACGTGGGTGAGTCGCATGTGTAACTCATCCCTGATGCTGAAAAAGATATAAAACCAGGGGTTGGCCTTCTCTTCCTTGGAGCGCCTACCTACAGCAGTGGTGGCACGTGACTCTGGGTCAGCCCTTGTTCTGAGCTCCTGGGCTGAACCTAGATGTTGTAACTATGAATCTGTATTTGGTCTGTCTGTTGATGTTTGTAATTTGTTTGTAATTTGCTCTGAAGTTCAGTGTGCTGGTCTCTTCCCCTGAACTAAGTGAATGATATTTGTGTGCTGAATTAAAGTAAGCTTGTCAACCCCTTCACATTGCTTTCCTTATTAAAGCAGATCAAAAGAACCTGTGCTTTCGCAGCCATGTTGGCAGCTTTCTGGGTGCTGGTTGTGGGTGGATCTTACATCCCCACAGCAGCTGCTACCCGGATTGTGGAAACAGCTTGGATTACAATCAAGAATCAATTAGCCAGCAAAGTTGAGAATATTATTTCCGGGGAAAAGACAGATGGGCATTCAATGAGATAGGAGACTTTCAATTATTCCTAATGAAAAAAACAGAACTGAACAGAAAATTCCATCTTCAAATACAAGACTCAAGAGAAGCATAAAAAGGTAAATAAGAAAGAAAAAAATAACATTCGACAAGGTTAAACTGTTTACATCCCTACATGAGAAGATGATGCTTATAATATTTTTTAATTAATTAATTTTTAGTTTTCAATATTCACCTTTATAAGATTTTGAAACCCCCACTCTCTTACCCTCTCCCCAAGAAAGGATGCAATCTGATACAAGCTATACAAGTACAATCATATTAAATATATTTCCACATTAGTCATGTTGTGAAAGAGGAATCAGAACAAAAGTGAAAAACTATGAGAAAGAAAAAACAAAAAAGATAAAATAGTATCATTTGATCTGCTTTCAGACTCCATAGTTCTTTTTCTGGATGTGGATACCATTTTCCATCATGAGTCCCCTCAGGTTCTCTTAGATCACTTCATTTCTGACAAGAGCTAAGTCTATCAATATTGGTCATTACCCAGTGTTGCAGTGACTGTGTACAATGTTCTCCTGGTTCTGCTCATTTCACTCAGCATCAGTTCATGTAAGTCTTTCCAGGTTTTTCTGAAATCTCATTGCTTGTCATTTCTCATGAAACAATAGTATCCCCTTACCTTCATATACTACAATTGTTCGGCCATTCCCCAACTAATGGGCATCCCCTCTGTTTGCAATTCTTTGCTGCCAGAAAAAGAGCTCCTATAAATATTTTTGTACATCTGGGTCCTTTTCCCTTTTTTATGATCTTTTTTGGATACAGACCTAGTGCTCTTGTAACTCTTGAGAACTGGATCTTTAATAGGGCAGTTAAAAGGGGTATACATAGAGAAAGCATGTGGGTATAAGCTGACTTTGATGTGATGATAAAAAATGAATTAATTAAGAGATAAAAAGACTTGTAGTGGGAGAAGAGGAAAGAGAGAGGCAGAATAAGGTAAATTACATCACATGAAGTGGCACAAAGACCTATTATAGTAGAAAGAAATAAAGCAGGAGGGTGAGCATTGTTTGAACCTTACCCTCATCAGATTTGGCTCAAAGATGTAACAACATATCACCACAGCACTTTGAGATAGGTAAAATGGTAAAATGGTATGGGCGATGTCTTTTTATTTGCGCATAAATTGGATTTAAGTGAGGCAGAGTTGCAGGAAGTCCTTGGCCTCACTCTCTCCTCCAGAGTCATCACAGTCCAGTGGCAGGACAGAATGAAGACAACTGGTGATGGCTCAAGATGCAGTGGATGATCTTGGTGTCTTTGATGTCTAACCAAGCTCTAAGCACTCCACAGTGCCTGCTTCAGTTGCCTTCATGGCCATTTGAATAAATTGTTCTCATCCACCCATTCCACCAGGGGAAGTCTTTGCATACTTGAGGTAGACACCTCCTTAACTCACCAATGGGTTTGAGACCCCTTGGTTACCCTCAACCGGGTTCAGCCCATCTGCCAAAATGGTTTACCAGGGTATGGCCCCTGTGCATGGCACAGCTCTTTGGAGCCACAGGCAAGAGTTGGGTGGAACAGGTGGACACCAAAGTTGGAAAGCAGCCCTACAAAGGGCTCAGCAGCCATCACACCAGAGGTACCAGTCCTCCCTTAACACACCCTACACCCCAAAATGTAATAAGTAATATCTATAAAACAATCAGCAAGCATTATCTTTAATGAGGATGAGCTACAATCCTTTCGAATAGGATAAGAAATAAAACAAAGATGTTAATTATTACTGCTGGTATTCAAAATTGTACTCAAAATGTTAGCTATAGCAGTAGGAGAAGAAAAAATTAAATGAATTAGAATAGGCAATGAGGGGAAAAAAATATCATCCTTTGCAGATGATATGAGTGTATACTTAGAGAATCCTAGAGAATCAACTAAAAAATCAAACAAATAAGAATTTCAACAAATTTTCGGGATATAAAATAAATGTACTTAAATCATCAGCATTCCCATATGTTATCAACAAAGTCCAGTAGCAAGAAATAGAAGGGTGTGTTGGTAAGCAAAATGGCCTTTGTTTTCTTTGAGTAATCCTTACTAGGTGCTAAGCCCCAGGCCCAAACCCCTATTAGGTGTGGAACCTATGTGGGTGTGGATTGGTGACTGGGTTGAGGCCCAAGGGGGGGCTGGCTAAGGGGAGTTGTTAACTCCAGAGCCATGCCCTATTAGGTGTTTACCTAATCTATGTGGATGTGAACCTCCCAGGGTCCTAAGGGGAGGGGCCAACTCAAGAACCAGTCATTCAGATGACATTTGATGACATCTGAAGCCCTATAAGAAGGGAGGACAGAGCCATTTGTGCAGGGCTGTCGAGATAGTGTTGATGCAAGAGACTCCAGGCAGCTGAAGCTAAGGGCCCTCCAGCTTGTAACCTTGATGCTGAGACTATGTATTGGGATTTGAATCAGACAAGGTCTGTCTGTTGATGTTTGTACTTTGTATTTGTTCTGAAGTTCAGTGTGCTGATCTCTTCCCCTGAACTAAGTGAATGATATTTGTATGCTGAATTAAAGTAAGCTTGTCAACCCCTTCACCTTGCTTTCCTTAGTTAAGGAGATCAAGAAAACCTGTGCTGCTGGGCAGCTTTTCTGGGTGCTGGCTGAGGGTGGATCTTACACCCCCACAGAAGCTGCTAGCTTGATTGTTGAAACAAAGGGGAAATTTCAAATTAAATGACTGCAGAGAATAAGAAAAAAAAACTTGAGAATCTACCTGCAAAACAAACCCAGGAACTATATGAACACAATTACAAAAGGCTCCTCACACAAATAGAGTCAGATCTAAACATTCAGAGAAATATTAATTACTCATGAATAGAGTGAGGCAAAATAACAAAAATGAAAATTCTACCTAAATCAAGGTACTTATTGAGTGGCATACCAATCAAACTACCAAGAAACTTTTTTAAAGTGCTAGGAAAAAAAAAAAAAAACTTAACGTAGAAGAACAAAAGGATCAAAGGATCAATGGAAAAAAATGTGAAGGAAGCAGCACCAGATCTCAAACTTTATTATAAAGTAGTAATTATAAAAACTACTTGATACTGGCTAAGAAATAGAGTGGTGGATCAGTCAAATAGATTAGGTATATAAGACAAAGGTGTAAATGCAGTGATTTAGTGCTTGGTAAACCCAAAGACCCCACCTTCTGGGTTAAAAACTGACTATTTGACAAAAACATCCGAGAAAACTGGAAAACATTATGGCAGAAACTAGGGATGGACCAACATCTCATACCATATACCAAGACAAGGTCAAAATGACTACATGATTTAGACATAAAGGTGATACCATAAGCAAATTAGGGGAGCATGGACTAGTTTACCTGTCAGATCTCCTGAAGGAAATATTTAGGATCAAACAAGATATAGAGAACATTACAAAATACAAAATGGATAATTTTGATTATAAAATATTAAAATTGTTTTGCACAAATAAAAGCAAAGCAAGCAAAATTAGAAGGAAAGCAGAAAACTGGGGGGAGGGAATTTTCTGCAAGTATCATTTATCAAAGCCTCATTTCTAAAGATAACTGGGTCAAAATTATGGGAACAAAACTCATTCTCCAATTAACAAATAGTTGAATGATATTAAACAGGCAGTTTTCAGTCAAAGAAATCAAAGCTGTCTATCGTTCTATGAAAAATGCTTTAAAGCACTAATGATTACAGAAATTCAAATTAAAACAACTATGAGGTACACCTCGCACCTATCAGATTGCTTAATATGACAGAAATGGAAAATGATAAATGTTAAAGAAGATGCGGTAAAACTGGGACACTAATGCACTGTTGGTGGAGTTGTGAGCTGATCCAACCATTCTGGAGAGCAATTTGGAACTATGCCCAAAAACAATGAAAGTGAGAACCCTGTGATCCAGCAATGTTGTTGTTTGTCTTTTGTTCTCAAAGA